>NC_053493.1:32966391-33341391 GCF_905171775.1 Rana temporaria | reverse complement strand
ATTATAACACCCAACTTTCCACTGAAGCCTCGTACACATGACAGAGGAACTCGACGGGCAAAACACATCGTTTTCCTCGTCGAGTTCCTTGTTAGGCTGTTGAGGAACTCAACAAGGCAAGTTTCTCCATTCCTGTCAAGGAAAAAGAAGACATGCTCTCTTTTTGGCTCAACGGGATCCTCGACAGTTTCCTCGTCGAAAAATGTACACACGACCGGTTTCCTCGGCAAAAAAAAAATCCCAGCAAGTTTCCTGCTGGTTTTTGCCGAGAAACTCGGTCGTGTGTACGAGGCCTGAGATTCGAGGGTGAAGCCTCGTACACATGACCGAGGAACTCGACGGGCGAAACACATCGTTTTCCTCGTCGAGTTCCTTGTTAGGCTGTCGAGGAACTCAACAAGGCAAGTTTCTCCATTCCTGTCGAGGAAAAAGAAGACATGCTCTCTTTTTGGCTCGACGGGATCCTCGACAGTTTCCTCGTCGAAAAATGTACACACGACCGGTTTCCTCGGCAAAAAAAAAAATCCCAGCAAGTTTCCTGCTGGTTTTTGCCGAGAAACTCGGTCGTGTGTACGAGGCCTGAGATTCGAGGGTGAAGCCTCGTACACATGACCGAGGAACTCGACGGGCGAAACACATCGTTTTCCTCGTCGAGTTCCTTGTTAGGCTGTCGAGGAACTCAACAAGGCAAGTTTCTCCATTCCTGTCGAGGAAAAAGAAGACATGCTCTCTTTTTGGCTCGACGGGATCCTCGACAGTTTCCTCGTCGAAAAATGTACACACGACCGGTTTCCTCGGCAAAAAAAAAATCCCAGCAAGTTTCCTGCTGGTTTTTGCCGAGAAACTCGGTCGCGTGTACGAGGCCTGAGGTAAGGTTAGGAGTTGTGAAGTGTCTATAGATAATAAAGGACGGTTGTCATTGTTAGCTGCACCTGGCCACAATCTCATGGGTGCCGGTAGACAGGGAAAGCTGGCTGCTGTCATGGTGTACAGTCAACAGGACAACCCCAAATACTTGTTCAGATCATCACTGTCCCCCCCCCCCCCCCGACCAGCGAGTGTGTCTTCCTTCCCACTTCCCAGCTACTTCCCTCCCCATTCTCATCATTAGCAGAGCTGAGGTTACAGGTCACACACATCCACACAGGGGGCCTTAAAGAGGAGGTTTGGTCTTCTCAATGATTTCTATATATGTGTAACAAAGACCAGCTTGATATCAATATAGTTGTAAATAATGATATGAATGCAAGTTTAAACTGAACTAAAATAAACAGAATTTGTGCATAAGGACACTTCAGCTGCAGTGCTGTTCAGTACATTGTGAATGAATATGGGAGGAAGGAAGGAAGAAGGGATGGAAAGAGGAAGAAAGACAGGAAAGTAGGAAGAGAAAGAGGCAAGGAAGGAAGAAGGTATGGAAAGAGGAAGAAAGACAAGAAGGTAGGAAGAGAAAGAGGGAAGGAAGGAAGAAGGGATGGAAAGAGGAAGAAAGACAGGAAGGTAGGAAGAGAAGGAGGGAAGGAAGGAAAAAGGGATGGAAAGAGGAAGAAAGACAGGAAGGTAGGAAGAGAAGGAGGGAAGGAAGGAAGAAGGGATGGAAAGAGGAATAAAGACAGGAAGGTAGGAAGAGAATGAGGGAAGGAAGGAAGAAGGGATGGAAAGAGGAATAAAGACAGGAAGGTAGGAAGAGAATGAGGAAAGGAAGGAAGAAGGGATGGAAAGAGGAATAAAGACAGGGAGGTAGTAAGAGAATGAGGGAAGGAAGGAAGAAGGGATGGAAAGAGGAATAAAGACAGGAAGGTAGTAAGAGAATGAGGAAAGGAAGGAAGTTGGGATGGAAAGAGGAAGATAGACAGGAAGGTAGGAACAGAAGGAGGGAAGGAATGAGGAAAGTAAAGGTGAAAGAAGAAGAAAAGGAAGGAAGGAAGGAAGGAAGGAAGGAAGGAAGGAAGGAAGGAGAGATGGAAGAAGAAAGCTAGGAAAGAAGAAAGTACGAAAAGAATGAAGGAAGGTGGAGGAAGAAAAGAAGGAGATGGAGGAAGTAAGGAAGGAAGGAAGAAAGGAGGGTGAGAAAAAAAGGAAGGAGGGAGGAGAAGAAAAAAGGGAGGGGGTGGAGGGGGGAAGAAGAAAGGAAGGGGGAAGAAGAAAGGGAGGAGGGGGAGGAAAGAAAGAAGGAAGTAAGGAAGGAAAGAAAGGTAAGAGGAAGGAAGGAAAGAAAGAGGGAGAAGAGAAGGAAAGAAGTAATAAAAAGGAAGAATGTATGGAAGGAAAGAATGAAGGAAGAAAGGAGGAAAGAAAGGGAAGAAAGAAGGAAAGAAAAAAATTAAGGGATGGAGGAAGCAGGGAAGGAAGGAAGGAGAAAGAAAGAAAGACAGGGAGAAAGAAAAGTAGGATAAAGAAATAAAAAAAAACAGGAATATATGAATGGATGGAGTGTGAATAAATGAAGATGAGAGGGAGGAAAGAAGGAAGATGAGAGGGAGGAATGAAGGAAGGTGAGAAGGAAGGAAGGAAGGAAAGAGGGAAGAAAGGAAGGAAAGAGGGAAGGAAGGAAAGGAAGGAAGGAAGGAAGGAAGGAAGGGAGGAAGGGGTTCACTCAATTATATCTAAACTTGTTCTACAATGGAAGCTGTACATTTCTGCATACTGGTCCTGGGACAGTGATTTAATTCTCAGCAATGCTGCTTTGGAACCAGCATGCAGCCTGACAGTCAGAGAATGGTGACTACCCTTTAATGAAAACCCAATTATTCAATTAGTCAAATGTTCAAGGGGATGGCAAATATGTTTTGCATGCTCATATATTTTTTTATAAGACTTGATTGTAAGTACCAACCAACTTTATAAAAAAAAGTATAACTGTTGTGTATACACCTGCACAGTCCAGCACGGGGACGCCTCAATCAGAAAGGTGGACAACGGGGTATTACTGCAAACTTGGACTCTGGCCAGGAACAAAATGACATCTTCATGCATACTCCATATACGGTGTTTTCTTTTATAAGGAAAAATTATTTGGGTCTTCATTGTCCCCTGACAATTGTCTGCTATTAGCTGTTACCACATTTCCTTGGCTACCAATGTGTGACCACTAGTGTCACCGTTCCACTAAGTCATATGATGGAAGGGCAGTTGGATGATACTGAGACTCCAGTCATGTCCTCTATGAGCTTCAAAAGTGGATGTAAACCTGAATTTATTTATTTTTTTGTTGATGTCACAATGTAGAGTATAAGATTTCCTATCATCTGTGCCCAGTCTTGCCACACAGAGTTAATCCAGCTCTGAGCAATCCTCTTTTATTGTTCAGTGAAATAAAACGGACTTACAGAGAAAAACCTTAGTCCGTTCCGCCCCCTTGCTGTGAGTGACAGGTTATTTACATATCTCATGCACTAGCCTGGAGACAGGCATTATTTTTTAATTCCCACCCCCACTCCTTTTCTGAAGTCATGTGGTGACTTTGCTGGATTTTTGACTGGATGTTAGTGATCTTAGCAGAATTTAGTGTAAGCAATACTTAGGAAAAAATGGGGAGTGTAGAGGAGGGCGGGAGTTTACTGACATCACAACTCCACCCACAGGACTTCAGACAACAGATCCACCCACAGAATCTGCAGTTTTTCTGTTCTTATAACAGACAGAGGGGAGACATTTGACAGGTAAGGATACATGCAGGAGGCATCTATATCCTTATAGATCAGCACTATGGCAGTAGTTCAGAAAGGATGAGAGTGGCTTTACATCCATTTTAAGCCTTATCAACCAACATGACATTATACCGACTCCTTTGTTTCTGCCCCAAACATTGCTTGGGCGCAGTGCCGGCGGTCACATGGAACTCGGGAGGCTTGGCCACGTCACAGTGCTAAGATGTGGTGTGCCCATCACTAACCTCCCTCAATTATTGAAGCAGAGTCTTTTAAATGATGATAGATACTATCAGAACTAACAAGTAAAATATATATATTTTTAAAGCAGAATTTCAGCCAAAAAAAAAAGAAGATATAATGAACAGTCAATTAAAAGAATAAATAATAAAAACAGCATTTGCTGCAATATTCAGCCTAAATCCACAGATTTCCCATGCAGCACTAGAGGTCTTGAGTCTGATGGCCGGGATTATTAAACCTACTTCCTCTGAGCCCTGGTTGTCCTGCACCTGCCCCAAGCCTTTAACTGGACAGTGAAAGAAACAGATGTCCCTGATCACACCATCCACTGTACTTTTTGTTAGTTTTAGCAGCACAAACACATTTTTCAAGTATTTATTACAATTATTAGCAGGCTTTATTGCATTGCACAGTGCTGACTGGAGGAGAGAGAGCTCACAAATAACCTCCTCAGAAACCTGCTACTCCCTTGCTATCCAATCACAGGTTGGGAATTTACAAAACCAAGCTGCATTGCTTAGTATACAGTGAAGAAAGCTAAATGGCCAGGACCTGGCTATAGCATATGACAGGTGTATGCGGTTTAAAAGCTTGAACAGAATTACAATTATTTTGGCAGCTAAGACCCCATGCACACGGGATGCCGGTGCAAACTCTGCTAAACACACGTTTTTAAAGGCTAAAACAGGCGTTTAAAAATGCCCGTTTTGCCGCGAATTTCGCTGCGTTTTACCGCGTTTGCGTTTATAAGCGTTTAGTTAAGAAACATCATAAGACCCTCCCTAAGCTCAAAAAACAGTATTATTTAACCATTTCAGCCATTTTGTGAGACCAGAGTGATTAGCTGCTGAGAGAGCAGCAGTGTACTTGTATTTAGCGTGTCACTTGCCACATCACCTGCCACAAGCTGGGGATTGTCCACTTGCCACAAGTTGTGGATTGTCCACTGGCCACATCACCTGCCACGTCACCTGCAACAAGTTGTGGATTGTCCACTTGCTACGTCACCTGGCCACAAGTTGTGGATTGTCCACTTGCCACAAGTTGTGAATTGTCCACAATGCAATGCAAGCAATTAAATTTTTTTTATGTTTTTTTAATGTTTTTTCATCATTTGCCATAATTTCTGAGATTTCTAATGTAAAAAAATAGGTCACCTTTAAAAATGGCTATAAACAAAATTGTGGCAAAACGCCGGTACCGCGTTTTGCCGCGTTTTACGTCTGAAACGTGGAAACTTTTGCGTCTGAACCCATTTTTTTGCTTCTGAAAAAACGAGGATAAACGCAACTGCCGAAAAACACTGAAAAACGTCACTGTGTGCATGGACACACAGGATAACATTGAATGTGTTCAGGGGCAGCTGTCCAACTGCCTCTGAACACGCGTTTACCAGCGTCTCGTGTGCATGGGGCCTAAGACTGCTCATGTAAATTTACATAAACACCATAAATCTAAAAGTCCTAAAAAAATAATCATATGTTAGTGACAATGTACCCAAAACAAGCAGTCACTTTTCAGTAGTCCGATCAATGAAAGATAAATTCTGATTGGTTGCCAGGCATTATTATTATTAGTATACAGGATTTATATAGCGCCAACAGTTTGCACAGCGCTTTACAACATGAGGGTAGACAGTACTGTTACAATACAATTCAATAGAGGAGGAATCAGAGGGAGCTTACACTCTAGAAGTGAGAGTCAAATGGGACATTGCTGCCCTGTGCACGCTGCCTGCACGTGTTAAATGCAAAACCATTTAGGGTTCTTGCACACAGCCATATATAAGGGGGTAGGGCAAAATTCTGTGGTTGAGAAATTACGTCCACCATGCGTGTGTAAGTGTAAGTCCCGGCAATTCTGCAATGTGTGTCTATGGGCAAAATTAGGCAACAGCTGTGGCTACCGAGCAAATCAAATGCTAAACTAATATTTGACTCCGTCTATTCATAGGCCCTAATACACTGGAGTGTGCAAGAGCCCCTAAAGCATGGGTGCTCAACCTGTGGCCCTCCAGCTGTTGCAAAACTACAAGTCCCATGAGGCATTGCAAGGCTGAACAGTTACAAACACGACTCCCAAAGGCAAAGGCATGATGGGACTTGTAGTTCTGCAACAGCTGGAGGGCCACAGGTTGAGCACCCATGCCCTAAAGGAAGAGCTGTACTAACAAATGGGGGTGGTTAGTGCCCTCTTCTCCTCTTTACAGCTAGTATATTTATACTTTCCTAGCTAGGACCGCAACTTTACATGTGACCAGTGAAGACAGTTCAGCATATATAACATATCTGCACATCAATAGACAACAGGAACATACAAATTCAACCCCCCCCCCCCACTTTCAGTTCTTCACCCCTTGTTCCCATTTTGCCACTTCTTCTGTCAATTCATCAACTCAAACTCTTCAGACAGCCCCTGTATAGTGAAATACAGTGGAACCTCGAATTACGAGCATAATCCCCTCAGGAGCATGCTCGTAATCCAAAGTACTCGCATATCAAAGCCAGTTTCCCCATTGAAGTCAATGGAAAATGAAAATAAATTTGTTCTGCATTGACTTCAATGGCATGCAATACCGCATGCGGCCAGAGGTGGGGGGCGCCGGAGAGCCTCAGAAACGTCCGGAAAGGCCAGAGGACACGGAACAGTTCGGGAATGGAGTATTTTCGTGTCTCTCCCAGCATTACCGAACGGCGCTGATCGGCGCTGGAGCCCCCCCACCTCAGGCCAATCGCGGTACTGCACACCGCTTTGGCCTGAATCCTGCTCGTTTTCCGAGACAACACTCGCAAACTGAGTTAGGATTTTTTTAATTACAGTGTTTGTATTGCGAAACGTTCATTACCCATGTTACTCGCAATTCGAGGTTCCACTGTACTGTATTACTGGAACAATAGGGCAAACCTCTCGAGAGGTCAACAACCCTAGTATCTACCACTAGTAGTAGTTAGTTACGATCAGCAGGACTTGTTGGAGACGTTTTGTATCTTCCCCAAACTACTTCCAATGAGTAACGAGAAAATACCCCAGCATTTATATCCACGGCTTAGGACACCATCATCCAATCACCATTGCAGGTGTAAATATTGATTGTCCAAGAGCAGAACTTTCACACCTCCCATTCATATCTTGGACAATAGGCATCTACACATTCAATGATGATTGGATGAAGGTGGCTTCTCTAAGCCACTTCTTCAGTTTCTATGAGTGTTGGGAAGACACCCCAGCATTTATATCCAAACCTTAAGACACCTTCATCCAATCACCATTGAATGTGTAGATGTTGATTGTCCAAGAGCATTGATTGGTCAGGAACTGAATGGGAGGTGTGAAAGTTCTGCTCTTGGACAATCAACATCTACACATTCAATGGTGATTGGATGAACTTGTCCTAAGGTGTGGCTATAAATGCCGGGGTATCTTCCCAACACTCACTGGAACTGCAGAAGTGGCTTGGAGAAGCTACAAAATATCCTTAACATTACAGTACAAGTCCTGTTTAATGTGATTACTACTAGAAAATGCCTGAGAACCTTTGTAGACTTATTGGGGCAGATCCACATACATCTGCGCCGGGCGCAGCGTATGTCAGATACGCTACGCCGCTGTAACTTACTTTGAGTTGGTTTGAATCCTCAACAAATTTGCGCCGTATGTTATGGCGGCGTAGTCTATCTCTCGCGGCATAAGGGCGCGGAATTCAAATTGGGCGGGTAGGGGGCGTGTTTCATTTAAATGAAGTGCGTCCCCGCGCCGAACGAACTGCGCATGCGCCGTCCCTAAAATTTCCCGGCGTGCATTGCTCTAAATGACGTCGCAAGGACGTCATTGGTTTTGACGAAATTACGTCCAGCCCCATTCACGGACGACTTACGCAAACGACGTAAAATTTTCAAAATTATACGCGGGAAGGACGGCCATACTTAACATTGAGTACGCCACCATATAGCAGCTTTAACTATACGCCGGAAAAAGCCGAACGGAAACGACGTAAAAAAATGCGATGGCCGCTCGTACGTTCGTGGATCGTCGGAAATAGCTAATTTGCATACTCGACGCGGAATACGACGGAAACGCCACCTAGCGGCCGCCAGAGAATTGCATCTAAGATCCGACGGCGTACTAAGGCGTACGCCTGTCGGATCTAACACAGATGCCGTTGTATCTTGTTTTGTAGATACAAAACAAAGATACGACGCGCAAAATTTATTTCAAGAGATACGCCGTCGTAATTTCTTTGAGGATCTGCCCCATTATCTATAGCCTGTTGGACCCCAGGTCCAAGAAAGCCCTCCCAGAGATAGACTTCAATGTCCACACCAGCTGCATACCCCAAATCCAGTTTATTATTGTTTTGTACCATGAAAAGGTCATACCTCCAGACCGCCTAATTCAAATTTGGATCAGGGGGGCGTGTTTTATGTTAAACAACTGTGACCCGACGTGATTGACGTTCTTGCGGAAAGGCGCATGCGCCGTCCGTGGAATTTCCCAGTGTGCATTGCTCCAAAGTACGCCGCAAGGACATCATTGGTTTCGACGTGAACGGAAATGACGTCCAGCCCCATTCATGGACGACTTACGCAAACGACGTAACTTTTTCAAATTTCGACGCGGGAACGACGGCCATACTTAACATTGGCTGCGCCTCATATAGCAGGGGCAACTATACGCTGGGAAAAGCCTAACATAAACATCGTAACTTTACTGCATCGGCCGCGTGTACGTTCAGGAATTCGCGTATCTAGCTAATTTGCATACTCGACGCGGAATTCGACGGAAGCGACACCTATCGGTCAAAAAAAAAATGCAGTTAAGATCTGACGGTGTAAGAGACTTACGCCTGTTGGATCCAATGGATATCTATGCTTAACTGATTCTAAGAATCAGACGCATAGATACGACGGGTCGGATTAGGACTTAGGATGGCGTACATGGCGCTGCGCTGCGCCGTCGTAAGTCCTTTCAGAATCTGGGCCACAATGTACATTTATATAATACTGTATAATAGTAAATTATAGGATTTTACAAGCATTTTAACTTGGTTCACCCTGGGGATTCCTGACAGGCAGGGAGGGAGAGGGAGAGAGAAGACAGCACATTACATGGTAAGACCTACCCCAAAAATAAGCCCTACTGTGTCTTTTGTTGCCAAAATTAATATAAGACCCGGGCTTATTTTCGGAGAAACACGGTACCTGGAAGCCATGAAGACAAGATAGAGATTGTGTTTCCTAGACATGCCGAAAAATGTGTTCATTTTCATTTCATTCGTTTTTTAGCTTTTTTCGGAAATTCAAAGATTTGGAAATTCTAAAATTAGGAAATCCAGAAATCCGAAAATTCGGAAATTTGAAAACTCAAAAATTTCTGAATTAGTCAATATGTGTTAAAAAAAACTAATTTGGCACTGCACATGTCTAGTGTTTCCTCTACAAAAATAAATAAATAAAAAATAAAAAATAAACAATAATAACAAGTGCTGGCATCTGAGAGCCATAAGGACCTGCTGTAATTTGGGGTTCTGCTGCAGATGGAAAATAATTAGAAGAACTGCAAGTCCCCGTATCTGGAGGCCACCGGGACTTGATGAAACTTGTGGTTCCATTGCAGTTGGAAAGAAATAGTTTTAACCACGAGCCCCAGTAAAAAGAATGAAAATAACTACAAGTTGCGGTATCTGAATGCCGTCAGGGCTTGCTGCACATTGTGGTTCCACTCCTGCTGAAAAAGAAGAAGAGGTAGAACTGCAGGTCCCAGTATCTGTAAGTTATGAGGACATGATGGAACAAGTGGTTCCCCTGCAGATAGAAGACAGATAAAGAGAAGAACACGTCTTGGCATCTGGCCATGATGGAACTTGTGGTTCCTCTGAAAGTATCAGTGTCTGGAGGCCATGAGGACATTCTGGAACTAAGTTGCAGTTCCTCTGCAGCTGGAAGACAAATAAGAACCACAAGTCTCTGTATCTGAGGACATACTAGATCTTGGGGTTCCTCTGCAGCTGGACAAGATGAAGAACCACAAATCCCAGCATCTGTAGGATATGAGGACATACTAGATCTTGGGGTTCCCCTGCAGCTGGAAGATGAGAAGAAGAACCACAAGTCCAAACATCTGTAGGATATGAGGACATACTAGATATTGGGGTTCCTCTGCAGCTGAAAGATGAGAAGAAGAACCACAAGTCCCAGCATCTGGAGGCTATGAAAACATACTAGATATTGTGGTTCCCCTGCAGCTGGAAGACAAATAAGAAGAACCACAATTCCCAGCATCTGGAGACCATGAGGACATACTGCGGTAGATATTGGAATTCCTCTGCAGCTTGAAGACAAATAAGAAGAACCACAAGTCCCAGTCCCAGTGTCTGGAGACCATGAGGACATACTAGATATTGGGATTCCTCTGCAGCTGGAAGATGAAAAGAAGAAGCACAAGTCCCAGCATCTGGAGGCTATGAGGACATACTAGATATTGTGGTTCCCCTGCAGCTGGAAGACAAATAAGAAGAACCACAAGTCCCAGCATCTGGAGGCCATGAGGACATACTGCGGTAGATATTGGGGTTCCTCTGCAGCTTGAAGACAAATAAGAAGAACCACAAGCCCCAGTGTCTGGAGACGATGAGTACATACTAGATATTGGGATTCCTCTGCAGCTGGAAGATGAAAAGAAGAAGCACAAGTCCCAGCATCTAGAGGCCACGAGGACATAATAGATATTGGAGTTCCTCTGTGGCTAGAAGACAAAAAATGAAGAACCACAAGTCCCAGCATCTGGAGGCCATGAGGACATACTAGATATTGGGGTTCCTCTGCAGCTGGAAGACAAGATGAAGAACCACAAGTCCTAACATCTGGAGGCTATGAGGACATACTAGATATCGGGGTTCCTCTGCAGCTGGAAGATGAGAAGAAGAAGCACATGTCCCAGCATCTGGAGGCTATGAGGACATACGAGATATTGGGGTTCCTCTGTGGCTAGAAGACAAAAAATGAAGAACCACCAGTCCCAGCATCTGAAGGCTATGAGGACATACTAGATATTGGGGTTCCTCTGCAGCTGGAAGAAAGGAAGAATAAGCACAAGTACCAGCATCTGGAGGCTATGAGGACATACTAGATATTGGGGTTCCTCTGCAGCTGGAAGACAAGAAAAAAAAAGCACAAGTCCCAGCATCTAGAGTCCATGAGGACATAATAGATATTGGAGTTCCTCTGTGGCTAGAAGACAAAAAATGAAGAACCACAAGTCCCAGCATCTGAAGGCTATGAGGACATACTAGATATTTGGGTTCCTCTGCAGCTGGAAGACAAGAAAAAAAAGCACAAGTCCAAGCATTTGGAGGCCACAAGGACATACTAGATATTGGGGTTCCTCTGCAGCTGGAAGACAAGATGAAGAACCACAAGTCCTAACATCTGGAGGCTATGAGGACATACTAGATATTGGGGTTCCTCTGCAGCTGGAAGACAAGATGAAGAACCACAAGTCCTAACATCTGGAGGCTATGAGGACATACTAGATATTGGAGTTCCTCTGCAGCTGGAAGACAAGATGAAGAACCACAAGTCCTAACATCTGGAGGCTATGAGGACATACTAGATATTGGGGTTCCTCTGCAGCTGGAAGATGAAAAGAAGAAGCACATGTCCCAGCATCTGGAGGCTATGAGGACATATGAGATATGGGGGTTCCTCTGCAGCTGGAAGACAAGAAGAAGCACAAGTCCCAGTATGTGGAGGCCATACTAGATATTGGGGTTCCTCTGCTGCTGGAAGACAAGAAGAAGAAGGTTGGGACAAGTCCCAGCATCTGGAGGCCATAAGGACATACTTGGTATTTGGGTTCCTCTGCAGCTGGAAGACAAGTTAGAAGAACCACAAGTCCCAGTATCAAGGGGCCACCAGGACATACTAGATATTGGGGTACCTCTGCAGCTGGTAGACAAGAGGAAGAACCACAAGACCCAGCATCTGGAGGCTACTAGGACATACTAGATATTGGGGTTTTTCTGCAGCTGGCAGACAAGAAGAAGTACAAGTCCCAGCATCTGGAATCCACGAGCACATACAAGATATTGGGGTTCCTCTGCAGTTGGAAGACAAATTAGAAGAACCACAAGTCCCAGCATCTGGAGGTCATGAGGACATACTAGATATTGGGGTTCCCTTGCAGCAGGAGGACAAGATGAAGAACCACAAGCCCCAGCATCTGGAGGCCATGAGGACATACTAGATATTGGGGTTCCCTTGCAGCTGGAGGACAAGATGAAGAACCACAAGTCCCAACATCTGGAGGCCATGAGGACATACGACATTGGGGTTCCCTTGCAGCTGGAGGACAAGATGAAGAACCACAAGCCCCAGCATCTGGAGGCCATGAGGACATACTAGATATTGGGGTTCCCTTGCAGCTGGAGGACAAGATGAAGAACCACAAGCCCCAGCATCTGGAGGCCATACTAGATATTGGGGTTCCCTTGCAGCTGGAGGACAAGATGAAGAACCACAAGCCCAGCATCTGGAGGCCATGAGGACATACTAGATATTGGGGTTCCCTTGCAGCAGGACAAGATGAAGAACCACAAGTCCCAGCATCTGGAGGACATACTAGATATTGGGGTTCCCTTGCAGCTGGAGGACAAGATGAAGAACCACAAGCCCCAGCATCTGGAGGCCATGAGGACATAATAGATATTGGGGTTCCCTTGCAGTTGGAAGACAAATTTGAAGAACCACAAGTCCCAGCATCTGGAGGCCATGAGGACATAATAGATATTGGGGTTCCTCTGCAGCTGGAGGACAAGATGAAGAACCACAAGCCCCAGCATCTGGAGGCCATACTAGATATTGGGGTTCCCTTGCAGCTGGAGGACAAGATGAAGAACCACAAGCCCCAGCATCTGGAGGCCATGAGGACATACTAGATATTGGGGTTCCCCTGCAGCTGGAGGACAAGATGAAGAACTACAAGCCCCTGCATCTGAAGGCCATGAGGACATACTAGATATTGGGGTTCCCTTGCAGCTGGAAGACAAGATGAAGAACCACAAGTCCCAGCATCTGGAGGCCATACTAGATATTGGGGTTCCCTTGCAGGAGGACAAGATGAAGAACCACAAGCCCCAGCATCTGGAGGCCATGAGGACATACTAGATATTAGGGTTCCCTTGCAGCAGGACAAGATGAAGAACCACAAGTCCCAGCATCTGGAGGCCATGAGGACATACTAGATATTGGGGTTCCTCTGCAGTTGGAAGACAAATGAGAAGAACCACAAGTCCCAGCATCTGGAGGCCATGAGGACATACTAGATATTGGGGTTCCCTTGCAGGAGGACAAGATGAAGAACCACAAGCCCCAGCATCTGGAGGCCATGAGGACATACTAGATATTGGGGTTCCTCTGCAGCTGGAGGACAATATGAAGAACCACAAGCCCCAGCATCTGGAGGCCATAATAGATATTGGGGTTCCCTTGCAGCTGAAGGACAAGATGAAGAACCACAAGCCCCAGCATCTGGAGGCCATGAGGACATACAAGATATTGGGGTTCCCTTGCAGCTGGAGGACAAGATGAAGAACCACAAGTCCCAGCATCTGGAGGCCATGAGGGCATACTAGATATTGGGGTTCCCCTGCAGCAGGAGGACAAGATGAAGAACCACAAACCCCAGCATCTGGAGGCCATGAGGACATACTAGATATTGGGGTTCCCTTGCAGCAGGAGGACAAGATGAAGAACCACAAGTCCCAGCATCTGGAGGCCATGAGGACATACTAGATATTGGGGTTCCCTTGCAGCAGGAGGACAAGATGAAGAACCACAAGCCCCAGCATCTGGAGGCCATGAGGACATACTAGATATTGGGGTTCCCTTGCAGCAGGACAAGATGAAGAAACACAAGTCCCAGCATCTGGAGGCCATGAGGACATACTAGATATTGGGGTTCCCTTGCAGCTGGGGGACAAGATGAAGAACCACAAGTCCCAGCATCTGGAGGCCATGAGGACATACTAGATATTGGGGTTCCCTTGCATCTGGAGGCCATGCTGGGACTTGTGGTTCCTCAGCAGCTGGATGAAAAGTAACAATGAGTCGGGTGCAGAGCGGAGTGTTCCCCGGGAGGGGTCCGGCACATGGCAGCGGCTGGTCGGTACAATTCTCGGTGAGCACATGTATGGGTGACATTACCTGTCCGCACAGAACACCGGGGCATCCACCGGAGGGCAGAGCGGGGAGGAGGAGGAAGGCTCTTCTATGGTCTTTCCTGCTTGCTTGCCCCTCACACAGTCCCCGGCCACACAGGTAGCCCCGCTCCGCCGCCTACAGCCATCCTCCCCATACACAGTCCATGGGGGAGGAGGACGGGCAGCCCCCGGGGCACAGATAGTGGAGGAAGTAGTAGCGGAGGAGGAGGTAGTAGTAGTAGTTGCGGAGGAGGTAGCAGTGCTTGTAGTAGTAGAGTGGAGGCAGCAGCGTGCCTCTTCCTCCTCTCCCCGTCCTCCCTCCTCCTCCTCTCCTCTCCTCTCTTCTATTCCCACTTTTCTTTCTCTTTCCCACGCTGGCTGATGTGACCTCGCTTCAAAAACCGTTTGACATGGAGGAGAACATTTCCGCATTCCTCCGACTACAAAGAGCCAGCCGCCTCCTCCTGTGCCCTCCCTGCCAGGGGGGACCCCGGGGGCCACAGGGGAAAGGGGGCCACAGCCGGGGTGCGTGGGGGGGACACTATTTATTACTTCCCTTTTCTCTATCCATGGTTTACAGTTTTACTTTTGTCAGTTTAGATTTTTTTTTTTACTTTCTTACTATATATATATATATAGTAAGTTATCATAAATATAAATCTATAATATCATATATCATAGTGATAAATAGATATTGATGATAGGTATTGGTAATCAGACATAGATTTATATATGTAAATAGATGAGAGATATACAGATATATATTATATATATATATATATATATATATATATATATATATATATATATATATATATATATATTATAGTAAGTTATAATAAATATAAATCTATAATATCATAGTGATAGATAGATATTGATGATATATATATATATATATATATATATATATATATGATATTATAGATTTATATTTATGATAACTTACTATATATATATATTATATTATATAGTACGTTATCATAAATATAAATCTATAATATATATATATAAATATATATATATATATATGTATATCTCTCATCTATATCTAGTTACATATATAAATATATGTCTGATTACCAATACCTATCATCAATATCTATCTATCTATCACTATGATATATGATATTATAGATTTATATTTATGATAACTTACTATATATATATATATATATATATATATATATATATATAGATATTATAATATTATATTATATAGTAAGTTATCATAAATATAAATCTATAATGTCATATATCATAGTGATAGATATTGATGATAGGTATTGGTAATCAGACATATATTTATATATGTAACTAGATATAGATGACAGATATATATATATATATATATATATATATATATATATATATATATATATTATAGATTTATATTTATGATAACTTACTATATAATATATATATATATATATATATATATATATATATATATATATATATATGTATGTTATCATAAATATAAATCTATAATATCATATATATATATATATATCATCAATATCTATCTATCACTATGATATTATAGATTTATATTTATTAGAACTTACTATAATATATATATATATATATATATCTGTATATCTCTCATCTATATCTATTTACATATATAAATCTATGTCTGATTACCAATACCTATCATCAATATCTATATCTATCTATCTATCTATCTATCTATCTATCTATCTATCTATCTATCTATCTATATATATATATATATATATATATATATATATATATATATATATATATTATAGTAAGTTATAATAAATATAAATCTATAATATCATAGTGATAGATAGATATTGATGATATATATATATATATATATATATATATATATATATATATATATATATATATATATATATATATATATATATATAATAGATTTATATTTATGATAACTTACTATATACATATATATATATATATATATATATTATATAGTAAGTTATCATAAATATAAATCTATAATATATATATATCTGTCATCTATATCTATTTACATATATACATATATGTCTGATTACCAATACCTATCATCAATATCTATCTATCACTATCTATCCTACGTCTACATATATCTATCATCAATATCTATGATCTATATCTATATCATTAGTCAACATTATTCTTCTATTTATCTGTATATCTATAGGCTGTATCTATTTACATTTTAAATCTATGTCTGTTTACCAATACCTATCTATCGAGTTATCTATAATTTAACAATCTTTCTCAAGCCATCATTAATCTAAATCTACCAATCACTTATCATAAAAATCTATATCTATATATATGTACATAAAATCTGTTTATCTGTATATCTATAATCTGTATCTATTTACATATGTAAATCTATGTCTGATTAGCACATATATATCATCAATGTCTATCTGTCTCTCTATCTATCTATCTCTATCTATCTATCTATCTATCTATCTATCTATCTATCTATCTATCTATCTATCTATCTATCTATCTATCCACCTATTTAGGCGCCATTCACACTTGCGGGACTTGTTCTGTTTCAAAGTTGCATGGAAAGTCGTTCCCCATATTTACCAAAGATAACCATTCATATACGTACGACTTAAAGCGGAGGTACGCCTAAAAAAATAATATTAAAAGCCAGCAGCTACAAATACTGTAGCTGCTGACTTTTAATAAATGGACACTTACCTGTCCAGGGAGCCCGCAATGTCGGCAGCCGAAGCCGATCAATCACTCGACTGCGCCCGCTGGCATCCTTGGTGAGGGAATCAGGAAGTGATTCACTTCACTTCCCGGTTCTCTACTGCGCATGTGCGAGTCGCGATGCATGTCCTCACTGGTCCCTTCTGTCTTCTGGGACCTGTGTGTTTCCCAGAAGACAGCGGGCAGGGAGGGCAGGAAGTGGCGTGACTCTGTGCCAGGAAGTGGGTGCAAATACTTGTATATTCTGAAAGGTTATGAAAAGTGGAGGTTCCATTTTTGTGTGGAGCTCTGCTTTAAAGTTACAGCCACTTCAAATTCATTCATGCAGTACTTTGGTCCGTCTTTCATGCAACTTCAGTGCCCTACACTTCAATGTTAACCCCCCTGAAGTTGCATGAACGTCATTGATACCTATTTATCACCATAGGCATGCGCACAGGTTGTGCCAGGTGTGCCAGTGCACACCCTAATCACCCTGTACTGCACGCAGACTGCTGCTTGGCTGCAGAGGAAGAGACTGGGGAATATTTGTCCTCAGTCCCTTTATTTTTCTCCAAAGTGAGACATTAGGGGTCTGTTTAGACTCCTGATATTTCACCAAAGCCCAACCCCCTCCCCCTATGGGGCTCAGAAAAAAGATGTGAAAAAAATAATTGAAATATTATTGTAAATAATAAATAAAAAAAAGGTAATAAAAAATAAACGACTGACACCAATCCCTGCTCTACTGACACCAAGCTCAGCCCTACTGACACTGTCCATTGCCCTACAACCCTATACATATATTTACACACAGGCATGAATGTTTGAGCTTTGGGGCGCAATAGGCTGCACACACCTCTGTTTATCACTTGTATATAATATGTATCCTCAGTCTTCTTATATCTATCATCAATATCTATCATCTATTATTAGCCAACATCATTCTTCTCTTTATCCGTATATCTATAGGCTGTATCTATTTACATTTTAAATATATGTCTGTTTACAAATACCTATCATCAATATCTATCTATCTATCTATCTATCTATCTATCTATCTATCTATCTATCTGTCAGATATCTATCTATCTATCTATCTATCTATCTATCTATCTATCTATCTATCTATCTGCCTATCTGTCTGTCTTTATCTATCTATCTATCTATCTATCTATCTATCTATCTGTCTGTCTTTATCTATCTATCTATCTATCTATCTATCTATCTATCTATCTATCTATCTATCTATCTATCTATCTATATGTCTGTCTGTCTATCTATTAGTCTACATCTATCTATGATCAATATCTCTCTATAATCGAATAATCATTATCAAGCTGTCATTAATCGAAATCTATCAATTGCTTATCATAAATCTATATCTATAATATCTTCTGTCATCAATATCTATGATCTATCATTAGTCCACATCCGGGATCTATTTATCTGTATATCTATAATCTGTACCTGTATACATATTTACTTCTGTGCCTTTTACCTGTCTGTCTGTCTCTATCTATCTATCTATCTATCTATCTATCTATCTATCTATCTATCTGTCTATCTATCTATATCTATCTGTCTGTCTCTATCTATCTGTCTGTCTCTATCTATCTATCTATCTATCTATCTATCTATCTATCTATCTATCTATCTATCTATCTATCTGTCTATCTCTCTGTCTATCTCTCTGTCTATCTATCTATCTATCTATCTATCTATCTATCTATCTATCTATCTATCTATCTATCTATCTGTCTGTCTGTCTGTCTGTCTGTCTGTCTGTCTATCTATCTATCTGTCTGTCTGTCTGTCTGTCTGTCTGTCTATCTATCTATCTATCTATCTATCTGTCTGTCAGATATCTATCTATCTATCTATCTATCTATCTATCTATCTATCTATCTATCTATCTATCTATCTATCTCTAATATCATTCATCATCAACATCTATAATTGTATCACCCATCCACACCTATCACCTATGATCAGTATTTATTAAGTAAAATATCCATAATCTTTAATCAATAATCTGTAAGTGACAACCTATTTACAACATAATACATCATTATTCTGTATTTGTCTTCATATCTATCTATAATTAATTATCAATAGCTATCTACCAGTCATACATTTCTAGTACTGGTATTCATTTACCTACCTGTAATTTATTACCAGTCTATTGTTACCTATGTCTTATCTATGTAATAGAAGCTCTCATCAATATCTATAATTTATACTTTATGTATTCACCTACCTTTATTAGCAGTCTCCTGTTACCCACCTACAATCTAAATATATCTATATAAAATATATCATTAATATCTATCTGTAATTTGTTGTATCTACCTATCTATAATGTCATCTACTTTCATTACCAATAATCTATCATCAGTCCACATCTGTCTATCAGCCAGGGTTGCCAACCGTCAGTAAATTTACCGACAGTTTGTAAAAACATGTGATTTTTTTACAACTGTCTGTAAATATCAGGGACTGATAATTTGTCATGTTGTGTTGACTTTTTAAGTGTAAACCAGGAAAATTACATGTTATGGGTATTGTCAGTGTTTCCATATTGTGTTTATACTTTTTAAATATTTGTTGTCTTTGTTTTTAATAGAAGTTCTGTAATTTTTCAGGTCGTCAGTAAAAAATGTGCTCCGTCAGTAAATTGCCCATGTTTTGTCAGCAAAAAATGCTGCTGGAGGTTGGCAACACTGCTATCATCTATGATCAATATCTATCAAGTAATATATTTATAATCATTAAACGGTAACTGACTATCTAAATAAAATATAATCTATCATTAATCTGTACCTGTCTGCCTATCTGTCTAGAATGTATTATGAATAGCTATCATCAATATGTATATATTTTTGTGTAATTACCTACCTATTTATTTTTTATCAGCAGTCACATATCTATAGTGTAATCTAGTGTAAATCTTTCTATTTTTGTAAATTTTTCTTTATTTTCTAATTTTTTTTTAAGTGTACAGTAGACCTTTATATTGTGTGTTTTTGCTACACATATATATATATATATATATATATTATCTAGGTTTCATAAATATTTTTATAAATATTTATTATATATATTTTTAGGTGTAGACCTTTATATTGTGTGTTTTTGATATATATATATTATGTAATTAAAATATAACATATTTTATCTAGATTTCATAAATATTTATTATATATATTTATATATTTTTAGGTGTAGACCTTTATATTGTGTGTTTTAGTAACATATATATATATATATATATATATATATATATATTGTAATTCAAATATAATATTATATTTTATCTAGATTCCATAAATATTTTTATAAATATTTATTATACATATTTATATACTTTTAGGTGTAGACCTTTATATTGTGGGGAAGATCCACAGACATCTCCGCCGGGCGCAGCGTATCTAAGATACGCTACGCCGCCATAACGTATCTTTTTTAAATGGAATCCACAACGAATCTGCGCCATAAGTTACGGCGGCGTAGTGTATCTATCGCGGCCTAAGGGCGCGGAATTCAAATGGATCTAATGGGGGCATGTTTTATGTTAATACGTCGTGACCCGACGTAAACGAAATTTTTTTGGAACTGCGCATGCGCCGTCCCTGGGGTATCCCAGCGCGCATGCTCGAAACTAAACCGGAACCCGCCAATGCTTATGATGGTGCCGTCATTCTACGCAAATTCCTATTCGCGAACGACTTACTCAAACGATGTAAAAAAAATCAAAATTGTACGCGGGAAGGACGGCCATACTTAACATTGAGTACGCCTGAGTATAGCAGCTTTAATTATACGCCGGAAAAAGCCGAACGCAAAAGACGGAAAAAATGCGCCGGGCCGACGTACGTTCGTGGATCACCGTAAATAGCTAATTTGCATACTCGACGCAGATTTTGAAGGGAACGCCACCTAGCGGCCGCTGAAAAATTGCAGCTTAGATCCGACGGCGTACGAAGACGTACGCCTGTCTGATCTAGCCGAGATGCCGTCGTATCTTGTTTTGAGGATTCAAAACAAAGATACGACGCGGGAATTTTGAAATTACTTAAAATATAACATTATATTTTATCTAGATTTCATAAAGATTTTTATAAATATTTATTATATTTTTTTTTTTTTCTTACACCAACTCAACTTCCTTTTTTCAATTTCTGTTTCTATTTTGTTATCGCATGCTCCTTTTTTTTTATGCTTGTACCACTATTTTTATATATTAATATTCTTTTTCATTAATATATGTTTTGCTATATCTTTCTAAATAGTACCAAAATATATATTTATATGAGGGAAAAAAATATGACTATACAGTATATTAGCGTTTTCTTATTTTCTTTAATATATTTTTCTTTATATATTATTATACTGCCCTGTAAACAATACTAATTATTCATTAGTAAATGTCAGTTAAAGCTAATATTTTGGAAACACGGTTTAAAAAAAAAAGCAGTGAAAAATATATGCATGGAGGAAAATTATTTAAACATTAAAATAATTGTCATTTTTTAATGAACAGAAAATTCCATTTGTGGATTGCCTCCCATGTCCAAGAAGGAGTCGGTTTGGTTGTATTACATTCATAAAGCACTGCGCCATCTACTGGATGAAATTAGTACAGAACCTATGAAATACTAAGAAGTATTATAAGGATTTGGGGCCAGATTCACGTAGGTGAGCGGCGGCGTAACGTATCGTAGATACGTTACATCGCCGCAAGTTTTCATCGCAAGTGCCTGATTCACAGAGCACTTGCGATGAAAACTACGCCGGCGGCCTCCGGGGCAAGGCGGGCCAATTCAAACGGGCGTGTGCCATTTAAATTAGGCGCGCTTCCGCGTCGGACCTACTGCGCATGCTCAGTTGCGCAATTCCCGTCGTGCTTTGCGCGCCGTGACGTCATTTTTTCGAACGGCGATGCGCGTAGTGTAATTCCGTATTCCCGGACGGCTTACGCAAACGACGTTCATTTTTAAATTTCCACGCAGGAACGACGGCCATACTTTAGACAGCAATACGTTTGCTGACTAAAGTTAGGGCACCCAAAACGACGACTAACTTTGCTACGGGAAACTAGACTAGCGGCGACGTAGCGAACGCGAAAATCAGGAGATACGCCGTCGTATCCCCTTTGTGAATCTGGCCCTAAATGCTTGTAAAATGTAGGTGTATGCACACACAAGAGACTCTAAATTATACCAGTTTATTAATCCATTTAAAATATATATACAGAATTGCACAGCGCTGTGAATCTAATAAATGGAGCTTGCTGATTGGAGTACAGGGATGACCTCATCACTGTGCTGCTGTCTCTTCACTATCCAATCACAATCTTGATCAAGCAAAGCTGAGCTACTAATCTTTGGCAGGTGAGACATTTTATCCTGATGTATTTTCATCTTATACAGTGGAACCTTGGTTTACGAGTAACGCGGTTAACGAGCGTTTTGTTTTTTAAATCCTGACTCGGTGTTGTCTCGCAAAACAAGCAGAATTCAAGCTAATGGGGTTTGCAGTACCGTATTTGGCCAGAGGTGCGGCAGCGGCGCTGGTGACACTCGGAACGGTTCCCGAGCCGTTCGTAAATACTCTGAATCACTCGGAAATACTTCTAAGTGTTTCCAAACTTTTCCGAGGGTTTCCGAGATCAGCTGAGCTGTCCTCAAGTATATCAGAGGCTCTCCGGCACCCCCCCCCCCTGGCCACATGCGGTATTGCTTGCCATAGAAGTTAATGTGGAACAAATTAGCTTTGTTTCCATTGACTTCTATGGGGAAACTCGCTTTGATATGCGAGTGCCTTGGATTACAAGCATTCTCCTGGAATGGATTATGCTCGTAATCCAAGGTTCCACTGTACTTTAACCACTTAAGACCCGGACCTTTAGGCAGCTAATAGACCCGGCCAGTTTTTGCGATTCGGCACTGCGTTGCTTTAACTGACAATTGCGCGGTCGTGCGACGTGGCTCCCAAACAAAATTGGCGTCCTTTTTCCCCCACAAATAGAGCTTTCTTTTGGTGGTATTTGATCACCTCTGCGGTTTTTATTTTTTGCGCTATAAACAAAAATAGAGCGACAATTTTGAAAAAAATGAAATATTTTTTACTTTTTTCTATAATAAATATCCCCAAAAAATATATAAAACATTATTTTTTTTCCCTCAGTTTAGGCCGATACGTATTCTTCTAACTATTTTTGGTAAAAAAAAATTGCAATAAGCGTTTATCGATTGGTTTGCGCAAAATTTATAGCGTTTACAAAAAAGGGGATAGTTTTATTGCATTTTTATTAATTATTTATTTTTTACTACTAATGGCGGCGATCAGCGATTTTTTTCATGTCTGCGACATTATGGCGGACACTTCGGACAATTTTGACACATTTTTGGGACCATTTAAGATGCATTGTTTACTATGACAGTTGCAGTTTGGGAGTTAACCACAAATTGGGGGCTGAAGGGGTTATGTGTGACCTCATTTGTGTTTCTAACTGTAGAGGGGTGTGGCTGTAGGTGTGATGTCATAGATTGTGGTTCCCTATAAAAGGGAACACATGATCGATGACGCCGCCACAGTGAAGAACGGGGAAGCTGTGTTTACACACGGCTCTCCCCGTTCTTCAGCTCCGGGGACCGATCACGGGTCTCCAGCTGCGATCGGGTCCGCGAGTCCCGCGGTCACGGAGCTTCGGACCGGGTCCCCTTCACACGCCCACCTGTAAAACAGGTAAAGATTCACTTTGCAAAGAATACCCAATCCCATGCAAGGAAAAGAAAAAATGCATTTTTGCTTGCACATGATTGGATGATGGGAGTCTGCAGAACTTCTGCTCCTTTACTAAGCCCTGGAGCAACTGCACTTTGCACTGTGCAAAGTATATTTTCCCTTAGTAAATAAACCCCATAGTACACAAAAACACTGGTTAGGCACACATTTATCCCTTTGATCGCCTTAGATCTTTAGCCCCTTTCCCAGCCAGTGTCATTAGTACAGTGACAGTGCATATTTTTTGCACTGATCACTGTATTAGTGTCAGTGGTTCCCACAAAGGGTCAAAAGTGTCAATAAGGGGTTGATTTGCTAAAGGCGAATACACTGTGCACTTTGCAAAGTGCAATTCCACTCTGTAAGTGCCGTTGTTCCAGAGCTTAGTAAATTAGGTAAAGCTTCACTTTGAAAAGAATATCCAATCACATGCAAGGAAAATTAAAAAAAAACAGCATTTCTGTTTGCGCATGATTGGATGACGGAAGTCAGCAGAGCTTCCGCTCATTTACTAAACTCTGGAGCAACCCCCAAGTGTCACACTGTCCACTACAATATCGCAGTGCCGCTATATGTCGCAGATCGCCGCCATTACTAGTAATATCCCATAGTTTGAAGACACTACAACTTTTTGCACAAACCAATCAATTTACGCTTATTTGGATTTTTTTTTTTTTTTTACCTAGCAGGATACATATTGGTCTGAATTTATGAGAACTGATGGGCACTGATAGGCTGCACTGATGGGCACTGATAAGGCGGTACTGGTGGGCACTGATAGGTGGCACTGGTGGGCACTAATAGGTGAGACTAATGGTAGACACTGATGGGCGGTGTAGTGTCACAGTTTGCTGCCTATCGTAGAATGCTGCGGAAGTCACGTGGCGGCCAACTGCGCATGCGCGATGCGTTCCAAACGCAAGTGCGATGCGTTCCAATGGATTCACGCTTCGCTCGGACGGCTCGCTCCACCCGCTCGGCCTCCTGGCTCTTTTTTTAACATCCTCCAATCCACGGGGATGTTAAGGAAAGAGCCTGGATGCCGACCGAGGTTTCACTGTTGTCTACTGCCGTGAATCCATTGGAACGCATCACACTTGCATTTGGAACGCGTCGCGCATGCGCAGTTGGCCGCCACGTGACTTCCGGAGCACTGTACGATAGGCAGCAAACTGTGACAATACAGCGGCACTGATAGGTGGCACTGAAGGGTACTGATAGGTGGCACTGATGGGAGGCACTGCTGAGGGGCACTAATAGGTGGCACTGGTGGGCACTAATAGGTGGCACTGATGGTAGGCACTGAAGGACACTCATAGTTGGCACTGATTAGCTGCACTGAAGGGCATTGATAGGTGGCATTGATGGGTGGCAGTGATTGGAACTTATAGGTGGCAGTAATGGGTACTGATAGGCAGCACTGCTTGGTGGCACTGATTGATACCACTGGTGGGCATTGATAGGTGGCACTGGTGGGCATTGATAGGTGGCACTGGCAGGTGGCACTGGTGGGCACAGATGAGGTGGCTGTGGCTCTTCCTCTTAGGCTCCATTCACACCTAGGCGTTTTAACGCCTGAATCGCGACGCTACAATACGCCGGAGGGTCGAAATTACATTATTCTCTATGGAGACTGTTCACATCTCAACGCCGAACGCTGAAACGACGATCGCCTGAAGCTCAAACAAGTCCCGGACCCTTTTTTGTCGCGCGTATCGGGCGGTTTGGGCGTATTTAAGCGTTTCCATTTCCCATAGAAAGTAATGGAAACGCTCGATTCAAGCGACTTGCGCAACAACGGGCGTTTGCTATGGGCGTTTCGTCGATTTAATCAATAGAACTTGTCACCCATGCAGAAGATTAAAAAAATCTACCAACATAGCAACAAGTGATGAAAAGATGATAATTTTTCCTATTGGCTAAAATAAAAAACGTCAAAGTACAAAAACGTCGGACAACGCTGTATGCAAACACGCAAATAAGCATGAATACGCGCGACAAAACGCCGGAAAAAAACGACCGACGCTCAGGTGTGAATGCAGCCTTAGGGACCGATGTCCCTTTCACAGAAGCTGGTGATTGGCTCGTAAAAACAATTACCGATCTTCTGTTTACATCACGTGATCAGCTGTCATTGGCTGACAGCTGATCACATGGTGAGAGACCGGGACCAGCCGCTTCCTCTGATCTGTGATCAGTCAAGTCTCAGTGACTTGGTGATCACAGAGCAGGGCGCGCAGGCAGCTCATGCACAGGAGGACGTCATATGACGGTGTCCCGGCAATGTAGGCCTGCGCTGTAGCCGCTATTCGTCTGTAGTGCGGACGCGAGGTTAACTGAGACAAGTACACACTATAGGGGGATGTGCTTTGATCATATGTCACGTCTGAGCTTTACAACCACTTCAAGGCTGGATTCACCCGTATGCATTTTTCCCCCCAATGCAATAAATGGAAACGCATCCAGAGGCTCGCGCATGCGCAGAGCCGTGCAGCTTCAATGTGCATTGCAATGCACTTTGTATTCAATGTCAACACGTATTGATGCTCATCATTATGCATTTGCAGGCACCATAATGCAATGACAGCTTAACGCATGTGTTTCCGTTTATTTCAGTGGATAACACTTAAGAAAAGGTGTGAATACAGATAAAAGCTTAAAAAAAAAAGTATTGCACCACTTGAGTTACACAAGTTGTAATGAATTCTTCACCACATAATGTAAGCAGGAATTCCCTTGTAGGGAAGGAAGGGTTAAGTGTGTGTGTACAGCCAGACCACAAACGGTTGGGTGTGTGTGTGTAGGTGTCAGTGTGCGGGTGTCTATACAAGATCAACTGCTCATAGTGTCCTGGGCAAGGGCACACCCCATGGCAGTTGGCAGCTGCAGGGGCCTCTCCCAGCCTGGGCATTAGGGTCACAATCAGGGTCAGCAGTTCTGGGGTTTAAGGTGAACCAGAGCTCTGCCGAATGGAAGGTAAGTACAGTATGCGGAGCTGGTGGGCAAGTGCTCCTGGTGCTTTTACCCTGCGTGTGCAATGCACAGGTTCGCTTTAGGCCCCTTTAACACACGCGGACCTATCGGGTCCGCCTGTCAGTTTTTCAGCGGACCCGATCGGACCACCCATTGTTCTCTATGGAGTGGCTGTGGCGGATATGTCCGCTGACACCTGCCGGCACCTGGTCTGTTAAAAATGTATGGGCATAGGTGTGCTCAGCCTATTGCATTAGGGTGTGCACCCCAAAGTTTAAATACACAGCGGCAGATCCACAAAGAAATTACGCCGGCGTATCTACTGATACGCCGGCGTAATTTCAAAATTCCCACGTCGTATCTTTGTTTTGAATCCTCAAAACAAGATACGACGGCATCTGGGTTAGATCCGACAGGCGTACGTCTTCGTACGCCGTCGGATCTCAGATGCAATTTTTTTGACGTCCGCTAGGTGGCGTTCCCGTCGTAATCCGTGTCGAGTATGCAAATTAGCTATTTCCGACGATCCACGAACGTACGCGCGGCCGTCGCATTTTTTTACGTCGTTTCCGTTCGGCTTTTTCCGGCGTATAGTTAAAGCTGCTATATGGTGGCGTACTCAATGTTAAGTATGGCCGTCGTTGCCGCGTCTAATTTAGAAAATTTTACGTTGTTTGCGTAAGTCGTCTGTGAATGGGGCTGGACGCCATTTACGTTCACGTCAAAACCAATGACGTCCTTGCGACGTCTTTTAGCGCAATGCACGGCAGGAAATTTTAGGGACGGGGCATGCGCAGTTCGTTCGGCGCAGGGAAGCGCTTAATTTAAATGAAACACGCCCCCTACCCGCCGCATTTGAATTCCGCGCCCTTACGCCACGAGAGATACACTACGCCGCCGTAACTTATGGCGCGAATTCGTTGAGGATTCAAACTTATGCCAAGTAAGTTACAGCGGTGTAGCGTATCTTAGATACGCTGCGCCGATGCAGATCTTTATGGATCTGCCCCACACACTATTATAAATTAATGTAAACTTTTAGGCCCCTTTCAGACGGACGGCAGTTTTGACGCAATTAAAAGCATGTACTTTTTCAGTAAGGCTGCTTTCACATTGGGCTGTGTAGCTGCGGTGACGGTATAGCCGCGCTTTTTGTAGCGCCGCTATACCGTCGTTGTGATACATTTGCCTATATGTCTCAGTGTACTGCTCCCTGCTAGCCATGGGTAGAGGTAGAAAGGAATTTCATGTGTGATTCATTCCTCTGACAGGTTATTGACGTGCTAATGTCCCCTCACTATTCTAAACGTTAATTGATCTATTGTGTTGTGTAAAGAAGATCTGTGTTTACCCTTAAAAGATGTGTATTGTATCATCAGGCTAAATGATTAGAGAAGTAGTATGTTAATTATTCTGATTGCTTCAGTGTAGTAATTAACTCCAGTGATGTCTTTATCTAAAGAAACGTGTCTGCATGGTCGGCTCCGACTTGTCTCCTATAATCTGTATGGGAAACCCCACTGTGTGAGGGGGGCGTTCCTAACAGGCTGTAACCACATATAAGCTGAGTTTTTGTGTCAATAAAGTGTCTTGGTTCCAGCATCCAGTCTTGACTCATGTGTGGGGAATCCTGTGATGTTCTTGTATGGAGAGGAGGGAATGCTTGACGGGGATATCATACCGATACCGTCACAAATTGGTTGGCAGCAGCGGGATCTTCCCTTCTACTCTCCTTCACACCCGGATTCCAAGCAGACACTGGAAGAACTACTGGAAGGAGTGCTAGCAACAAAACCAAGCGGGTCATCATAGCGGAATCAATGGAGATAGACCAGGAGGACGGGATTGCAGCAACGCCAGCAGTACAAGAGATGGAGACACCAGTGATTCAGGAGGAGGAATCGCCAGCCAACAAGCTAATGAGAGAGAAGCTAGCGTGGTTCGGCCCGAACCCAACGCCGGATGTGGTGCTGAAAGTGATGGACCTGTTAGCGGAGGAGGCTAAACAAATAAGGGACGCAGAACTACAGAAGGCTAAACAAATAAGAGACGCAGAGCTACAGGAGGATAAACAAATAAGAGACGCAGAGCTACGGAAGGCTAAACAAATAAGGGACGCAGAACTACAGAAGGATAAACAAATAAGGGACGCAGAACTACAGTTAAAACTGGCAGCAGTCCAACAAGCAGCCGCACCTTCTCCGAACAGTGAGTACAGCACAGCAGACGCAAGGAAGATTCCGTTTAGCGCTTTTAAAGCTTTTGATGAAAAGGACTGTGAAATTGATAACTACCTGGCGGATTTTGAGCGACAATGTAACCTGCACCGAATAGCTAGAAGAGAGTGGGTTGCAATATTGTCAGGCAAACTGTCAGGCAAAGCTTCTGATGCTTTCCGGACCGTGCCAGATCAGGATATCCATAGCTACGCCCGGGTTAAAGAAGTGCTCCTGGCTCGTTATGCAGTAACCCCAGAGTCCCACCGACAGAAGTTCAGGGACTCACGCAAAACCACGAAAGACTCTTACGCAGAATGGGCATGCCAGCTGTCCCTGTCGGTCTCTAACTGGGTTAACAGCAGCCAGGCCACCACCGCAGAGGACATTTTGCAACTAATGCTCCTGGAGCAATTTTACAATCACATCCAGACGGATGTCAAAGATTGGGTGAGAGATCGCAGGCCCATGACTCTACCAGAGGCCGCTAAGTTGGCGGATGAATATGCGGATACTCGCAAGACGAACCAGATCACACCACAGGAACAACCTCCACCACAAACGGTGCCCTCCCACCCACCAGCCGCTAGATACCAACCTCCTAACAGACCGGTGACATCTAGCCCTCGCTATCCACGCCAGGAGGACAACGAACAACGCTGCTTCCGGTGCAAACAGTTGGGTCACTTCAAGCAGAATTGCCCCATGAATGACAACACCAGGTCAAATTGGTCTCAACCTGGGTACCGCCCACCAGCAGCAGCCCATTGTGTAGACTCGGCTTGGGATCCCCAGGAGCGGGGTCGGGAAGAACCATTGGGCACCCCTTATGAAGCCCTCATGGTACAATCTGCTATTACGGACAACAGGGAACACCATTGTCAGCTGGTCATGGGCTCCAGCCCTGAGCCGGAGGGGCCCTGGAGGGAGCTGGGCAGAAAGAGGCACCGCCGGCCACCCTTCAAGAAGAAGAGGTCCTGGAAGCCGTATAACAAGCTGACCTGGGAGGAGAAGAAGCGACTGGAGGAGAGGGAGTCGCAGCGGGCGTCCCAGATGCGGGCCGAGATGTTCGCCAAGGGCCCACCGGTGGCCCCTTACACCACCACCCAGTTCCTGATGATGAAGGACCACGTGGAGAGCCTGCAGGACATGAGCAAGCAGGAGCTGATCCGTGAGTACATGGAGCTGGAGGAGTGCATAAGCCGCATGGAGGAGGAGAACAACCACCTGAGGTCACAGCGGGCTGACCCCCCCAGGCTCCATGAACTGGAGATGGAGCTGGAGAAGCTCCAAGAGGAGAACCGGCGGCTGCGGAGGGAGCAGGGGGTGGCTGACCTTATGGGGCTCTGAGTCCCCTCTCTCCCCCCCCCCCCCCGGACTCTGAGCACCAGTGCTACAACAAATATAACTTTTCCTTTTTATGAATCTCCTGTGATTGTCACTTCAGAGCCATAACCTGCCCCCTCCCATAGCGGGACACCTAGACGGCGGCGCACAGACCCATTCGCTGTCTTCACACTGACTTCTGGTGACTTTGCAGATCGCACAAAGACTTGGGGACTGACCGGCGTGTGATCTGACGACCCGGTGACATACCTGAGTCTGAAGCAGTTGTCAAGGGAGGTCAGTCATGCCAAATGGAGTTAACCTCGGACTAAAAGCTCTGAACCCGTCAACCCTACTGGACCAGGGAAGGTCCAACCGGATTTGCCGGAGCAGGGAGCAAAAGGGGGGCCATTGTGATACATTTGCCTATATGTCTCAGTGTACTGCTCCCTGCTAGCCATGGGTAGAGGTAGAAAGGAATTTCATGTGTGATTCATTCCTCTGACAGGTTATTGACGTGCTAATGTCCCCTCACTATTCTAAACGTTAATTGATCTATTGTGTTGTGTAAAGAAGATCTGTGTTTACCCTTAAAAGATGTGTATTGTATCATCAGGCTAAATGATTAGAGAAGTAGTATGTTAATTATTCTGATTGCTTCAGTGTAGTAATTAACTCCAGTGATGTCTTTATCTAAAGAAACGTGTCTGCATGGTCGGCTCCGACTTGTCTCCTATAATCTGTATGGGAAACCCCACTGTGTGAGGGGGGCGTTCCTAACAGGCTGTAACCACATATAAGCTGAGTTTTTGTGTCAATAAAGTGTCTTGGTTCCAGCATCCAGTCTTGACTCATGTGTGGGGAATCCTGTGATGTTCTTGTATGGAGAGGAGGGAATGCTTGACGGGGATATCATACCGATACCGTCACAGTCGTATTTACCGCGATATTCGGGCGCTAGCGGTGAGGTTTTAACCCCCGCTAGCGGCCGAAAAAGGGTTAATACCGCCCGCGTTGCGGGCAGTATTACCGCGGTTTCCCATTGATTTCAATGGGAAGGCGCGGTATAGGAGAGGTGAACACACCGCTCCTATACCGCAGTAAAGATGCGACTAGCAGGACTTTTGGAGCGCTCCTGCTAGCACACCGCTTCAGTGTGAAAGCCTTGGGGCTTTCACATTGAACACTACAGGGCAGGTTTTTTTCATGCGGTATAGCAGCGCTATTTTTAGCGCTGTACCGCATGAAAAACGCCTCAATGTGAAAGGGGCCTTAAATTCAAGGCTCTGGGCACTGCGATTAGTTGCATTTGTACATAGCGATTACGTGCAGTTACATGCGGCCGCGTTTTGCTGCGGTAGTCATTTCCATAGCAACCCTTTTTATTTATTTTTTATTATGATGTGCTTCCTGTTGTTATTTTATTTTTTTTTCTCACGCTGCTATCCGCAGTTGACACAAAAGACTGCGATTACCTGCGGTTAAGTGCATATAGCTGTGCTAAATCGCACCTGGACGCATTCTATTTTTTCTATTCGCACCAAACCGCATGCAACGAAATCGCAGCTAAACGTTGTGTGTGAATGGGGCCATAGGAAAGCATTGTGTGCTTTTAGCTGCGGTAGAAAACTAGAAAATCCGCAGCTAAAAGCACCATTCTATCCGTCCGTGTGAAAGGGACCTTAACATGTATGGACAATGTCAGTAGTGAATGGTGTCAGTAGTTTCTTTGGGCCAGATTTACGTAGAATCGCGGCGGCGTAACGTATCGTATCTTAATTTGTAATTCACAAACAAGATACGACGGCATTTGGCTAAGATCCGACAGACGTACGTAGCTGTTTACGGCGATCCACGAAGGTACGCGCGTTCGTCGCATTCTCTTACGTCGGTTTTTCCCAATGGAATGGTTTACTTTAGATCAAAAGCATATTCAGGTGTTAGAATGGCCCAGTCTAAGTCCAGACCTAAATCCAATTGAAAATATGTGGCAAGACTTGGAAATTTCTGTTCACAGACGCTCTCCATCCAATCTGACAGAGCTTGAGCTTTGTGGACAAAGAAGAATGGGAAAAAATGTCACTCTCTAGATGTACAAAGCTGGTAGAGACATCCCCAAAAAGACTTGCAGCTGTAATTGCAGAGGAAGGAGGTTCTACAAAGTATTGACTCCATATATCATTTTCCTTCCACTTCACAACTCTGTTCCACTTTGTGTTGGTCTATCACATAAAGTCCCAATAAAATACATTTACGTTTTTGGCTGTAACATGAGAAAATGTGGAAAATTCCAAGGGGTATGAATACTTTTTTAAGGCACTGTATTTGTGGATGTAAGGAGTTACCTTACCTGGCATTGTTTAAAGAAACATTACAAGTTTAGTTTTACATTTTTTAAACTAACCCTGGTCAAAAGAGAAAAAAAATTACGTAGAATAAAATAATGTTTGGAAAACAATAATGCCAAAAGTAAGCTTTGTTTCCCCTCAAAAAAAGTATTTTTTTAAAACATTTGACTTAATATATTTTTTTGTAATAAATGAATACAGTACAGTTTCCCAAAAAGACAACAAGCGTTTTTCTGATTTGTAGGTTCTTATAAATATGTCCCTGCGTGTTTAACCAATTATTTGTTACTATTCAAAGGTAGTATTACAGTAATCAAAAGCAATAGAACATTATATACAAGGCAACACTGCCCCCTAGTGAAATAAATATCATACAAAATAGGAATTAAACTGAGGATACACATGGGTTCTTGGTTGCCTGAAGATCCTTTGTATAAAATATGCGTAAACATATTATTTATTTTATACCCGGAGTATTGGCAGCACTCTGTAGTTTTGAGCAGAATTCCAGGTTTGTGTTGGTCAGATGCTCAGCATGGCAGTGATACGAATATTGGGTCAGATCCACAAACAAATTACGCCGGCGTATTTATTGATACGCCGCGTAATTTCAAAGTTCCCGCGTCGTGTCTTTGTTTTGTATCCACAAAACAAGATACGACTGAATGAGGGATCGATCCGACAGGCGTACGTCTTAGTACGCCGTCGGATCGTAGGTGCATATTTACGCTGGCCGCTACATGGCGTTTCCGTCGAATTTCGTGTCGAGTATGCAAATTAGCTAGATACGGCGATCCACAAACGTATATCCGGCCGTCGCATTTTTTTACGTCGTTTGCGTTCGGCTTTTTCCGGCGTATAGTTACCCCTGCTATATAAGGGCCGTCGTTCCCGCGTCGAATTTTGAAAATGTTACGTCGTTTGCGTAAGTCGTTCGCGAATAGGGCTTTGCGTAGAATGACGTCACCGTCGTAAACATTGGCTTGTTCCGGTTTAATTTCGAGCATGCGCACTGGGATACCCCCAAGAACGGCGCATGCGCAGTTGAAAAAAAAACGTCATTTACGTTGGGTCAAGACGTATTTACATAAAACACGCCCCCATCACATCCATTTGAATTGCGCGCCCTTACGCCGCCAAAGTTACACTACACCACCGTAACTTACGGCGCGCATTCTTTGAGGATACAAAAAAAATGTAAGTTATGGCGGCGTAGTGTAACATAGATAAGCTACGCCCGACGGAAACATGCGCCAGGGTACGTGGATCTGGCCCAATGTGTTTTATGGAGCATTGTTGTTGTGTTTTTGATGCGTTTTCATGCTTCATGCATTTTTGTAGTAGGAGTCGTTAGGTTGTTAAATAGAAAACCCTACCAAAATACACCCAGCTGTTATCGGAGTGTTCGCTCTTCTCCCCTGCAGTCGTTGCTGGCAGACACAGGGGATCACGGACTGGAGCCACCTAAAAAAAGGTAAGTACTTCTTTCTTCTGGATGAATGCAGCGACCACATTTAAAGTAGTATTGAACCCTAAAGCAAACATTTATTATATTGCAGCTTACCAATTCTTAGGTGTGGTGGCTGCATTAGTTTCCCTTTTTATGTTTTCTATTGTCATCTGATGTTCTGGCCAGTAAGTCTGATGAAAGAAAAGAACAAGCTCTCTTGTAAAGGTATCCGTTACAGGGTTAGGGCAAACCATTTAAAGAGTAACTCTACTTTTTGGGAGAAAAAAAGTCTTCCACTCTGGGTGATCTCCGTACATTACAAGGATTATAACAAACTTTGTTGCAGATTCCTACCTTTTGTTATTCTGAAGAAATAGCTGCTTGTTTGTGTGTCCATGAGCTAAGTGAATCTGTATGGACACATTCAGGTTTATATTTATCAGTCAGCTGCTGCACCTGCAGGGCTCTAATGAGGAAAGTGGCGGGGTCTGCATCCCTTTAGACATGATTTCCCTTTGGGAGTATATCAACATTTTTGTTGCAGGGGATGCCTGAAATCTGACTTGTATATTAGCGCAGACTTCTGGGAAAATTGGTGAGCCAATCAAACAAGTAGGAAGTTCTGTTTCTGGGAGGGGGCGTTCGGTTTACATTCTGTGTATAACGCCTCCAGGTAGCCGCGTTTTCCATTTTTTCCATCGGCTTTAAAGGGGTTGTAAAGCTTTGCATTTTTTCACCTTAAATCAGAGGTCCGCCTGTTTTTTTTTTTTTTTTTTTTAAAAGCCAGCAGCTGCAAAAACTGCAGCTGCTGACTTAAAAGAAATGGACACTTACCTGTCCAGCACGCCTGCAAAGTCAGCAGAGGAGGCTGAGCAATCGCTCGGTCCTCGGCTGCTTCCGCCCACATACTCGGTGAGGGAATCAGGAAGTGATTCCCTCACCGAGCAGTAGGCTTCACTGCTCGATTCCCTACTGCGCATGCGCGAGGATCGCGGCGCGCCTTCACTGGTCCCTGCTCTCTCCTGGGAACAGTATTTCCCAGAAGACAGTGGGGGGGGGGGGGCGTAATGAGCCTGGACTCAGAACCCGGAAGTGGTGCAAATACCTGTCAAACGGGTATCTACACCCCTGCCCCCCGCTGAAAGGTGCCAAATGTGACCCCGGAGGGGGGTTCCAAAAAATGCATCCTATGTGAAAAAACATCCGATGCTTATAAGCCCTCGAAAGTCCTGCGTTGTGAACGCGCTGGCTACTGGCCCCAGTCTTCTTGGCTGTTCTCGGCTCTTCATTGGAGATTAATAGCAGCACAGCCATTGGCTCCCGCTGCTGTCAATCTAATCAATGACGCAGCGTGCCGGGGGCGGGGCCGCCGGCTATATCATGGGAGTGTGCCCACAAGCTAACCCCCTTGGGAGAGCACTTCCCATGAAGGGGGTTGGCTCTTGCGGGGAGGAGCCGAGACAGCCGCCGAGGAACCCCAGAAGACGACCCTCAGGGCCACTCTGTGCAAAACGAGCTGCGCAGTGGAGGTAATTATAACATGTTTGCTATTTTAAAAAAAAATAACCTTTACAACCCCTTTAAAGGGGTTGTAAAGGCTACACAATTCTTACCTTTATGCATTTACTTCATTATGGTAAGGTCAAAAATGGCACAGCATTTGTATGCCCCCCTTCCTCCCATTACTTACCTCAGTCCTCACTCGATCCAGCACTGTGCACGTCTCTAGCAGCTCTCTCCCTGATTTCACAGGACCGAGGCAGCAGCGGGAGCCTTTGGTTCCTTTTGATGTCAATCAAATCCTGTGAGAAGGAAGCGGCGGGAGGCTTGGCCAAGCATCGCTGGGTGTGTCTAGAGACACACACAGCCCAGCTCAGAAGGGAGCCCACATGGTTGCATACTGAGAAGGAGACAGGAGCTCTGGTAGGAGGCAACAGAAGAGAAGGATCGGGCCGCTCTGTGCAATACTATTACACAGAGTAGGTAAGTATAAACCTGTTTGTTATTTCCATAAAAAGAAAGGCCCAGATTCAAGAAGCTATTGCGCCCGCGCAACCATAGGTTGCGCGGCGCAATAGCTGTTTTGCTCCCGCGTAGCGAATGCCCCTGATTCAGGAACATCGCTACGCGGACTGCAGCCTAGGATATGACAGACATAAGCCTCCTTATGCCTTCATATCTCAGGCTGCATTCTTGCGTTGGCCGCTAGGGGGCGCGGCCATTGTGATCGGCGTATAGTATGCAAATTGCATACTACCACCGATTCACAAAAGTTGCGCGGGCCCTGCGCACGCAAGGTACGGAGTTTCCGTACGGCGACTTTAGCGCAAGGCTGCTCCTGCTAATAGTAGGGGCAGCCAATGCTAAAGTATAGCCGCCCTTCCCGCTCGTGAAATTTAAATTTCACGTCGTTTATGTAAGTGATTCGTGAATGGCGCTGGACGCCATTCACGTTCACTTAGAAGCAAATGACGTCCTTGCGACGTCATTTGCCGCAATGCACGTCGGGAAAGTTTCCCGACGGAGCATGCGCTGTTCGCTCGGCGCGGGAGCGCGCCTAATTTAAATGATTCCCGCCCCCGGCGGGATCATTTACATTAGGCGCCCTTACGCCGGGCTAATTAGCATAGCGCCCGCGCAATTTACGGAGCTACTGCTCCGTGAATCGCGGGCAAATCGAAATATTTGCGTGGGCGCAGAGCAAAAATCGTTGCCATTTGCCTACGCAAATATTGCGCGGATCTACCTGAATCTGGGCCAAAGACTTTAGAATCAAGCCTCGTACACACGCTCGGTTTACTCGGCAAGAACCAGCAAGAAAACTGCTGGCAGAGCTTTCTTGCCGAGTAAACCGAGCGTGTGTACGAGGCTTTCAGGTTTCTTGTCAAGAAAACTGCCATAAATCTCGACGAGAAAAATAGAGGACATGTTCTCTATTTTCTCGTTGTGATTCTCTGCAGTGTTTTCCTGTCGAGAAACCCGACAGTGGGCCGGATTCAAGTAGATTTGCGCATTTATTACGGAGGCGCAGGGCAACGATTTTGCCCTCGATTCACGGAGCAGAAGCTCCGTAAATTGCGCGGGCGCGCCGGCAAAATGCCCGGCGCAAGCGCGCGCAATTTAAATGATCCCGAAGGGGGCGGAAATAATTTAAATTAGGCGCGTTCCCGCGCCGATCGTAGAGCGCATGCTCCGTCGGGAAACTTTCCCGACGTGCATTGCGGCAAATGACGTCGTAAGGACGTCATTTGCTTCAAAATGAACGTGAATGGCGTCCAGCGCCATTCACGAATCACTTACGCAAACTACGTAAAATTCAAATTTCGCGACGCGGGAACGACGGGTATACGTAACAATGGCTGCCCCTGCTAAAAGCAGAGGCAGCCTTACGCAAAAACCGCCGTACGGAAACAACGTAAATTGCGTACGCAGGGCTCGCACAATGTTGTGAATCGGTGTTAGTATGCAATTTGCATACTATACGCTGAGCACAATGGGAGCGCCACCTAGCGGCCATCGCAAGAATGCAGCCTAAGATATGCGGGCATAAGAGCCTTATGCCGCGCAGATCTTAGGTTGCAGTCGGCGTAACGAGGTTCCTGAATCAGGAGCGCTCGTTACGCCGGGGCAAGTAAGCAATTGCGCTGTGTAACCTATGGTTACACAGGCGCAATTGCTTCTTGAATCCACCCCAGTGTGTATACTTACCTGTCGCCGTGGAAATCCGCACATGCTTGAAATGACATTGATGCATGCGCTGTAGCTTCTTAGACATAGGTAGGGTGCAGCAAGATCGCGGCGACAGCATCGAATGTGACGAGTGAATGCTCGTCATACGCAAGGACGTCACCGCATTCTTGCCTTTCAAAAAAACACTCGGTTCTTTTGAAACGAGTGTCTGTACACTCGGGCGGCAAGAGATTCTTGCCAAGAATCTCGTCAGGAAAAACAACGTTTTTTTCCTGAGGAGATTCTGGCCGTGTGTACGAGGCTTCACTGTAAGTCTTGGAAAGACATGCAAGGCGGTACAAAGATTAAAATCACAAATGCTGGTAAGAGCAATTCGGAGAAATCCTCAAAGCAATATGTTGCAGAATATCTCATAGGCTTCAAAGGTGCCGAAGAGGCATAGAGTTCAAATAGCCCAACAAAAGAACTGTAAAGATCCTTTATCTTAATTAGATACAATATCACTTGGCTGCGAAGATTCATACAACAGTCCAAGTTATAAACATATCTGTGTATTGGACTGCCACACTGCATGATTTTTAGAAATACAGTAAAACCTTGGTTTGAGAGTAACTTGGTTTGAGAGCGTTTTGCAAGAAAAGCAATGATTATTTTCTAAAGTTTGACTTGATATACAAGCGATGTCTTGATATGCAAGTAGCGTCACGTCACAACTAAGTATAAAAAAGAGGGGGGCGCCTTTAAGTGTAGCAATGTGATTACATTTAATGAAGGTACAACATTTAGCAACTCACATGGTTGATGATTAAAAGAGGCATATCTAAGTATGGAGGTATCCGGGGTATAGCTGTTCACATAGACCGTCCTTCACACCACCATCAACGTCATCCCTTCCACACTGTGCGCCACGAGCGGTTCAAGCCGCACTTTCAGATCGCTCTACAGCAGGGTAGTCTTCCCGGTCACTGATAGCAGTGAGAGCCGGTGGTGTGGGGGATGGTCTATGTGGACAGCTTTACCCCGGATGCCTGCATACTTAGATGTGCCTCTTTTAATCATCAACCAAGTGAGTTGCTAAATGTTGTACCTTCATTAAATGTAAACATATTGCTGAAATCAAAGACTGTGGGTCTTATTAGTGTAACAATTCTAAATAATGCTGGGCAGGAGGGCACTGCACCCCCCCACCTCAAAGCACCTTGTCCCTGTGTTGATGAGGACAAGGGCCTCTTCCCGACAACCCTGGCCATTGGTTGTCGCGGGTCTGCGGGCGGGGACTTATCGGAATATGGGAGCCCCTTTAACAAGGGGGCCCCCAGATCCCTGCCCCCCTCCCTATGTAAATGAGTATCCGGTACATTGTACCCCTACCTATTTAACTAAGAAAAAATGTCAAAAATAAAACACAGCACACATGGTGTTAAAACAATTTATTAGGCAGCTCCGGGGTCTCTTCCGACTTCTCTCCCCTCTCCGGCTCTTCTGTGTCCTCCGCTGCCTCTCCGATTGTTCTTCCTCTATCCGTGTCTCCTCCGCTATCTTCTGCTCTTTTGCCCGCTCTTTTGCTCGCTGTTGCCGGTCTTCCCCCGTTGTCTTCTTCCCTCGTTATTCTTCCAATGTTGACTCGACACTCTCTCCCACTTTAATGCTGTGTGCACGGTGTGCAATGACTTATATTGGCATGGGGCGGGGTCACCGGGTGATGTCATCTGGTGACCACACCCCTTATGACGTCGCCACCCACCGTGCCTCGGGTGGGGGCGTCATACGGGGCAGGGTCACCAGATGACATCACTCGGTGACCCCGCCCCCATGCCAATATAAGTCGTTGCACACACGGCATTAGAGCGGGAGAGAGCTTTGAGTCAACATCGGAAGAAAATGGGGCACACAGGGGGCCCAGAGAGCAGATGGAAGGGGTGCATGAGCATTTTTTTTGCGTAAGTCGTCCGTGAATAGGGATGGACGTAACTCACGTCTAAGTTAAAAAAATGACATCCTAGCGACGTCATTTAGCGCAATGCACGGCGGGAAATTTCGGGACGACGCATGCGCAGTTCATTCGGTAAATTAAACCCGCCCCCAACCCGCCCAATTTCAAATCCGCCGCCAGAAATACACTACGCCGCCATAACTTAAGGCGCGAACTCGCTGAGAATTCGAATATACGCCAGGTAAGGTACGGCGGCGTAGTGTATCTCTGATACGCTACGCCGATGCAATTGTATGTGGATCTGGCCCTTAGTGTCATTAGAATTCATTGTGGTGCTGACTGACAGCGATTTCCTGTACCTGCAGAAGCAAAACAGCCCCAAAGCATGATTGACCCCCCGCCATGCTTCACAGTAGGCAAGGTGTTCTTTTCATCATAGGCCTTGTTCTTCCTCCTCCAAACATAGCGTTGATCCATGGGCCCAAACACTTCTAATTTTGTTTCATCAGTCCACAGAACACAATCCCAAAACTTCTGTGGTTTGTCCACATGACTTTTGGCATACTGCAGTCGACTCTTCTTATTCTTTGGAGACAGCAAGGGGGTGCGCCTGGGAGTTCTGGCATGGAGGCCTTCATTACGCAGTGTGCGCCGTATTGTCTGAGCAGAAACTTCAGTACCCACATCTGACAAATCTTTTCTCAGTTCCTCAGCAGTCACACGGGGACTTTTCTCCACTCTACGCTTCAGGTAGCGCACAGCAGTCGAAGTCAGCATCTTCTTTCTGCCACGACCAGGTAGCGTTTCAACAGTGCCTTTTGCCTTGAATTTGCGAATGATGCTTCCTATGGAGTAATCACCTCTTCTCTTGTCTTCCTGGACCATTCTCTTGACTTCACCATGTTTGTAACCACACCAGTAAATGTCTAGAAGGAGCTGAGTATCACAGTCATTTTAAAGCTGCCTAATTGGTGCTTATTAGGCTTTATTGCTGCTCCCTGACATCCACAGGTGTTTTCAATACCTGATTGAAAACACTTCAATGAACCTCTGTTCTTCAGAGTGGTAGTCTTTAAGGGGTTAAATAATTGTGTAAATGAAGAATTCACAAAAGAAACATTTACTACTGTATTACAAAACCAATTGGTCATTTTAGTTGCATATGGTTCTTTAAGAAGTCCTTGTAGGATTTCATTCTGAATACAATTACAAATGTACACTAAATTCCCTAAAACCATTTACAGCATTGGGGGGTTGAATAATTTTGAACACGACTGTACATACCTTATAATCTATATTTGCAAAACGGCTTCCGGGTACTTCTCCCGCGGGAGTAGGCGTTTCCAAGCTGAGCCGCAATGTAATCTGGGCGTTCGCCCAGATGATTGATGTCTATCAGAAAATGTTCCCCCCCGGCAGATAAGGCCCCGCCCCCCGTATTGCGTAGGCGTGTCACAGAGTTTCCGAAAGGAGCCGAACAGGTAAAGCTGCGAGTCGGTTCTATACGGCGCCTGCGCAATCAGCTCTACACAGCTCCTAGTCGGTGCGCAGGCGCCGTGTAGAGCCGACTCGCCCCTGTTCGGCTCCTTTCGGAAACTCTGTGACGCACCTACGCAATACGGGGGCGGGGCCTTATCCGCCAGGGGGAACAGTTTCTGATAGACATCAATCATCTGGGCGAACGCCCAGATTACATTGCGGCTCAGCTTGGAAACGCCTACTCCCGCGGGAGAAGTACCCGGAAGCCGGATTGCAAATATAGATTATAAGGTATGTACAGCCTAAAAATAAAATAAAAAAAGACTGTACATGCTGGTAGTATAAAGAATTTGGTCTTATATAAATGTTATTTGGGTGAACCTCCACTTTAAGTTTTTATACAATATAGCAAACATAAATTTGAAATTATAAAGAAATAATACGTTTGCACCCAGTAATAAGAATGCAAACGTTTGCTTTTTTTACCCCTTTTATCCTATGGAGGGCATTTTGAACCAAAAAACCCACAAAAAATACTAAATTAATGTTTGTGCCTTTCGAAAATGTTGTTGTTTTGGTGTATATTGTTGTTTTTCGAAATTATTGAGAAAAATGTGGTGAAAATGTGTAACTTTAAAAAATTTAAAGAAACGGGCACAATACATTTTTTTTTCCTTTTCCTTATTTTTTTTATGTATTTCATTGCTAAATGTTAAGAAACATCAAAAAACAGTTACATTCACCAAAAGTGTCGCTTTACATTTTTTAACTCTGTCTATTTTTACACTTTGGACCAATTCACACTAGTGCGTTGATGTGCATTTTAGCGCAGCTGTAAAACGCAGATCAACGGAAGGGTGACTGAAAATCAATCATTTCCAATGTGTCCTATTCACACCATAACGCTGTGCAGGCATGTCAACGGATGTCAAAATGCATGTCAGCGGACGCCAGCGCGTGTTAAAACGTGACTAAAATGGAGGGAAATGTACAGTTACAGTACATACATTTTCTATACATTTTAGCGCACGTCGGTGTGAATTGGCCCTTAACCACTTCAATACCAGGCACTTATACACCTTCCTGCCCAGGCCAATTTTCAGCTTTTAGCGCTGTCGCAATTTGAATGACAATTGTGCGGTCATGCTACACTGTACCCAAATGACATTTTTATAATTTTGTTCCCACAAATAGAGTTTTTTTGGTGGTATTTGAGCACCTCTGCGGTTTTTTATTTTTTGCGCAAAAAATTAAAAAAGACAGAAAATGTTGAAAAAAAATGCTTTTTTTCTTTGTTTCTGTTATTTTTTTGTAAATAAGTAAGTTTTCTACTTCAATGACGGGCACTGATATGGCTGCATTGACGGGCACTGATAAGGCTGCACCGGTGAGGTGGCACTGATGGGCACTGATGATGGACACTGTTAGGTGGCACTAATGGGCACTGATAGGCGGCACTGATAAGTGGCACTGATGGGCACTCATAGGCGGCACTGATGGGCACCAATAGGCGGCACTGATGGGCACCAATAGGGGGCACTGATGGGTACTTATGGTGGCACTGATGGGTAATTATGGGTGGCACTGATAGGTGCCATGAATGGGCACCAATGGTCACTAATAGGTGGGCACAGATGGGCATGGATGGGCACTGATAGGTGGCACTGATGGATGACACTGATGGGTGGCACTGATAAGTGGCATGAATGGGCACTAATGGTCACTAATAGGTGGGCATGGATGGGCACTGATAGGTGGCACTGATGTACACTGATGGATGGCACTGATGACACTGATGGGTGGCATTGCTGGGCATCACAGATTTAAGGTGTTTCACAATGGTGCCAATCAGTGCCCATTTGTGGGCACTGATTGGTACATATTTGGCATAAATTTGCATATGTGGATGGCCATGGGGGATGTACCTGGCCATCCACATGCTTGGGGCTTCCCTGGTGGTCCTGGCAGCTTCGCCCGGACCACCTTTGGTGTTCCTGCTAGTCCTTAGGCTACGACTAAGGCTATTGACGAAACGCGTCAGTATCATTGTTTTATTGTCACTCTGATGTACCAATACACGACACTTCAAGGATTACAGTTTTGCCGGCTCTTCTTACTACTGTTCCTGCTAGTCCCTCTGCTTTCCTATTAAAAACTGACCACACTAAGCAAGAGAACACAACTTGGTCAGTTCTCTAGCTATGCTGGGAACTCACATCTCTCTTCTAATGATCAGACTTGTACTGACACCCCCCCCCCCCCTCACAGCCTTTCACTAGGAAGTTCAGTGTGCTGCTGTCGCCCCCCCCCCCCCAGCACTTATAAAAAAAGGAAAAAGGCATTTAGAATTTTTTTTTTTTATATCTATACAAAAACGTTTTGTCTTTCATTTCTATTTTAAACTGAATGGGTTTGTTTACAAAGTGAGGGTTTACAATCACTTTAAAGTGTGAAAGGTCTTATTTTTACACTTTGCCACACCTTTGGTCTGGAAACAAAGGAATACTCAGTGGGGGGAGGGGGCGTGGCTGGCTTCCAACACCATCAAAGAACCTAAAGTAACCATCATTTAACCACCAGTAACCCCAGTGGCTTTGATACGATACATGCTCAACATTTAAGGTTGAATTCCAGGTAGAGATTTTATTGCATAGTTGTATTGGTCCACCTTTGACCAATGAAAGTATGCACAGGCCATACCTGTGGGAGCACTGTAGACAGGCACGGACTGGCCATTGGGACTACCGGGAGTTTCCCGGTGGGCTGAGGGCTCAGTGGGCCGGTCAGGTGCAGTCCTCGAGCCGCTCCTCTCTGACAGTGAGTAATGGCAATTTCACTCCTGTCAAGAGAAGCAGCAGCCGTCACTTGCTGGAGTGAGTATTAGCCTTTCTGCTCCCTCCCGCCCTATAGGGCAGTGTTTCTCAATTCCAGTCCTCAGGCCCCCCCAACAGGTCAGGTTTTCAGGATTTCCATTATTTTGCACAGGTGATTTGATCAGTTTCACTGCCTTAGTAATCACCACAGCCTTTTCATCTGAGGGAAATCCTGAAAACCTGACCTGTTGGGGGGGCCTGAGGACTGGAATTGAGAAACACTGCTATAGGGGGAGATAGACAGCCGGCAGACTTTCCTTCCTCTCTCCCCTTATCACTTGTCACTTATCACATGACTGGACAGAGGAACAATGCTGCCTTTCTGGAGAGCTGTGAATGAGTACATGTGGGAGGGGGAGGAGAGAGGGGCACTCTGATTCAAGGGGGGGACACACTGATGGGGGACACCCTGGTGCAATGGGGGACACTCTGATGCAAGGGGGAAACTCTGATGAAAGGGGGGCTCTCTGATGCAATGGGGGACACACTAATGTAAGGGGGGACACTCTAATGCAAAGGGGGCTCCCTGGTACAAGGGGGGACACTGATGCAAGGGGGGACACTCTAATGCAAGGGGGGCACTCTGATGTAAGGGGGGACACTCTAATGCAAAGGGGGCTCTCTGGTACAAGGGGGGACACTCTGATGAAAGGGGGGACACTCTGATGTAAGGGGGGACACTCTAATGCGAAGGGGGCTCTCTGGTACAAGGGGGGGACACTCTGATGCAAGGGGGGACACTCTGATGCAAGGGGGGCACTCTGATGTAAGGGGGGACACTCTAATGCAAAGGGGGCTCTCTGGTACAAGGGGGGGACACTCTGATGCAAGGGGGGACACTCTGATGCAAGGGGGGCACTCTGATGTAAGGGGAGACACTCTAATGCAAAGGGGGCTCTCTGGTGCAAGGGGGGACACTCTGATGCATGGGGGGACACTCTGATGCAAAGGGGGCACTCTGATGCAAGGGGGGCACTCTGATGTAAGGGGGACTCTCTGATGCAAGGGGGGACACTGCAGGGGAACACTAATGCAAGGGGGATCTCTGATGCAAGGGGGGACACTCTGATGCAAGAAAAACTCTGATGGGGGCCACTCTGATGCAAGGGAGATACAAGGGGGGCTCTGATGGGGGGACACTGATGTAAGGGGGACTCTGATGCAAGGGGGACACTTAAAATTAAAGTGGGCCGGTCTGGATGAAGTCCAGGGCCAAATTTCTGTCTCAGTCCAGCCCTGACTAATGATCACTGTCTTAGTGGCATCTACTTCAATGATTTCCAACATTCCATGGGGATCCAACAGGTATAGAATATGTATACCTACATTGGTCCAATCTAGACCAATAACTATGCTGGAAAGTCCATTCCTGTCTGGAATTCAACTTTAAGCATTTTTATTTATCATTTAATTGAACACAAATCTGGGCAAACAGAATTTTGGCAGATTTGCTTATCACTTTTGGTGACTGGTTCTTTTATAACCACTTGTCAACCATGCTATAGCCAAAATACGGCTACAGCGCGGTTCTTGGAGGGTGTCTATTGACGTCTTCCCAGAACCCCCACCCCCCTGCGCGCCCTGGGGAGTGCAAAGGACATGCTCTGTGATTGCTGTGTCTTTTGGACACAACTGATCACATATGGAGGTAGAGGGCCAATCACAGCGCCTCTTTGCCATGTGATCAGCTGTGTCCAATTACAGCTGATCACATGTAAACAAATGCCAGTTATCGGCATTTCCTTTCCTTAGCGCTGTCACTGAGTGAGGTAAGGAAAGCTGATAACTGGCTATCCTGTGACAGCATACATTTACACTGATCATCAGGGCAGCCCCATCAGTGCAGCATATCAGTGTCCATCAGTGGAGCATATCATTGCCCATGTGTGCCGCCTATCAGTGCCCATCAGTGCTGCATCATCAGTGCCCATCAGCACAGCCTCGTCAGTACATCCTCATCAGTCCAGCTTATCAGTGCATCCTCATAAGTGCCCATCCATTCAGCCTAAGGCGTACACACGATCGGTCCATCCGATGAGAATGGTCTGATGGACCGTTTTCATCAGTCCAAACCGATCTTGTGTGGGCCCCATCGGTTAGTTAACCTTTGGTCAAAAAAATAGGAACTTGCTTTAAAATTGAACCGATGGACGCCTAACCGATAGGTCAAAACCGATCGTTAGTATGCAAAAGCATCGGTTAAAAACCCGCGCATGCTCAGAATGCTTGGAAGCATTGAACTTTTGAACACATTCTGACACGACCGGTTATTTAACCTATGGTGTGTAGGCACATCAGACCATCAGTCAGCTTCATCGGTTTACCGATGAGAACGGTCCTTCAGACCGTTCTCATCGAATGGACTGATCGTGTGTACTAGGCTTTACAGTGCCCATCAGTGCATCCTCATCAGTGCCCGTCAGTACAGCCTCATCAGTGCAGCCTACCAGTGCTCATCAGTGCCCATCAGGACAGTTTCATCAGTGCAGCCTATCAGTGCCCATCAGGACAGTTTAATCAGGGCAGCCTATCAGTGCTCATCAGTGAATCCTCATCAGTGCCCATCAGCACAGTTTCATTAGTGCAGCCTATCAGTGCCTATCAGGGAATCCTCATCAGTGCTCATCAGGACAGTTTCATCAGTGCAGCCTATCAGTGCCCATCAGCACAGTTTCATTAGTGCAGCCTATCAGTGCCTATCAGGGAATCCTCATCAGTGCTCATCAGGACAGTTTCATCAGTGCAGCCTATCAGTGCCCATCAGGACAGTTTCATTATTGCAGCCTATCAGTGCCTATCAGGACAGTCTCATCAGTGCAGCCTATCACTGGAGCCTTATCAGCACACATCAGTGAAGAAAAATTACTTTTTTTTTTTAAGATTTCCTGTCTTTTTTTGTTTGTTTTGCAAAAAAATAAAAAACCCAGAGGTAAATAAATACCACCAAAAGAAAGCTCTATCTGTCTAAAAAAAAAGTAAAATTGAATATGGGTACAGTGCTCCATTGACCGCGCAATTGTCATTAAAAGTGTGACTGCGCTAAAAGCTGAAAATTGGAATGGGCAGGAAGGGAGTGAAAGTGCCCGGGTATTGAAGTGGTTAAAGTGGTTGTAAACCCCACTTTATGACTTTTACCTACAGGTAAGCCCTATAATAAGGCTTACCTGTAGGTATAAAGAATATCTCCTAAACCTGCACGGTTTAGGAGATATTCCCCCCGCAATACGCCGCTGATTGCAGCGGCGCATGCGCAGCGGGGATCCTCGGCTAAAGGACCGGCAGCCGCCGGACCTTGCCGAATTGAAGTCTCCCGCGCGCCAATCACAGCGCTGGAGCGGCGATACCCGGAAGACACGCCGAGTCAAGATGATATCTCGCTCGGCGTGGACCAGGTAAGTTCCTCTCACCTCGTTCCGAGGTAAGTACCGTATTTTCCGGCGTATAAGACGACTTTTTGGATGCAAAAAAATGCATCCAAAGTCGGGGATCGTCTTATACGCCGGGTACGGTCTCCGTGCAGCTGCGATCGTTCATAATTTCAAAGCCGCGCCGTCTTCTCAGCGTGTCCTGTGATTGGCGGAACACAAAACTTCCCAGCAGCGCCTCTGTTCTGTGTTCCGCCTATCACGGATGCCTTCTCATCCTCGGACGAGATGAGAAGGCATCCGTGATTGGCGGAACACAGAACAGAGGCGCTACTGGGAAAATTTGTGTTCCGCCAATCACAGGACACGCTGAGAAGACGGCGCGGCTTTGAAATCATGGACGCTCGCAGCAGACGGAGACTGTCACCGGCCTGCAAAACGTGAGTGATGGCACAGTGGGGGGGAAAGTGGGGGCAAGTGATGGCACTGTGTGGGCAAGTGATGGCACTGTGTGGGCAAGTGATGGCACTGTGGGGGCAAATAATGTGATGGCACTGTGGGGGCAAGTAATGTGATGGCACTGTGGGGGCAAGTAATGTGATGGCACTGTGGGGGCAAATAATGTGATGGCACCGTGGGGGCAAGTAATGTGATGGCACTGTGGGGGCATGTAATGTGATGGCACTGTGGGGGCAAGTAATGTGATGGCACTGTGGGGGCATGTAATGTGATGGCACTATGGGGGCATGTAATGTGATGGCACTGTGGGGGCATGTAATGTGATGGCACTGTGGGGGCAAGTAATGGCACAGTGGGGGCATGTAATGGCACAGTGGGGGTATGTAATGGCACAGTGGGGCATGTAATGGCACAGTGGGGCATGTAATGGCATAGTGGGGCATGTAATGGCATAGTGAGGCTTGAAAAAAGCCTGTTTCTGTCAGCGGTTGTTTCTGTCAGCGGTTGTTCTGGCTACCCCTCAGCTTCCAGAAAGACTAGTAGGAAGGGGGTAGTCTTATACGGCGAGTATATCCCAAAACCAACATTTTTCCTGGAAAATTAGGGGGTTGTCTTATACGCCGGAAAATACGGTATTTCATAATGGGCTAATATGCAGTGCATACTAGCTCATTATGGCTTTTGCCTTTCAGGTGAATAAAAATAAAAATTAAACGCGGGTTTACAACCGCTTTAAGCAACTATATTACATGGTGGGGGGAAACACTAATAGACACAATAGCGAACCACAGGAAACAAAAAACGATTTAATAAGAAGCCAGTCGCTATTAAAACAGTATACTTTTTTCCTATCCAAAATAAAAAGAACTAGATGCTTCCCAAGCTTTTCCGCAGTGTGCAAAACAAATGTTTGCCCGTTGCTACAATCATCAATTCTCTCTGTCGAATATTTTGTTATTCCCAGAACACATTTGCTTATGTGATGTTTGTCAGACCCCCAGAAAACATTCCAGAGCTTGGACCAACACATCCAGCTCCATGGACTGGCCACAATCAAATTACAGCAGTAAATACATGACATACTCTCTTCCTTTCATCGCAGTCAGGACCAGTCGCTGCCAAAACACCGAACATCTCACATTGCAAAAACATTATGAATTGTCAAAAGGGCTGAGCCATGAAGGCTTTCTTCCAGGAGAGCTTGCTGGTGTTTTAATGGCATTGGCTCCAGTTAGCATGTGGTTTCATTACGGCATAGGCAGTTTTCGGGAAGCCTGGGGCTATTTAAATAGACTCTGTCACTTTGCCTATTCATGACAAAGTAAGAGAATTTTTACTAAGTCTACCACGCCAACCCACATATACTTCCTGCCTCTGTTCCCATGTCATAGTCAACAGTCCAGACCCCATGTAAGCACTGTGTTGGGTGATGTTGGATCTATCATAGGTTTAATTATGTCACCATCCTCCTCAGGTAACAGTTTCTGGGTCAGGCATTTGATAGCTCAGGCATGAGCACTGCATCCTAGAATGAGGTCACATGGTCCTCCATACTACTATACGTTGGTTATTTCACCAATTATTCAATTATTAACCACTTAAGCCCCGGACCAATATGCTGCCTAAAGACCCAAGGGGTTTTTACAGTTCGGGACTGCGTCGCTTTAACAAACAATTGCGCGGTCGTGCGACGTGGCTCCCAAACAAAATTAGCGTCCTTTTTTCCCCACATCAAGGTTTAGATAGAGAACATGTTCTCTTTTACTCCAATGGAATTCCGATGTGAGTTTGGTCAAACAAAGGTCCGATCGTGTGTACGGGGCTTTATTGTTGAAATAGCTTTTAAAGTTAGGGTTCACAAGTTATTGTTAGGAGTAAAGTTTAGGAGTTAAGGCCCCATACACACGACCGAGTTTCTCGGCAGAATTCACCCAGAAACTCGATCGGAGCTGGATTCTGCCGAGAAACTCGGTCGTGTGTACACTTTTCACTGAGGAAGCCGACGAGGAACTCGTCGGGCCAAATAGAGAACACTCTTTGTTGGCTCCTTTGAATAGCCATTTTATCCATACATTAAGGCGCCATCTGTCCAGTATTGGACTTATGTGACCATTTCACCTCTTACCAAGCATTCTTATTTTCTGATACGCAGGTAAGCATTGGCGATATTACTCCCTGCTCGCGTTATACCTTTTTCTATCGCTCCCCATGTCTCCATTGTAGTGGAATCTCTGGGATCTCTGGCGGCCAGCTTTTTCTGTGGTGTTTTGGGCTCCTTTTTTCCAACATTGGTACACTTTGGTGAATTTTCTCGTTCTGGTCCCTTTTGCTATACATGCACTATGTCTCCCAGCGTTCATAACTACTCTGCTAATTTATACACATTTGTTTGTATAATATACGTATGTTAAACTATATTATATATTTATGTCCTCTTCTCCATTATTATAGCACATTGATTTAAACAGGTCCTTTGAAGAAGCGCATATCTGTAAGCGCGAAACATGTCGGGCCATAACCAGTCCAGCGTCATCAATTAAAGATCTTCAGTGGATTAATCTACAGGCTCTCTCCAGGAGTTACACTACATATTCATGGTTGAAAGCGGTTGTCCGCACCACGATTTTGTCCTTATTTTCTATTTTGTTACGATTTTTTGGATTTAAATGTCCTTTCAGTATAACCATGTGTAAACCCTCTATGTCTTAGCCTCTATAATCCCTGTTAACGCTGTGCCACCTTATGATCTTGTGCATATCTTTCGGAGAATATTTTTTAATTTGTTTAAAATATATTTTTGTAATAAATAGTATTTTTTTTATAAAATCCACTTTGGTGCTGACTTGCATTCTTACCAACATATAATGCCCGTAAAGTCCATGACTAGCCCCTAGTCCATTTTCTCTTTACAAATAGAGAACATGTTCTCTATTTCCTCGTTGTTCAATGAGGAAAGTTGGCCCGCCGAGATCCTCGGCGGCTTCAACACAGAACTCGACGAGGAACTCGATGTGTTTGGCACATCGAGTTCCTTGGACATGTGTACGGGGCCTTAGTGTTAATATTAATATACAGGAATTATATAGCACCAATGTTTAAGTGTAAGCAGAGGTTAGTGCCCCTTTTAGTGAGGCTCCTTCCCTTGGTGGAGTTGGTGGGTAGACCTATACCTTCCCTACACCTATATATTCTGGTGTAGGAGGAGTCTTTGTCAGAAGGAGTAATGGGAACAGGCTACCAAATGACATAAACTATGAAGGTCTGTAGTGTGGGAGAGTTTACACTCTGGGGTTGGTCATAAGAGATTCTGGAGGAGAACACACTTTTGGGGGACCTATATTGAGGAGGTGTTGAAGTTGGGCAGACATTTCTAGTTCATGTGTTCCTATCCCGTGGTGAATTGTGTTTCAGGACTTGATGTTGTGAAGAGGAAGAGCGACATGTACAGAACCATTAATATTTTGATACCACAGTAAAATCACTAAAAAAGCTGCGGTTTGGACATTCCTTTATTTCTGGAGGTAGGCCTCAGGCCAGGAGAATGTGAGTAAAAAGATGGCAGAGTTTCTCTATTTACAGATATGTGTGTACCCTATCTCATGAAGAAGAGGGAGAAGTGCCCTTGGCCAGTTTGGCGGGAGCTGGCGGTGAATCAGGTTTGTCAACATGCGCAGCACTTTAAAAAACAGAGACAGTCTTGTTACAAAATAATTCAAGACAAGAGTTGGGAGGGTCCTCCTCTTGAGAGCTTACAATCCAAGGGAAAGAGCAGGTGGTATAAAATATAGCAACTGTTGATGGAGAGAATTTGGTTTGTAGATAGAGACCTGACCAGGCTTCCCTGAAGAGATGATTTTTAAGAGATTGCCTGAAGTTGGACAGAGTAGGAGATAGCCAGATAAAATAAGGTTTCATGTTAGGGCTTGAACATTGGAGTTAGTGTTAACCACTAGCCTGCCGCCGCTGTATAACTGCGGCGGCAGGTCGTCTCGGCTGCGCGAGATCACGTAGCTATATGTCATCTCGGATTGCAGCCAATAGGGGCGCACGCGCGCCCCCCGCTCGCCCCAGGTGCCGACGCGCGTGCCCGGGCGGGCGCGATCACCGCCGGGCACCCGCGATCGCTCGTTACAGATTTTATAGTAATCAATGCATTTTTATAGCACTGATCGCTATAAAAATGCCAATGGTCTCAAAAATGTGTCAGAAGTGTCCGCCATAATGTCGCAGTACCGATAAAAATCGCTGATCGCCGCCATTACTAGTAAAAAAAAAAATATTAATAAAAATAACATAAAACTAACCCCTATTTATTTTTTAGGGAAAAACAAATATTTTTTTTATATATTTTTGGGGATATTTATTACAGCAAAAAGTTAAAAATATTAATTTTTTTCAAAATTGTCGCTCTATTTTTGTTCATAGCGCAAAAAATAAAAACCGCAGAGGTGATTAAATACCACCAAAAGAAAGCTCTATTTGTGGGGAAAAAAGGACGCCAATTTTGTTTGGGAGCCAAGTCGCACGACCGCGCAATTGTCAGTTAAAGCGACGCAGTGCCGAATCGCAAAAAAGGACCAGGTCATTGACCAGCAATATGGTCCGGGGCTGAAGTAGTTAAGATAAAGATTAGCCTTAGGAGATAGATTTAGGAGTTAGTGTTAGGATAAGAGTTAGAGTTTGTAGTTGGGTTTACTAATTAGTGCTAGGAAAAGGGTTAGAGTTAGGGGTTACAGATTAGCGTTATGAAACGGGCTAATGTTAAGTGTAGGTTTAGAAGTTAGTGTTAAGCCTCGTACACATGACCGAGGAACTCGACGGGTGAAATACATCGTTTTGCTCGTCGAGTTCCTTGTTAGGCTGTCGAGGAACTCGAGAAGCCAATTTTCTCCATTCCCGTCAAGGAAATAGAGAACATGCTCTCTTTTTGGCTCGTCGAGTTTCTCGACAGTTTCCTCGACGAAAATGTACACACGACCGATTTCCTCTGCAAGAAAATAACTCCCAGCATATTATCTTTGCTGGTTTTTGCAGAGAAACTCGGTCGTGTGTACGAGGCCTAAGGATAAGCGTTAGTGGTATGGCTTGCATTTTAGAGTGTTAGGATAAGAGTTATGCCTTGTACACACGATTAGAATTTCCGTTGGGATAAACGCCGACTGATTTTTTCCGAAGGAATTCCGTCCAAGCTGTTTTGCATACACACAGTCACATCAAATTTCCGACCGTCAAAAACGCGGTGACGTACCACACTACTACAAGCCGAGAAAAATTAAGTTCAATGCTTCCGAGCATGCGTCAACTTGATTCTGAGCATGCATGGTTTTTAGTCCATCAGAATTGCATCCAGACGAACGGAAATTCCGATTGAGAACATGTTCTCTATCTAATTCCATCTGAATTTCCGACGGAAAAGTCCGATGGGGCATACTCACGGATGGAATATCCAATGAAAAGCTTCTGTCTGACATTTTCCGTCAGAAATTCCGCTCGTGTGCACAAGGCATTAGGGTTTGTAGTTGGGTTTACTAATTAGTGTTAGTTTTAGGGTTAGAGTTAGGGGTTACAAATTAGCGTTATGAAAAGGGCTAATGTTAGGTGTTAGATTTAGAATTTAGTGGTTGGGTTTAGAAGTTAATATTAGGATAAGAGTTAGTGTTAGGGCTCGCGTTTCAGAGTTAGTGTTAGGATAAGAGTTAGTGTTAGTGGTTGGGTTTAGGGATTAGTGTTACAATAAGGGTTAGCATTAGGGGTTAGGAATTAATGTTAGGAAAAGAGCTAATGTTAGGGGTCAAGTTTAGCAGCTAGTGTTAGGCTAAGATTTAGTGTTAGGGGTTTAGAGTTAGCGTTAGGATAAGTGTTAGACTTTCTGGTCAGGTTTAGTAATTTATGTTAGTTTAAGGGTTAGAGCTAGGGGTTATGAATTAGCGTTATAAAATGGGCTAATGCTAGGTGTTAGGTTTAGAAGTTAGTGTTAGGATAAGAGTTAGTGTTAGTGGTTGGGTTTAAAAGTTAGTGTCAGGATAAGAGTGAGGCCCCATACACACGAGAGGATTTATCCGCAGATACGGTCCAGCGGACCGTATCCGCGGATAAATCCTCTCGAGGATTTCAGAGGATTTCTATGCGATGGCGTGTACACACCATCGCATTGAAATCCGCGCTGAAATCCTCTGCCGATGACGTGTCGCGCCGTCGCCGCTATTATGACGCGGCGACGGGCGCGACGCTGTCATATAAGGAATTCCACGCATGCGTCAAATCATTACGACGCGTGCGGGGAATCCCTTTAGACGGATGGATCCGGTAAGTCTGTACAGACGAGCGGATCCATCCGTTGGAATGGATTCCAGCAGATGGATTTGTTGTGCATGTCAGCAAATATCCATCTGCTGGAAATCCATCCCAGAGGAGATTTCTCTGCGGATAAATATCCGTTGGCGTGTACACACCATAGGATCTATCCGCAGAAACCCATTTGATGGGATTTATCTGCGGATAGATTCTATGGTGTGTATGGGGCCTTTAGTGTTAGTGATTGGGTTTAGAAGTTAGTGTTAGGATAAGAGTTATTGTCAGGGGTTACATTTCAAAGTTAGTGTTAGAATAAGAGTTAGACTTTCTGGTCAATTTTACTAATTAGTGTTAGTTTAAGAGTTTTAGGGTTAGAGTTAGGGGTTACAAAGCATTATGAAAAGGGCGTATGTTAGGTGTTAAGTGTTAGGATAAGAGTTAGTGTTAGTGGTTGGGTTTAGGAATTAGTGTTACAATAAGGGTTAGCATTAGGGGTTAGGAATTAATGTTAGGGAAAGGGCTAATGTTAGGGGTCAAGTTTAGCAGCTAGTGTTAGGATAAGAGTTGATATCAGGGGTTACATTTCAGAGTTAGTGTTTCTAGTTGGGTTTACTAATAAGTGTTAGTAGTTAGAGTTAGGGGTTACAAAGCATTATGAATAAGAGTTCAGCTCCATGCACACGGAAGCTGATAAAAGCTATAAAAAAACGCCAGTAGCTTTGCAGGGAGCCTTTCAGCGTTTTTTAGCGTTTTTGAAATAGCTTTAATCAGCGTTTTTCAGTGTAGCTTTTTTTTTTTTTTACTTTTTTTCTTTCAATGGATTTAAAAACGCTGGCACCGGTGTTTTTCTGCGTTTTTCAGCGTTTTGCATTTTTGAGCGTTTTTCCCTGCAAAAAAACGGCACTTTGAACGCAAATTTCAGGCGTTCAGAAAAAAGCCAATAAACTCCAATGCTCATAAACACTAAAAAAACGCCCAGGTGTGCATGGGCACATAGGCTAACATAGAGTTCAGTTTATGGGCTTTAAAAAAAAAAAGCCAAAACGCCAATAAACTGCAGTTTATCAGCTTCAGTGTGCATGGAGCCTTAGTGTTAGAGGTTGGGTTTAGAAGTTAGTGTTAGGATAAGAGTTAGTGTTAAGGCTTGCATTTCAGAGTTAGGATAAGAGTTAGTGTTAGTGGTTAAGTTTTGGAATTTTTGCTACAATAAGGGTTAGTGTTAGGGGTTGGGAATGTTAGGAAAAGGGGTAATGTTAAGGGTCAAGTTTAGCGGCTAGTGTTAGGCTAAGAGTTAGGCCCCATACACACGATAGGATTTATCCGCAGATACGGTCCAGCGGACCGTATCCGCGGATAAATCCTCTCTAAGATTTCAGAGGATTTCTATGCGATGGCGTGTACACACCATCGCATTGAAATCCGCGCTGAAATCCTCTGCCGATGACGTGTCGCGCCGTCGCCGCTATTATGACGCGGCGACGGGCGCGACGCTGTCATATAAGGAATTCCACGCATGCGTCAAATCATTACGGCGCGTGCGGGGAATCCCTTTAGACGGATGGATCCGGTAAGTCTGTACAGACGAGCGGATCCATCCGTTGGAATGGATTCCAGCAGATGGATTTGTTGAGCATGTCAGCAAATATCCATCTGCTGGAAATCCATCCCAGGGGAGATTTATCTGCGGATAAATATCCGTTGGCGTGTACACACCATAGGATCTATCCGCAGAAACCCATTTGATGGGATTTATCTGCGGATAGATTCTATGGTGTGTATGGGGCCTAAGTGTTAGCAGTTGCATTTCAGAGTTAGTGGTTGGGTTTAGGAATTAGTGTTACAATAAGGGTTTGAGTTAAGGGTTAGGAATTAACATTAGGAATAGGGATAATGTTAGAGATCAGGTTTAGCAGTCAGTGTAAAGATAAAAGTTAATGTTAGGGGTTACATTTTAGAGTTAGTGTTAGGATAAGAATTAGAATTTGTGGTCAGGTTTACTAATTAGTGTTAGTTTAAAGGTTAGAGTTAGGGGTTAAGAATTAGACTTATAAAAAGAACTATTGTTACGGATTAGGTTTAGAAGTTAGTGTTAGGATAAGAGTTTTGTTGGTGGGTGGGATTAGAAATTAGTGTTAGGATAAGGGTTTTGTTAGTGGGTGGGATTAGGAATTAGTGTTAGGATAAGGGTTTTGTTAGTGGGTGGGATAAGGAATAATTGTTAGGATAAGGGTTAGTATTAGGCTGCATTCACACCTGAGCGTAGCGCTTTGCGGCGGTTTTTACCGCGATTTGCAGTGACAAAACGCTGCGTTTTTTACCGCGATTTGCCGCAACAAAAGGCAGCGTTTTTTACCGCGTTTTTTTACAGGTCTAGGGTCACCAATGTAAAACGCCCAAACGCCCAAATTCGAGCGACAAAAAAGGGTCCAGAACTTGTTTGGGCTTCAGGCGTTCGGCGTCAGGCGTTTTGGAGTGGAGATGTGAACCATCTCCATAGAGAATAATGTATTTTTTCCCCTCTAGCGTTTTGGGGCGTCGCGCTTCAGGCGACAAAACGCTCAGGTGTGAATGCAGCCTTAGTGGTTATGTTCAAGAGAAAAATAGTTTATCATCCAGCATTTAATCATGTTCTTAAATTAGGGCAGGAAATGGAAATCAACCTTACTGGAATTTTCTGGCCAAACGTCTGGAGTCTAAAAACTTTGGTTAGTTTAAGGGGACATAGGAAAGAGGGACAGTGTGATCCTGGTACACAAACAGGACTGTCCCTCTAAAATGGGAAAAGTTGGGAGCTTTAGTAAGTTATCCTTAAAGTGACCCTGTAAGAATAAATTCATATCCTGTACAGTGTATATACAGTACATGCATGAAACCATTTGCACTTGTATTTTCATTGTTACTATTATTATACCTTTTGCCTATTTATATCACTTTAAACTGTTGCAGGCTGAGTCACCTTCTTGGCTGATACTTTCCTCTGCTCGGTGCTACTTTCCTGCCTTTCATAGCCTTGTCCCTGTAGATTAGCACTGCAAATACGGTCTGTTAAACTGAAAAAAAAGGGTAACTTGGCAAGCAATGCTCATTCTGACTCATCGGCTGAAGACAGAAGTGAAAACGGTTATTATTTTATTCTGTACAATTTGCTGAGATGACCATCTGAGGGACCAGCAGTTTCTAGGTACACAATGTTGCCGAGTTTAACAACTTAAAGGGGTTTGTAAATGTTAGTTTTTTATTTTGTACATAGGTTCCTTTAAGCTAGTGCATTGTTGGTTCACTTACCTTTTCCTTCCATTTCCATTCTAAATGTTTTTTTTCTTTGTTTTCTTTGTCTGAATTTCTCACTTCCTGTTCCTCCTCAGTAAGCTGTTCTGGCTGACTATCCACCGCTCGGATGATGGTGGAAAGCTTACTAAGTTAGAAATTCAGACAAAGAAAAAAAATGTTTAGAAGGGAAATGGAAGGAAAAGGTAAGTGAACCAACAATGCACTAGCTTAAAGGAACCTATTTAGAAAATAAAAAACAAACCTTTACAACCCCTTTAACCCTCCTGGCGGTATTCCCGAGCGTGACTCAGGGTGGATTTTTTGTGCTAAAATCGGTAACCCCGAGTCACGCTCGGGGTAGCTATGCAGAGCCTGCAGCGTGCGCTGGCTTACCTTGTTCCTGGATCCAGCGATGCCACCGCACTGTGTGAGCGAGCGGGACCTCGCTCGATTCACACAGTGTCCTCCTGTGCCGCCGATCTCCGTTCCCTGTGACGTTACGACGCACGGAGGCGGAGATCGGCACCAAATTCAAAAAGGTAAACAAACACATTACATACAGTATACTGTAATCTTATAGATTACAGTACTGTATGTAAAAAATACACACCCCCTTGTCCCTAGTGGTCTGCCCAGTGTCCTGCATGTACTTTTATAAAATAAAAACTGTTCTTTCTGCCTGCAAACTGTAGTGTCCATAGCAACCAAAAGTGTCCCTTTATGTCAAAAATGGTTTTAGATCAGCTAGAAAACAGCGATAATAAATTATAATCACTTGCAGAATTGTGCGATAGCGATTTGTGGGGAAATTCATCATAAAAAAAAAAAAATAATGACAGCGACAATTCTGCAACTGAGCAAATTTCTGTGATTTTGAGTTGATTACATTATTGAATAAGTTTTATTAGAATTATATTATTATTTGTTATAATCATTTATAATTATTTATTATATTATAATTTTGTTTTTTGCCTACCCTAGTAGGCATCCCGGGATGCCTACTAGACTCTTGTTTGGTCAGATTTAAGTGAGTTATTCCTAAGAATTACAGGCCTACAGTATAAAACACCAAATTTCCTTGCAAATAATGGTACCGCTTTCAGCACCTTTTTTCTGAAATAATCATACCGCCAGGGAGGTTAACGTTAAAACTGCAGAATATGTCACGCCGGCTCCTGTGGGATGGTATGTTAGTGGCTTCTGAAAATCTTGGTTTTAATTCAAAAGTTTCAACTCCAGAAATTGCTGCACAAATAACGTAATAATACTCACATCACACAAAAAGTAATACTAACCTAAGTGCAAATAAACAGTGCACTTTGAAAGTGCAGTTGCTCCAGAGCTTAGTAAATGCAGTATATCTTCACTTTTAATAAACATTAAAAATGACTGGAACACCCCTTTAAGGACGCGCTCATGTACATATACGTTGGTACTTTAAAGATGGATATCTCGGTAACGGCAGCAGCTGCTGCCACAACCGAGATATCCATCTTTTCTTTGAGCGGTCCTGTAAACGATAACGGTGGTCTCCAAGGCGCGGCCCCCCCTCCCGCCGCTCTCCCGCGCTCTCCGCCGCTAACCGGAGCCGTCAGTAGCGGCGGAGGCGATTGTGTCCTTTCCTCTCCTCGGCTGGCATACGAGTGAGGGCAAGATGGCCCCCAACCGTCTCCATAGCATAGCAGGGCGGAAGTGATGTCAAAACGTCACTTCCGCCCATGCTTCTTAAAGCAATATTTTCTAGTTGTAATTTTTTTGCATTTTAGTCTAATTATGAGATGTGAGGTATTTTTGACCCCAGATCTCATATTTAAGAGGACCTGTCATGCTTTCTTTCTATTACAAGGGATGTTTTAGACGCAAGTGCTTTGTGAATGCAGCACTTGCCTCTCTAAGTTGCGGCGGCGTAGCGTAACTACGATACGCTACGCCCGCCTACATTTACGCCGCTGACTGTGAATCTGGCCCATTGTGTTTTTTTTTTAATATACGCTCTTCTTTTGTTTATAGCAACAAAAAAAAAACGCAGAGGAGATCAAATACCACCAAAAGAAAGCTATATTTGTGAGGAAAAAAAACATAAAAATTCAATTGGGTACAGTTTTGCATGATCGCGCAATTGTCATTCAAAATGCGACAGCTCTTTAAACGAATAATTGGTCTGCGCAGGTAGGGGGTGAAAATGCCCGGTATTGAAGTGGTTCACATTTAAAGGGGTGTTCCAGCCTTTTTTTAAGTTTATTAAAAGTCAGCAGCTACAAAAAGTGTAGCTGCTGGCTTTTAATAAACAGACACTTACCCGCTCCACGGTTCCAGCGACGCGCCGGCCGGGGCTCCGCTCCTCGCCCCCCCCCCCGTCTTCATTCATAGTGTAGGCACCCGGCAGTGACAGCTTTCGGCTTCACGGCCGGGCACCCACTGCGCATGCGCGAGCGGCACTGCGCATGCGCGAGCGGCGTGGCGCCATCCGATTGGACAGGCGCTCGCCTACAGGAGGGGCTGCAATAAGGCGATTAAGCTATTCGCCTTACCAGCCCCTCGGCGGAAGGAGGAAGTGGGACAGGAAGTCCCACTCCTCCTGACCCCCCCCCACCCCCCCTCAAAAATATTACATGCCAAATGTGGCATGTAAGGGGGGAAGGAGTGGATTAAGCAGAAGTTCCATTTTTAGGTGGAACTCCGCTTTAATGTGAAGATTTTCCATCACACAAGGGAATTTTTTTTTTTTATTTGAGTTTTTTGGGATTTATTTTTGTTGTGTATGACATTTTTATGACTGGTCTTATGGTATGCACTATAGTGGATTGAATGAAAGCTGCATCATAAGATTTGCTATAACACATGTGCTTTTTTCTGCATTTTCTGTTTTTCAAAAACGCACTAGATTGCTTTTTGCGTGTAATAGATGTCAATGGAGTCGCACCAGAAATGTAAGGCCCCGTACACACGACCGAACATGTCTGCTGAAACTGGTCCGCGGACCAGTTTCAGCGGACATGTTCGGACCGGACATGAGCGGACATGAGCGGACCGTTTTCGGGCGGATCGGAAACCTGTCCGCCCGGACATGTACGGTCGCCTGTACAGACCTACCGTACATGTCCGGCCACCCGCCATCCCTCGCATGCGTCGAATGACTTTGACGCATGCGTGGAAGCATTTAAAAGGCAGGCCCGCCCACGTCGCCGCGTCATCACCGCGTCATCGACGCGGCGACAACGCGTACACGCCCCGCGTATTGTTTACGCGCGGACTTCTGTTCGATGGTGTGTACAGCCATCAAACAGAAGTCCCCGGGCAGACATGTCCGATGAAAACGGTCCGCGGACCGGTTTCATCGGACATGTCTGCTCGTGAGTACAAGGCCTAAGGCCCCATACACACGATAGAATCCATCCGCAGATAAATCCCAGCAAATGGGTTTCTGCGGATAGATCCTATGGTGTGTACACGCCAGCGGATCTGTTTCCGCAGAGAAATCTCCTCTGGGATGGATTCCAGCAGATCGGATATTTGCTGACATGCACAACAAATCCATCTGCTGGAATCCATCCCAACGGATGGATCCGCTCGTCTGTACAGACTTACCGGATCCATCCGTCCAAAGGGATTCCCCGCACGCGTCGTAATGATTTGACGCATGCGTGGAATTCCTTATATGACAGCGTCGCGCCCGTCGCCGCGTCATAATAGCGGCGACGGCGCGACACGTCATCGCCAGAGGATTTCAGCGCGGATTTCAATGCGATGGTGTGTACACGCCATCGCATAGAAATCTTCTGAAATCCTCGAGAGGATTTATCCGCGGATACGGTCCGCTGGACCGTATCTGCGGATAAATCCTCTCGTGTGTATGGGGCCTAAGAGTTGCGTATTTAATGTGTATTTAGATATTTTTTATGTCCCTTTAAAAACACTGTATATAGCTGGTTGCTAAGGAGCAGGCTGGGAAGCCAGCTACTTGGTCCTTAACAACCGATGAGTCATCAGCTGTCAGCGAGATTCCCCGCTGACAGCCAAGTGTAAAAAAAAAGTAATTACCTGTGTTCTATCCAATAGTGCCCTCCGGGTATACCTTTCCTTCAGAGTGTGTGCGCGAGTGACGTCACCGGCTGCTGCTCAAAAGAATATCTCCTAAATTATGCACGTTTAGGAGTCATTCATTTAATATTCTTTATTATAAGCTTACCTGTAGGTAAAAAAAAATAAAAAGTTTACTACCACTTTAAATTTTAGTTTTCCTTTCAAAATCACAGCATGGTTCACAGAGGAAGCAGAATCGTGGTGATCCAACTGTCCTGGAATTTGCAACAAAAACAGTTTTCCAAATGGTTGGAAGGAGGTCACACCTAATCTAGAAGAGGAAAGGGACCCCGGCAGGCACAAAGGTGCATCTACAGGAATCCTTCTTCCTCTTGGCCCTTTTAAATTGAAATGAATCGAGCAGCATTTTAAGGATTTGGAAAAGAGACGTATCTGGCTTGGTTCCAGCGTATGTTTGGGTAAAACCGCAGCTATTCCAGCGGACCAAAGAGGAAAACACAATCACTCCCCTGCAACACCGGCACATGTTTGCTGATCCAGAGGAAAGCAGACAACCCAGCAGGATGGGACTGAAGTCCTGGCAATGAAGAAGAACCCCTTTGTGCATTTAGGTATTTATATCCGGGCCACATTCACAGTTTATCTCATGCACACCGCATATTTTACAGGCGTAAAGCATTTATTTTTTTATTGGGAATTCTTAGGTAGATTCATAAAGAGTTAGGCCGGCTTATCAGTAGATAAGCCGACCTAACTCCGAATATACGCCGCCGTATGTTTAAGCGTATGCTCAAACAGAGATACGCTTAAACAAAGCTAATAAAGGACGGCTTGCGCCGTTCTATCTTAGCTTGCAATTTTTCGGATGGCCGCTAGGTGGCGCTTCCATTGCGGCTGGCGTAGATTATGTAAATTAGCATTTACGCCGATTCCCGAACGTACGCCAGCCCGCCGCAGTCGAATTACGTAGTTTCCGTAAGTCCTTAGGCGGCCTAAAGTTATTCCACCTATGAGGTGGAATAACAATGTTAAAGTATGGCCGCCGTTCCTGCCGCAAGGTTCAAATTTTTTACATCGTTTGCGTAAGTCGTCCGCGAATCGGGAGTTACGTCGTTTACGTCCACGTCAAAATCAATAGGCCCGTACGGCGTACTTAGCTGCAATGCGCCCTGGGAAATGTAGGCGCCCGGCGCATGCGCAGTGTAATAAAACGTCAAAAAACGTGAGGTCAAGCCTCATTTCCATACAACACGCCCCCCTCCAAGTCATTTGAATTAGGCGCCCTTACGCCCGCTCGTTTGAGGCTACGCGACCGTAGATTAGCAGGTAAGAAGATTGAAAATCATTACTAGCCTAGCTAATTTACGGCCGCGTAGCCTAAACAGGCTAGGCTACGCCGCCCTAAAGATATTCCTGTGTACCTGAATCTACCTAATAATATTTATACAGGGCCAATCCGCCCTATAGGCTCACTATGCAAGGCGCTTAGGGCCCCGCAAAGCTGCGAAAGGCCCCCCAAATTACTAGAGGCCCCGCCTGGTGAGAAGTAATTTTCGCCCCCTCACCCCGCTTCTCAACTAATTGGCTGCATGGGAGAAGAGGTATTAATTCAGCACCCCCGCTTCTCAATTTAATGTAAGATGTCATTTCCGACAGGAGACCACCCCCAGCCCCCGCTTCTCAACTTTCTTTAATGTGACATGTCACTGTCGTCAGCGCCCCCCGCTTCTCATTTTTAATGTGCCATGTCATTTTGCTTAGGGCCCCAGGGAGGTCAGGATCGGCACCGTATTTATATATATTTATATTTAGTTTTACAAGCAGATATATCATTGCTATGTGCAGTTCAAGTGTATCTAAACCCAAAAGCAAAATTGTAATATAGTTTAGCCGTACTTTCTTCGTTTTTATTACCCCTTTATCCTGCCAGTAAAGCACTTCCTGTCCTAAGGGGACAACGCTCACTCACCTTATGCTATCTAGAGAAGAGCGGCATTGTCATCCTAGGACAGGAAGTGTCTCTTAGGACTACAAAACATCACCCCTCTATTCATCTCTATGTAGCACCCTGATGTTTAGGTAGGGTTGCTAGAAATTTACCTGCCAGGTATAGTTGCCTTGGTCAATTGATAGGAGATCAATTGATTCCACCCTAATTCTGGAATTGCTGCACTTCTCTCTTCCGTCACTAGATGGCCGGGTATCTGGGGACATTAGATAAGACAAGGGAATTTAAAGGACAGATTAGGAATAGATGGGTTATCCCAGCCAATGGGCAGGGATATTCTTGGGTCCCTTGGCCTGCTGTGAGAGTCTATTTATTTGGCTGAGGTCAGGTGATCGGGGTTCTGTGCCACCTGGACGGCTGTCTGGGTGGACGTGTGTTGTGCTAACCCGGGTTGTTGGGCCCGAGCCTGAGGCCTATCCCGGGGACGTCTGGCTGCTAGGCTGTGTGAGGGCCTATCCATAGGCAAGAGAGAAACGTAGGGTTGGGATTGCGGCTTGCAGTCCAACCAGAAGTGCCGGTTCTGCCGGTCGGAGAACCTGTTGTGGTCGGAGGTAGAGGGGAAGCTGTCGCCACTAAGGGACAACCTTATTACCGGGGGGAACACTGTGAGAAGCTGAAGCAAGTACCGGAAAAGTGTTCTCGCCAACCGGGGATGGTGAAGAACTGCGAAACTTCAGCAGGTGTCAAGCCAGGGACCCAGCCAGTGGAGGCGACGCTTGCAGAGCAGCAATGTGTGTCAAGCCAGGTACTGAGCAGGACAGTGGGGTGATGCTTGAGAAGTATCTTGGATGCCAAGCTAGGGACCCAGCAGAGAGAAGCGGGGGTGACTCTTGATGGAGATACTGAGAGAGAAGATTGGAAGAGCTCAGGAGATCCAGTGGCAGTGGATCAGAAAGTCTTGTAAAAAGACTGGGAGCTCAGTTGAGTGAAGCTCTGCAATATGAGATTATAGAGGAAGTAAAGAGTTCATTGTAACCTTTGTTAGAAACTGTTCAAGATCGTTGCCATAGGATACTGCGTGTGTACACATGCAGAAGTGCTTTCCATCTGGGTTCCTTTCCCTGCATGGCTGTCTACCAATAGAAGTCTCAGAGTCTGTAGGATGATTTGTTTAATCTTTGTGTATCACCTGAGGCCAGTCACTTTACTGGGTATATGTAAGGGTTTACAATCATGCTAATATCTAACCTCATCCCTAACACTGAACCCCTAACCTAAACCCTAAGGCCCGGTACACACGAGCAAACATGTACGATGAAACCGGTCCGTCGGACCGTTTTCACCGTACATGCCTGCCAGAGGGCTTCTGTACGATGGCTGTACTAACCATCGTACAGAAGTCCACGCGTAAACAATACGCGGGGCGTGTCCGCGTCTTCGCGGCGACGATGACGCGGCGATGACGCGGCGACGTGGGCGGGCCTGCCATTTAAAGGCTTCCACGCATGCGTCGAAGTCATTCGACGCATGCGAGGGACGGCGGGCGCTCGGACATGTACGGTAGGTCTGTACTGACGACCGTACATGTCCGAGCGAGCAGGATTCCAGCGGACGGTTTTAAAACACGTCCAGGAATATTTGTCTGCTGGGAAAAGGCCCGGCGGGCAAATGTTTGCTGGAATTCGGCCCGCTCGCACCTACACACGACCGAACATGTATGCTGAAACTGGCCCGCGGACCAGTTTCAGCATACATGTTTGGTCGTGTGTACGGGGCCTAACACTATTTAACTCTTGTTCAGCAGCATGCTGATCTTGCAACTGGGGCATGGCAAGGATGTGACCTCAGTGTGGTAGTGAGTTATCCTGTTCACCCCCAACTATATTATATCACAGAACACCCTCAACTACAGATTATAGATGTAGCAAAGTCCTGGGTCCCCTTTGGTCTAATGAGAACCTCCAGAGTTAGGGTTAGCTGACATCCTTCGGTGTAGAGTGGGTTACATAGCATTGTGGGTGTAATGCAAAGTAGATTCATGGGCGCCAGACACTTCTTTAATGCAAAGAGATTTATTGTCTCAAACAGAACTGTTGGAGAGAGGGTTTAGGCCCGGGGAACCCTTAAGTAGATTTAATGGTAGAGTAGAGCAAATTTAGCTGGTATGTGATTAGCCTTTTTTTCAACTGCAGACTTTTCCTGTATGACCTAAGAACACGTGGTTCACCATATATGTTATTTTAATAGTATTGAATCCAGTAGGATTACAGATGACAAGCATGTGAGCACAGATGTCTACATACAGTGTCTATTGGAGTGAATGAACTTACTTCCAGTAGCACTACAAGTATCAGAAATCTAGGCAGAGACAATGATGTCTATATGCAGTGACGTATAGGAATAAATGGGCTGCTCACTGACAGTGTAACAGAAGTTGCTGGTAGCGATGCTGCGGATGATGATGGTTCTTACAGGATCGCTCACTCTAGGTCCTGGCTCAGAGAATGACATCTGACCTCCGTCACACCCCGCAGTGACCTACCTGGATCTGAAGTGCAGGTACAGTAGTGCTGAAGGATCAGGAATGGCCTCTGAACCGCTGTAGATAGGAAGCGACGCTGTTTGCAGATGTCCCTCTGGATGCAGCTGTATAACTTACTCTAATGCAGGCCGTGACTTGGCCGCAGCTCACACTGGCACAGAGCTCCTGCTGGCAGATCCAGGCTGACGTCCCAAGAGAGCGATCTAGGCCTAAACCAGACTTTTTATATCCTTTCCAAGCAGTCAATTTTTTTCTCCTCAGCAATCTGGTGGTTGTAGTTCAGGCCAGTTCTGCTCAAATTGAAACCCCAACATTCTGAACTACACATCCCACGATGCTTTGCTCTGCTCTAAGTTCTGTCTTTAGGAAATGACACACAGAGTCCAAGCCAACACTAGAGGGAGACAGTTCCACATTAACAGCACTGCTTACTGTCCCAGAACTACAGACACAATAGCCAGCTCTTGGCTACATACATTTTAGAAGTTAGGTGTTGGTCAAAAGGGTGCTAAATGTCCCCGTTAGGAGAAAATCTCAAATTTTTGGTTGTCCCCAGAAAAGAGAGACTAAATCCTGGGGGGGCCCCAAAGTATTCCCTTAATTTTCAGGGAATTCCTCACTTGCTGTTTTGGCCATGGGACAGGAAGTGAAGGGAAATCTCCCCAATAGGATACAGATGGCAAGAAAAAAGAAAAAAACTGACAGGGGTTATAACCCTCCCTTACTCTTTCCAAAGTGAAACTTTTTTTGGGGGGTGGCAAACAAACCCCCCAATAGGTCCCCTTCATGGCACAGTCCCCCCGTACTCAGTCCCTCTGTGGCTTCCCTTGCTTCTTCTCCCAGCCAACCCTGATCAGGACAGGAGGCGGAGGAGAAGCCAGAAGACAATAACAACTATTGATTCACTAGGTTGGGTTCGGGGCGCAAGCCAATTGGCTCTAATCATGTGGCTTAAAAAAAAAAAAAAAACTCTGGTGCCATTCATGCATCCCCGCCATGCAAACTAGTGGCGCCCCTAATGGACTGACCGCTCCTGATATTAAGGACTAGGTTAAAAGTAGGGTTGGAGGATTAGGTACAAAATATTATCTTCTTAGTAAACCACAGGGTATCTGAAGTATGCACACTGGTTGGCAGTGCCAGGAGCCTTGAAAACTAACAGAACCAGGCTCCTGTCTCTGAGAACAAATCTATCGCAGGTAACAGATTAATTATGCCAACTATCGCTGAACTTCCAGGAACGTCCTTTTACCCCATCTGAACTCTCTAATTATTTTCTGAGAAGAAGGTGTGGTGATACTCGTGTCTTAGGCCCCGTACAGACGGGCAAACATGTACGATGAAAACGGTCCGCCGGACCGTTTTCAGCGTACATGCCCGCCCGGAGATTTCTGTATGATGGCTGTACACACCATCATACAGAAATCCACGCATACACGATAAGCCGCGACGAGGCCGCGCCGTCGCCGCGACGATGACGCGACGACGTGCGTGCCCCTGGCAGTTCAATGCTTCCACGCATGCGTCAAAGTCATTCGACGCATGCGAGGGATGGCGGCCGCTTGGACATGTACGGTAAGTCTGTACATGCACATTTTCCAAGTGATTTTGGCGACATCGCCACAGTCACTTGTTAACGAGCGAGCGGATTCCAGAAAGCAACTTACCGCCCTTAACTAGCTGTCGGGAACTCCATGCCACTGCCATCCCTTCGCGCCATGCCATCCCGAGGCCCGGCCTTGGTGGCTTTGCAGGAAATCCGGGCCTCAGCAACATGTCTTCTTTCCTCTCTCCCTGCTCTCACAGGCTGCACTGATAGCCATGGGAGCCATTGGTTCTTGCTGCTGTCAACTAAATCCTGGGAGGAAGCAGTAGGGGGGACAAGACGGAGCCACAGGGGGGCAAACACAAAAGAGAAGGAGCAGACAGCGCCGACAGGGGACCCCAGAGGCAAAAGACATAATGAGCTAGTATGCACCGCATACTAGCTCATTATGAAATACTTACCTCGGAACGAGGAAAAGAGAACTTACCTGGTCCACGCCGAGCGAGATGTCATCTTGACTCGGCGTGTCTTCAATGTATCACCGTTCCAGCGCTGTGATTGGCTGGAGCGGCGATGTCGTCACTCTCGCGCATGCGTGTGGGAGACTTCAATTTGGCAAGGTCCGGCTGCTGCCGGTCCTTTAGCCGAGGATCCCCCCTGCGCATGCGCCGCTGCAATCAGCGGCGCATTGCGAGGGGAATATCTCCTAAATCGTACAGGTTTAGGAGATATTCTCTATACCTACAGGTAAGCCTTATTATAGGCTTACCTGTAGGTAAAAGTATAAAAAAAGGCTATACAACCACTTTAACAAATAAAGTTCACAATCTATTATTAGCTTTAACATGTTGCTGTAACTTATTCATTGTTTTTAAATCTCTAGCTATGGTTACATTTAATGAAGGTACAACATTTAGCAACTTATTGCTACACTTAGGAGGCGCCACTCTTCTCTTTTATACTTTGTAAAAAAAATGCTTTGATATGCAAGTGCTTTGGATTACAAGCATGTTTCTGGAACGAATTATGCTCGCAAACCAAGGCTTTACTGTATAAAATAAGCACAAAATCCATAAATGAGTGTGGGAGTCCCTCATAATGTCCACAGTGGGTATCTATACCTGAAAGCACAGTGCAGAGTCCCTGAGATACTGTATATAGGTGTCTGGTGGTTTTACCATCCAGTAGCCACCAAAAACTAAGGCCCAGATTCAGGTACATTTACGTTGCTCCTTGGCAGCGTAACGTATCTGATTTACGTTACACCGCCGCAGGTTTACAGCGTAAGTGCCTGATTCACAAAGCTCTTACCTGTAAACTTGCGGCGGTGTAACGTAAATCCGCTCGGCGCAAGCCCGCCTAATTCAAATGGGGCGGGCACCATTTAAATTAGGCGCGTTCCCGCGCCGAACGTACAGCGCATGCTCCGTCGGGAAAATTACCCGACGTGCATTGCGTTAAATGACGTCGCACGGACGTCATTTGTTTAGACGTTAACGTAAATGGCGTCCAGCGCCATTCACGGACGACTTACGCAAACGACGTGATTTTTTAAATTTCGACGCGGGAACGGCGGCCATACTTAACATTGCTTAGAACACCTAGGAGGTAGCCCTAATTTTACGACGCGTATCTCGACGGAAACAACGTAAACTTAGATCAACGGGCATCGCGGCTGTTCGTGGATCGCCGTAACTAGTCATTTGCATATTCTACGCCGACCGCAATGGCCTCGCCACCTAGCGGCCGGCCTAGAATTGCATCCTAAGATCCGACAGTGTAAGTCAATTACACCTGTCGGATCTTAGGGCTAGTTATGCGTAACTGATTCTATGAATCAGCCGCATAGTTAGGACGGGCGGATCACAGAGATACGACGGCGTATCAGGAGATACGCCGTCGTATCTCTTTTGTGAATCTGGCCCTAAGATAATATGAGTTGGTCTGACTCTATAATAGAAGAAGGAACGTCTAATTTGGTTGGTAAGAGTAAAAAAGAACAGTTTTCCAATAGACACATTAATGAATTAGGCCAAGAGAGAGGCATGGTGTGCAAGTGTCAGTTCAGCACCTCGGTCAGCTCCTGGAGACAATACGGAGCTCCCTATGGAATTTCTGGAGGGTCTTTTTCCTGGACATCAGAGATTAGAGTTTAGACTGACCACAGTTATGCAGACACTTTGGGAATAAAATATTTGTTTTTCCATCACATACATTTTGAGGGTAGACTGATTCCACACTCTATTTTTACACTCGAAACTGATGGCATTAAACGTTTGTCTGTTTGATACCAGATCCATGACTACATCACTGAATTTACAGATTTGTGTTGCTCTGGAATGCCGCGTACACACGATCGGAAATTACGACAAGAAAAACGTGGATTTTTTTCCGATGGAATGTTGGCTCAAACTTGTGTTGCATACACACGTCACACAAAATTCAGACCGCCAAGAATGCTGTGACGTACAACACTTCAACGAGCCGAGAAAAATGAAGTTCAATGATTCCGAGCATGCGTCAAATTGATTCCGAGCATGCATGTTTTTTTGCGCGTCGGAATTGCATACAGATAATTGGAATTTCCCACAAGAACTTTTTGCGTCAAAAAAAGTCAAATGGAGCCTACAGACGGTCGGAATTTCCGACCAAAAGCTCACATCGAACTTTTCTTGTCAGAAATTCCGACTGTGTGTATGCGGCAGACGTCTTTATTCCAGGCAGGGACATAACTACAGATGGTGGAGACAAATGGCAAATGTATTGCTCCCTGCTGTCATTTATCTTATCGTAAAATATGACCACATATATTGTAAATACAAAAAAAAAGGGCGCTCATCAATGCAATCCAGTTTTGTTGAATTGCGACAAATTAGTTAATTCCGAAATCTCAGAATTTCAGAATTTTTTAATTTCCGAATTTTCGGATTTCCGAAGTTTTTAATTTCCGAATTTTAGGATTTCCGAAGTTTTTAATTAAATTAAATTAAATTTAGAATTTCGGAAACTCTGAATTTCAGAAATCGGAAATTCAAAAATCGGGAAATTCGAAAATCCAGAATTCAAAAATGTTGAATTCAAAAATTTAAAAATCAGAACATTTTCGAATTTCTGTATGTACGGATTTCTGAATTCAAAGTTACTGAATTTCCGAATTTCCCGAAATTTCCGAAAACAAAAACAAATTTTTTGGCAGTGTACATGTCTAGTAAATTACATATTTACTAGCCCCTTCCCTCACTCTCCATCCTGAAACATTCCTCCCCCAGAAGGCGGGCGAAGTCGGCAACACTGTGGGGTGGGGGACCAACACGGGAGGAAGCCTAGGGGGAATTGGCACCACACATAGGGCTAGATTCAGAGAGAATTTACGCCGGCGTATCTATTGATAAGCCGCGTAAATTCAAATCTGCGCCGGCGTATCTTCTTTCTGTATTCAGAAAGCAAGATACGCTGAAATTAGGCTAAGATCCGACTGGCGTAAGTCTCTTACGCCGTCGTATCTTAGGGTGCATATTTACACTGGCCGCTAGGTGGCGCTTCCGTCGTTTTCGGCGTAGAATATGCAAATGACCTAGATACGCCGATTCACAAACATACGTGCGCCCGGCGGAATTTTTTAGGTCGTTTGCGTAAGGCTTTTTCCGGCGTAACGTTGCTCCTGCTTCTATGAGGCGTACGCAATGTTAAGTATGGACGTCGTTCCCGCGTCGAATTTTGAATTTTTTACGTCGTTTGCGTAAGTCGTCCGTGAATAGGGCTGGACGTAATTTACGTTCACGTTGAAACCAATACTTTCTTGCAGCGTACTTTGGAGCAATGCACACTGGGATATGTACACGGACGGCGCATGAGCCGTTCGTAAAAACGTCAATCGCGTCGGATCACCACCCATTTACATAAAACACGCCCCCTCATCCTCATTTGAATTAGGCACGCTTACGCCGACCCCATTTACGCTACGCCGCCGTAACTTAGGAGGCAAGTGCTTTGTGAATACAGCACTTGCCTCACTTACTTACGGCGGTGTAGCGTAAATACTATACGCTACGCCGCCGTAACAATGCACGATTCTACCTGAATCTAGCCCAGTGTGATTAGGACGTGCCCAGGCACACCTGGCACACCCCCTGCGCATGGCTATGAGGACAGGGTAGTTAGCTGGAAAATGATGGATAAAAGTTTATTCTCTGCACTGATTCCCTTCTTTCCTGACAACTTCTGTCCACAGCACTGAGGATAGCCGATGCTGTTCCAACTCTCCGGGTCTGTCAGATAGCATGTCTACTGCTGGGCCCTTCAAGCTTCCTACTACATTACTACAGAACGCAAAAATGAGGAGCGGTTGGTAGGAGGAAGCACAGGGCATAGCAGGGGACATGTGTTGGGGAAAGCAAAGATTTGACTTGCTGTTTCCTTACCACAGTGATGCTGTTGCTTTATCTGTCCAGACACAAACAGTCCTAAAATGATAGAAATAAAAGTTGTCAAGGGGCGACTAGCACCTGTCTCAGAAGATAACTTCACTGGAAAACTAAAAAAGCCTGCAGCAAAATGAGCAAACACTTTTATCAGGTGTTTACTCAGTGATTGCACAGTTATCGGGTTACTATTGATTTAAAATCACATTAATCCCCTTGTTTTTTGGAAAGACTTGAATGAATTTCTTTTTTATAAAGCACAATGAGCGTTTTGTTTATACTCTTTACATTTACATTGTGCCAAAGCGTTATCCCATATCGGCCTCACTATCGATAATGAATCCGCCACTCCTCATATCATACTGAAGGCATTCATATACAATGTTGTATGAAGTTAAAGGGGAGTTCCAGACTTTTTTTATGTTTATTAAAAGTCAGCAGCTACAAAAAGTGTAGCTGCTGGCTTTTAATAAACAGACACTCACCTGCTCCACGTTCCAGGGACGCGTCGCACGGAGCTCCGCTTCTCTCCCCCCATTCCGGCCGGCACCTTCATTCCTACTTTGGGCACCCGGCCAGGCACTCACTGCGCATGTGCGAGCGTCGCTGCGCTCTATGAGTGGTCAGGCGATCGCCTGGGACCTGTCACGTGTCCCTGGCGATCACCTGCAGGGAGGGGCCGCCGTAGGCGATATGACGTATCACCTAAGCGGTCCCTGGGCGGAAGGAGGAAGTGGGACAGGAAGTCCCACTCCTACTGAAGCCCCCACTCCCCCCCCCCCAAAAAAAAATATGACATGCCAAATGTGGCATGTAAGGAGGTGAGGAATGGATTTAGCGGAAGTTCCACTTTTGGGTGGAACTCCGCTTTAATTAAAAATAAAATGAATGCAAATAATTCAATCTAAGTTTTATCACAGTACAGTAATCCAAAATCTCAGCTGAACAGATCTCCAAACATTAAAAAAACACTGACCACTAACATCTAGCTACTGCAATGGTGTGTCCCTTGATTAACCAATTCAATACCGGACATTTTCACCCCCTTCCTGCCCAGGTCAATTTTCAGCTTTCAGCACTGTCACGCTTTGAATGACAATTGTGCGGTCATGCGAAGTTGTACCCAAATAACATTTTGATCGTTTTTTTCCCCCACAAATAGAGCTTAGACCCCCATCAGTATAGACACCCACCTCAGTGCAGACCTCCCTCAATGCAGACCCCTATCAGTATAGACACCCCCTTCAGTGCAGACCCCCCTCAGTAAAGACACCCCCCCCTCAGTGAAGACCCCCTCAGTATAGACACCCCCCGCCTCAGTGTAGACCCCCCTCAATGCAGACCCCCATCAGTATAGACACCCCCCTCAGTGCAGATCTCCCTCAATATTAACACCCCCCTCAGTGAAGACACCCCCCGCCTCAGTGCATACCCCCCTCAGTATAGACACCCCATGCCTCAGTGCAGACCCCCTCAGTATAGACACTCCATGCCTCAGTGCAACCCCCCCCCCAGTGCAGACTCCCCCTCGGAATAGATACCCCTCTCCCCTCCCATAGCACCCCCCACACATGTCCATATACATATAATAGAGTGTACAGACCTCAGAACAGCGCGGACGGATACACACAGCGGTCTGTGTCCCTCTGACTCCTCCTCTTTGGATGTATACAGAGAGGAGGTGGGGGTGACCTCGGCCCGCTCCACTGAGGGACACAGCCGCATGATTAGAGAGGAGCAGGGTGGTGTTAGCGGTGCCGCTACCCACGGGTGTCACCCCGCAGCCCCTGCCCCCCTAGCGACGTCACTGCGCCCCCAGACCCGGAGGTGTTGGATCAAATACTAGGTACGTGATCCAGCACAGAGCAGCCTCCCTGTCGCAGTATATGTATGGTGGGCGGTCGTGAACTGGTTAAAACTACTTTTTTCTGAACCTCCATTTTCAGAATCACAGTTACAATTTTTTGATGTAAGTACTTTCTTTGTTAAAGTGGAACTGCACTGTATCTGAGCACCACAAACCAAAAACACTATTTAATTCATTTTGAATATTCAAAGCAAACTTACCCATCCATCCATGTCTCCATGTTTTATTTTGTTGAGAAATCACCCCTAGCATTTCTGGCCATGGCCATCTTGAGTAAGGGCAAGTGATACATGTAGCATTTACTTCCTGCCCTTAGCTCAGACATGAGTTGTTCTCCTGAGTGAATAATAAATGTTATATTGTGCTCCAAACCTGATAAATCCAATATCAACAATCGGAATACTTTTTCTATTTAACACATGTTTTATATGAAGTGTCTGGTAATGGGTACTATACGGAAATAGTGCTGGGCTTAGGGGAATGTTTTTCAAAGAGATGCCTAGAATCCCTTCAGGTCCAAGGTAAGCTGGCCCTTGAAGCATGCACATGCAAAGTGATGTCAGGGATTCCTTCTCTGTATGCAGTTCCATGAGCCTGCGGACAAATGCATATTATTTTCAGGGCAATAGGAGAAATAAAAAATGTAAATATATTATTGCAAATGTGCTTGATTTGCCCTGATATGTTACAGAAGTGTTTTTATTTTATTAACCCCTTCATGACAGCTACAGTGTAAGCATACATTAAGCAGCAAGATGGGTGAGCCTTAACTAGACATGTAACATTTCCAAGGTATTGAAAAAATAAATAAAAATTCTCCCAAAAATTAGAATTTTTGTAAAAAAATGTAAGAATTTAAAGTGGATGTAAACCCGACATTTTTTTTTGCTGTCACAATGTAGAGTATAAGATTTCCTATCATCTGTGCCCAGTCTTGCCACAAAGAGTTAATCCAGCTCTAAGCAATCCTCTTTTCTTTTTTCAGTGAGATAAACGGACAAACAGGAGAAAACTTTTGTCCGTTCTTCCCCCTTGCTGTGAGTGACAGGTTATTTACATATCTCATGCACTAGCCTGAGACCGGCATTATTTTTTAATTCCCACCCTTACTCCTTTTCTGAAGTTATGTGGTTACTTCTCTGGGTTTTGACTGTATGTGAGTGATCATAGCAGAATTTAATGTAAGGAATACATAGGAGAAAATGCATGTTGACAAGGGGAGTATAGAGGAGGGCGGGAGTCTACTGACTTCACGACTCCACCCACTGAGCTCCGGACAACAGATCCACCCACAGAATCTGCAGTTTTTCTGTTCTCATAACAGACAGAGGGGAGACATTTGACAGGTAAGGATACATGCAGGAGGCATCTATATCCTTATAGATCAGCACTATGGCAGTAGTTTAGAAAGGATGAGAGTGGGTTTACATCCACTTTAATGTGGAGTAGTTTTACAAATTGTAAATCATTTTGTTACACTAGGAATGTGAAATGCAATGTATATACAAGTATTATGCTTGAAATAAAAGTATAGTGTATTCAGTAAATAAACTAAACTTTTTAAAATGTTATTTTTTATTACAAATGGAATAACAAGGACTGTATATGTTAAGAACATTTCAACTATACATGAGACTAGGTAACCAGGTAACCACCCCCATTTCCCTCATAATAATGTAAAATCTTCCCACCAATATGCATTTTCAGTTATTGACAATGCTGACCCAGAAGCATATTTTGCTTTTGCAAGAGCTTGATGAATGTTCTTCTGATTATCAGGTGTCACGTTATCTATAAGGGATTGTGTGTTTTTGGGAGGCCGTGGTTTGTAACACTTCCTTACTTGAAGATGCTGCTGGTGTAGAAACACTGTGATGATCCAGAAGCAGCAGAAGGAATGTTTCTGGAATGAGAAAAGCTTACATTCTGGTCCTCATCATTTCATTTCATAAAGTATTTTGCAATGTCTTCAGGGCACCTCTGGCAAGCCAGGTTGTGTTTCGTCATCCTTGTAGCATTTGGAAAAGAATACTTCTTCTCAAATTATTTGCAATATGCAGTTTTGCTCTCAGCAGAAATTGCATTGGGGAATTGTTTACAAACTCTAGATGTTGCTCTCACCATTTTACTGGGAGGAGGTAAGGAAGAAACAATTCACTAAGCAGACTATAGAGAAACATTATGCAGTGATGGTGGAGAACATTCATAGGAATCATTTAAAGGTTAAAAAATGTTTAAACGTATTTGTCAGCCAAATTTACCCTCTCATCTGTCAATTAAGGCCTGAGGACAGAAATTTTCATCTACTGTATCGCAACAATCACCCAACTGTAGGATGTACAAGATGGAGCCCACAAGCAAATTAAACTGGAGCCTTTCTGCACATGTAATAATTTAATACTTTGCATAAAATCCCAGAAATCTTTCATTAAAGTCTTCATGTTATATAGTTTGAATACCACATTATAGATATATTACTTACTCTTATTCTACACTTCTTTTTTTCAAATGTCTCCATAAAAAAAAAACAGCTTTGAAAAAATTGGATTTTTTTCCCCCAATGTTTTTTTCCCAGGCCTTCCCTTTCCAGGATAGGGGTGCCTTAACGCCCATCTGTCACATATGTGTGTTGTAAATGTGAATAATAACTGCGCTATCCCAAAAAAACACAAGCAAAGCAAAAAAAGGAAAAAAGGAAGCAGCTGCATAGGAATGTGACAACAATTTGAATGCCCCAGTAAAAGTCCTATTTGGACTGAAACGCGTCGGTCCAGGTACACCGCTCCCCATATTGCCCCCCTTTTTTATTGAACTGTGATCACTTTTATCCTGTATGTCGGTTTTTATTAATTAAAACCTACCCTTTTGACCTGAACCATCGGAGCACCTATTTTTTCTTTCTTTTCATGTTTTGTGGATAAAAGCTTTTTGAGTCTCTCCAGTTGGTCCCTATCACCCTTTAAGGGATCTTATTCACCAGAACCGAGATGTCTTGTGGATTCCTGTCCATGTCCTAGCCACTCATATGGTTGGGATATTAGCACTGGGTCAACCTTCAGCTGAGGAATATTGGGGCCATTGTTTTTTTCCCCTGGTTGACACCATCCGGATACCAGTGAGGCGTACTCTTCACTCTTCAGGATTTCCGCTTACAGTTTGGTCCACTAGCCGGTTGGGATACCGCATGCTCGATCAATCCGTTATCGGGTCCAACAGTTCTGGTAAGCGCATTTTATCTATACCTTTGGCTTGAAGAATTGTCGCTGGAATGGTCCATTTAATCTCATGACTCATCTCTACTGTGTTATGTACATCCACTTATTTTTTATTTATTAAAAACCACCTCAGACTCCACCAAAACAAGAGACTTGCTCATGGTTTATTTGCTTATATCGTCTCTGCAACGGTTTCGCATCATTTGTGGTTTTCTTTTGCACTTTCATTTTATTTTATTTGATCAAAATTGCAAACCAAATGGCCTGTATAGGTCCAATAAGGACCAGCCAAAGACATTATCATATGTAAAACATTTTAGAAAATCCTCCGCTAAGACCCTCCCTCCCCCTCCTTCCTATCCCCCCCCCCCCCCCGCCCCTTCCTTCCCTCATGATTCCAGGTCTTCTTATTTGGCAGTTTTACCTTCCTATTTCTCCTCTTATCCCAATACTCGAAATTTTTCCGCGTAACTCCATGTTTTCTTGAACTCTTTCCAATTTTTCCATTTATCTTTGAATCCTGTTTTTTCCTCCTCTATACTATACTTCAACTCCTCTATCCTGTATGTTTCTTCCACCGAATCTATCCATTCCCATATTAGTGGGCTTTCCACCTCTTGCCATTTTTTTGGGATCAACCTTTTGGCTGCATTTAATAAATGAGGAGTCAATGACTCTTTATAATATTTTACTGCCTCTTCTACCCCATGGAATAGGACTACCCATGGATCTTCTTTTATCTCCCTCTTGGTGACATCTTTTATCAGGCCCAGGATTCTCTCCCAGTATTTTTTGATCTTAGGGCAGTCCCATCACAAGTGGGCCATTGTTCCCCTTGTTGTACACCCTCGCCAACAATCTGCCAACTGTCCCTCTCTAAATTTACTTATTTTATCAGGTGTTGCATACCATCCTGTAATACACTTATAATTCAGCTCTGCGGTCCTCATGTCTATGGCAGAGGAGTGGCTCAAATTTATAATTCTTTCTATTGTGATTTTTCCCCTTGGTGTTCCCAACTCCCTTTCCCATTTTTGGATGAATGGGGGCGTCTCCAGCTTGTCCACCTTCAACAGCAGTTTATAAAGTTTTGAAATGGCACCTTTTGAGCTATCTGCTGTACATAACTGTTCCAACAATGTAAGCTACTCCCCTGTCCTTAAAGGCTGGGGTAGGTTCTGTAAGAAGTGGCATAGCTGGCGATACCGCCACTCATCCATTATCATTAATTCTTTCTTACATTTTAGCTCCCGAAGTGACATAATTCTTCCTTTTTTTATTATATCTCTTAATTGTACTTCATCCTTTTTAATCCAGTTTCCTCCAACTATTATTTTCCCAGGTGCAAAGTATTAGTTTTCTTTTAAATTTATAGGAGGTGAATTATAATCCCTATCTATTTGTTTGTGCAGCCTATTCCATACTCTTAGTGCGTTCAGTGTCAAGGCATGGGTATTAACATTTAGTGCTCTATACTGTGGGGGATTCCATATTATACTTCCTAATTGTGTCTTGGACAGTGCATTTTCAATTTTTACCCATCTTTTTTCCTGTTTATCTTTGGCCCACTCCACTAACCGAGACAGTACCGCCGCATTATAATATTTTCTAATGTCGGGGACAGCCAGCCCTCCGTGTTTCTTATCTTGTTTTAACACTATGAGGGAGATTCTGTGTTTTTTGTTCTTTCATACGTAATTCATTAACAGGGTATTTAACACTCTGAAGTACGGTTGTGGTAATGCTACTGGTAACATTTGGAACTTGTACAATATTTTTCGGTAAGAAAACCATCTTCAGAATGTTAATTCGTCCTATCCATGATATAGGTCTATTTGTTATTTTTTTGATTTCCCTTTTAATCTTATCTAGTAGATTTATGTTTTTTTGTATTTTATATATATTCTTTATTGAATTAGCTAATTTTATACCCAGGTATTTAAGTTCTCTCTGCCAGGGGAAATTGAACTCATCCTTCAAGAGCCGTTCTTCTACTTTACTAATATTGACATTTAAAATCTCAGTCTTAGTTACATTGATTTTAAAGTTTGATATCTCACCATACTGTTTCAGAGTTTTGAGTAAGTTTGGTATTGTGGTCCTGGGATTAATGATATAAAACAGTACATCATCCGCAAAGGCTGAGAGTTTGTGTTCTTCTTCTTGTGTTCTTCAGGGACACCCCTGTCTCGTCCCGTTCTTCATCTCAAAAGAAGAAGATAACGTGCCATTAATTTTAATCATTGCGGAAGGGTGATGATATAATGTTTCAATCAACCGGATCATCCTGGACCCAATTCCCATAGTTTCCAGTGTTTGTATCATGAGTCCCCAGTCTACCCTGTCAAATGCTTTTTCCCGCATCTACTGACAGGAATAGACCTGGGGACCCATTCGCTTTTATCTTCTGGAGGAGGAGTAGGGCATGTACATCCATTTATGATGGACACTTTTATTACATTGGATTTTTTGTGTGACTTGATTATCATTTCACGTGTGGACTGATTATAATTTGTTTCACTATCACACCCAGTTGGGTGTATACTGTTTAGTGTTTGTTCCAGATTTCACTTTACTATATGTAGCGCTGCATATTTACCTGCACATATGTGTGTTGCTATCTTGTCCTGGGACACATTCCATCACCACCCCCAGAACCATAGGTGTGCGCAGACCATGGCATTAGGGTGTGCACCAAAAGCTCAAACACACATGTGTGTGTGTGTGTGTGTGTGTGTATATAATCTCAGTGGATGGTATCAGTAGGGAAGAAATTGATGTCAGTAGTTTATTTTTTTATCATAAAATGTTTGACTATTTTTCACAATTTTATTTAATAATATATTATTATTTTTTTTTTTTATGTACAATTTTTTAGAAGTGATGTTTTACTTTTAAGACAGAGAATCTGTGCAGCACAGTGTGATTAGGGTGTGGCAGGCACACCTGGCACACCATGTGTGCACGCCTATGCGCAGAACTGTGACCAATGTGTCACAAACACTTCATGGTTAAGTACCAATGATCTGGAGTGACAGGCAGCCAATCACAGTTCCGCATGGAGAACCCTCTGCTAAAACCAATCTTTTCCCCTTTCCCCTCCTTCGAAAAAAGTACAATCAAAATGTTTGGAATTTTTTTAATATAAATTATTGCACATGATTATTTTGTATTCTCATTTCCACCCAGCAGGTTAAGCTTCAGGTTCATTTTCCCACACACACCTGTCTGTCTGCTTTGTTGAAAAGGTCAGTTGTTGACAGAGCTTAATAGCTCAATCTGCATACAAAATGAGGAGGATCAGAACATGAGATGCCTGAAGTGTTTTTTTTTTTTGTTTAAATAGCAAAGAAAGGGAACTCAAAAGTATAATTTGTGAATGTGATCCAAAAGCCATACAGTTCACCCAATTTTTCTGTATACTCTCTATCCCTCTCCTTTAGTGAGAATAGAGTTAGCATTTCTAGTTATCGCTATGTTAAAATTGTTCTGTTCAGGCAGATACAAATCCCATCAGAAGACAGAGCATTTCTAAGTTTAGCAGTTAGTAGAATGAGAGAAGAAAAGGTATGACATGACTGGAATGTTTGCAATGTCAAAGGCAGCTTGGGAATTCCAGATATCTCTATACAGAATGCAGAAATACAGCTGTGTGTTGGACCAGGACAGGAAAATGCTGATGGTGCATACAGCACTCTCAACCTTCTCAACAATTATCAACCTTTTATTTAAACTTCGGAGGAACCTTTGAAATAATTCCCAAGTCATGGAGAACCCCCCTCCCAGCTAAAACCATATCTTTTGGGAGCCAGTGAAAAAAATGCCCCCTATATTGGTCTGCCAATGGGAAGGATGTATGCTTACAGTGGAGGTCAGGATTCCACCCTTACAGACAAATATAAAGATCATTGGTATTATGCAACAGGCTATGCCAAGTGGTGTTGGCCCTAGAACTATGCAGGCAGGGCTGAACTGTGCTGGCTGTCTTCTGAAAATACTAGCCACCAGATAGTATACAATTGTGTGGGTCACTAGCATTTTTAGAATGGGTCATCAGTCCTTGGTAAGCTATTAGACCCAATCTGGAGCTTACACAGGTTTTCTCTCTTCGCTCCTGATAGTCAAACATAGCGAAGGTGAGCATGTGTGGCTCGTCAGACCGCCGTTAAAGCGAACTTGATGCCTTGGCCTGCTGTATGGGCAAAGAACAGGTTCTCTTTAAAGCCAAACTCTAGACAAACAGCTAAAACACCATTAACATGCACACAATGTACATTTTTTAGCTGCCAAAATTTGGTTCATTCAGTCATAGAAAATGGTTACCCCATGCAGGACAACAGAGCCAGTTTGGTAACCCCACATATTTTACTACAGCATGCAATACAGCCAGGGCCGTCTTTAAAGCAGAGCAAAAAGGGGCAGCTGTCATTGTTGTGGGGCTCAAAGCCTCATACTTGCCAACTATCCCAGTTTAAATTCCCTTGTCCTTTGACGTTTTAGTCCTTTGCTGTGTCCTGATATCTCAGTGTGATGTGCTGCCACTAATGCTGCCCAGCTCTTCCCTATTGTTGTGTACAGATGACGCACCTGCAGACCCTATGGCCCGGATTCACAGACAGCGGCGCACATTTATGCCGCCGTAGCGTGCCTCCTTTACGCTACGCCGATACAGCGCAGAGAGGCAAGCATGGAATTCACAAAGCACTTCCTCCCAAAACTGCGCTGGGTTTCCTAGGCGTAAGCCGGCGTAGGTGGAAGTGGGCGTGAGCCATGCAAATGAGGCGTGACCCCATACAAATGATGGGCCGAGCGACAGACAGATACGTATAATGAACGGCGTATGCGCCGTCCCGTGGACGTATCTCAGTGCGCATGCTCAGAATCACGTCGGAACAACTGCCTAAGATACGCCGGATCACTGCCTACGGCGTGAACGTAACCTACGCCTAGTCATATTCACGTCCAACGTAAACTACGTAAAATATGTGGGCTTGAGTTCCCTGGTGCAGACCTTTCCATGTCTGCTGCTGAGTTACACCTGCTTTATGGGGTTTAACTTTACGCCAGTCGTACAACTTACGCGCACCAGTCATAGCCTGCGTCGGGCGCATGTACGATCGTGAATCGGCGTATCTCCCTCATTTGCATATTTGAATAGAAAATCAATGGGAGCGCCAAATGCGTCCAGCGTAAGTATGCGCCCACTCTATGCCGGCGTAGGCAAGTTACGTCGGTGGAATGAAGCCTGTTTTTAGGCGTATCTTCGTTTTGTGGGCCCGGCGCACAGATACGACGGCGTATCTCGAGATACGTCGAAGCAAGCGCTTTGTGAATCTGGGCCAAAGTTTACATGTAAATAATCGGCATTCATATGTAAATAACGGGAGAATTTATATGTAAATAGCGGCTGCATTCATATGTAAATAGCCAAGGTTGCAGTGAAGAGATGATGTGCTGTAACCTCTAGCAACCAATCAGTGAGCAGTTTTACTGTACAGCAATCTCTAGCAACCAATCAACAAGAAGAAATCATGTGCTGTAACCTCTAGCAACTAATCAGTGAGCCGTAATGTGTGCTGTAACCTCTAGCAACTAATCAGTGAGCCGTAATGTGTGCTGTAACCTCTAACAACCAGTCAGTTAGTGTTAATGATATGCTGTAACCTCTGGCAACCAATCGCAATCACTGCCTGATCTGATACAGTAAACAGATTTTAAGTCTAGCTGATATTTATTGTATGTCTCAGAGGTGGAGAGCAAAATTGCAGGGGGGCCCCAAGAAAATGTTTGCCCAGGGTCTAATCAACATTAAAGGCGGCCCTGAATACAGCATGGTCACTTGTAGGCAGGTGCCTAAAATGTTATTTGTCAGCTCTTCTGTAATTGTACTATTTGGAAAAACGCACATTTTTCAGCATGATTTTGGATTGTGGTGCTCCATGCAATTACTGTGCTGGGTGGCAATAAACCAACACCCCAGAAAGGCAAGACAAAAAAGCTAACCACTCTACCACACAGATACAGTGTATAGCTTAAATTTAATGGTAGTTCATGTGAACTATGGAAGCTATTCCCAAAAAAATCTAACAGGGGGCAAAGGAGTAGCCACCAGAGATCTTTCTGCAGCTGATCTTTGTTACCGACTTACTGACTTACCATGCCTTGTTCTGCACTAGCATTCAGATACAGCAGTGCCTTAGACCAGGGGTCTGAACTTTCTAAACAAAGGGCCAGTTTACTGGCCTTCAGACTTTAGGGGGGCTGGATTGTGGCCATTGAGAGTAAAACTTATCCTGGTGTCAGTGGAAGTACACAATGCAGTTTTGGTATTAGGGGCAGGAATAGTGCACCATTGTTGGTGTCAGTGGAAGTACACAATGCAGTTTTGGTATTAGGAGAAGGAGGAATAGTGCCCCATTGTTGGTGTCAGTGGAAGTAATAGTGCCCCATTGTTAGTTTCAGTGAAAGTAATAGTGCCCATCATTGGTGTCAGTGGGAGGAATAGTGCCCCATGATTAGTGTTAGTTGAAGAAGTAATGCCTCAACGTTGATGTCAGTAGGAGGAATAAAGCTCCAATGTCTGTGTCAGTGGGAGCCATGGTGCCCTATTGTTGGTGTCAGTGGGAGGAATAGTGTTCCATCATTGGTGTCAGTGTGGGGAATAGTGCCTGTTATTGATGTCAGTAGCAGGAATTTCACCCCATTTTTGGTTTCAATGGGAGAAATAGGCCCGGATTCACAAAGCACTTGCGCCGACGTATCTTGAGATACGCCGCGTAAGTGCAAATATGCGCCGTCGTATCTGTGCGCCTGACTCAGAAACTAAGATACGCCTGAAAATAGGCTTCATCCGACCGACGTAACTTGCCTACGCCGGCTTACAGTGGGCGCATATTTACGCTGGACGTATTTGGCGCTCCCATTGATTTTCTATTCACATATGCAAATGAGGGCGATATGCCGATTCACGAATGTACGTCCGTCCGACGCAGTGCGCGTAAAGTCATACGTCTGGCGCAAAGTTATGCCCCATAAAGGAGGTGTAACTCATCCATGCACAGGGAACACAAGCCGACGTATTTTACGTAGGACGTGAATATAACTAGGCGTAGGTTACGTTCACGCCGTAGGCAGTGATCCAGCGTATCTTAGGCAGTTGTTCCGACGTATTTGTGAGCATGCGCACTGGGATGCGTCCACAGGACGGCGCATGCGCAGTTGGCGATTCGTATCTGTCTGGCGCTCGGCCCATCATTTGCATGGGGTCACGCCTCATTTGCATGGCTCACGCCCACTTTCACATACGCCGGCTTACGCCTAGGAAACCCAGCGCACTTTTGGCAGCACTGGCTTTGTGAATCCAGTGCTTGCCTCTCTGCGCTGCGTCGGCGTAGCGTAAAGGAGATACGCTACGGCGGCATAAATATGCGCCGCTGTATGTGAATCTGGGCCATAATGTCTTGTATCAGCAAAGGGCCACATCTGGCCCCCGGGACACAGTTTGGAGACCACTGCCTTAGACTCCATTCACACCTGAGCGACAGCCGCGTTCGGCGGTAGCGGCGTATTTTGCCGCGAGTGTGAAACTTTCAATTTTTTTTTCAAAGTCTTCCCATTGCTGTCAATGGGCAAACGCCAATGTCGCCTGAAAAAAAGGGTCCGGGACTTTTTTTCAGGCGACAGGCGCTCGGCGTCTATGAGATGTGAACCATCTCCATAGACAGCAATGGGAATTCTCCCCTCTAGCGGCAGAAGCGTCCGGCGTCGGGCGTTTTGTCGCTCAGGTGTGAATGCAGCCTTAGATTCCACACTGCTAATTTACAGCTTTTGAGGCTCTGTAAGCATAAGAGTGCCTAGGCACGATTACATACCAGAGAGCGCACAGCTATTTTTCAGGAGAAGTTCCAGACGAAAATTACATTTTTCGGATACAGCTTGGGCACAATTAACATTTCTAGGTGTTTCCTATAACATAAAAAATCTTCACTTTGTTCAGTCTAGATCCATTTTAATGGGATCATACTAATAAAACTGATATTTTTTTGGTAAATGCCAAAGAGTGACTACCAGACAGTTTCTCTTGCATGTGTTCAAATGATTGGACGCCTCTTCAAAAGATTGAATTCAGGTGTTTCCGGTTAAGCGTACTTGTTAATGTTAAAGCATACAAAGTAGTTTTGGACAATTGGGCCCCTCCATCCTTGTGGCAACAGTTTTGTGGAGGTCCTTTTTGTTCCAACATGACTGTACCCCTGTGTACAAAGCCATCTCTATAAGCACAGTCCTGACCTGAGCTTTACTAAACACCTTTTGGATGAACTGTAACATTGATTATGAGCCAGGTCTTCTCATTCAACATTAGTTCCTGACCTGACAAGTGCTCTTCTGGCTGAATATGCACAAATTCCCATAGACACACTCCAAAATGTCCCCAGAAGAGTGAAGGTTGTTATAACTGCTAAGGGGGAGCCAACTTCATATTAATGCCCATGGTTTTTGTATAATCCTCTAACAGTAATACTGTAACGTGTTTCGCCCAAAGCCCTACTCATAGCTATGAGTAAAACTTTGGCTGAAATCCATTAGCATGTTATTGCTAAATCCTGCCATGGATGTTACTGAGTAGCCGGCTTCATTATATTAGGGGATAATTACTATATATTCTAAAAGGCACTTGGGCCAAAGCACCAGTTCTAATCTACCAGGTCATTTTCGGTAGAGCATGCTTACTATGTTGGACATGGTTTTTCAATGGAGTGTTGATCAAGTTCATGCAGGTGTGATCACCAGTTGTCTATAGACATTGAGCCTCATAGTGTATCTCGCCTAAACTCTGTTGATGAGATTTATGGTGAGCTCCCAGGTCTGCACATCTGATGTGGCCCTTATGAGGGACTCCCACTTTCTTTGCTGAATTTTTTTTTTTTATATAATCTTTATTTATTTATTTTTTGTAACATCTTGTCAGCACAACAAGGGGGGGGGGGGCACGCAAAGAAAGAGAAGGGGGATAGAAAGATAGAAAGAAAGAGGGGGACAAGGGGGATAGAAAGAAGGGAGGGGGACAAGGGATACATCCGTCATGGCCCCAATAAAAACAACAGCAATAGCATGGAGACATATCAATGTGTTGTGTTTACAAGGGTGCCCTCATTGTCCCAGACATTCGATCCATGTGGACAAATCTCACTCCCACATGGGGAGAGAGTAGGGCGATCCCAATCATAAGAACAGAAGGTAATACATATATGACTCACAATACATTAGTAGTATCATAAAAAATAAACTTGAGGTACCATGAATGGTCAGGCATTAAGTAACTGTTCAAGCAGTAGGAATGAAAAGAAAGAAACAGGAATGTACCGGAGGTACTAGGAGGAAATAAAAAATAAAATAATTCTCACCAGGTCCATATGCTGATTGGGCACATCCTATCTTGAGCCGCAAATCATTGGGAGTTGGTTCGCTTGGACAAGTCTCCTAAAGGATGGATCTGCTAAGGCCAGTTAAGCAACGTCTAGGCTGGATAAGACGGTGGACGTGTCATGTACGTGTTTTTTTCCAGGCTGCCCATGTAAGTTATGCCGCGTACACTTGATCGGTCCATCCGATGAGAATGGTTTGATGGACCGTTTTCATTGGTCCAAACCGATCGTGTGTGGGCGCCATCGGTTATATAACCATCGGTTAAAAAAAAGCCAACTTGTTTTAAATTTAACCCATGGATTCCTAACCGATATGAAAAAAACGATTGTTAGTAGACACAACCATCAGTTAAAAATCCACGCATGCTCAGAACCAAGTCGACGCATGCTTGGAAGCATTGAACTTCGTTTTTTTCAGCACGTCGTTGTGTTTTACGTCACCGCATTCTGTTCCCCAACACCCAAGTTAGATATTTTTATTTTATTTCCCCCAACTACCGTAAGTACAAATAAAGACTAAAACTTATTACAAACACATTACTATGGACTAACCATAATGAGGACCATAAACCTCTGTTATGAATTGATAGTACAAATATATGCAAAAAAATAAATAGAAAAAATGCAACTTTCTGTAATGTTTTAATGTCTCAGACTTTATTGAATTCTATTAAAATTTGCCTCTGTTCTGGCTGTGGTTGTGCTTGATGGGATTTTCCCCTGTTGCCTGTAGGTGGCATTACCACCTCAGGCCCATGTTGGAACACAGGCAAACCATGATGTATTAGGTGACCCTTCTCGGCAGCAGTCCAGTGGGAGTGGTGCCCCGCTGTGCATGTCAGGAAGGGGTACTTTAGGGGCAGACACCGTCTTTTGGGATTCTTTGCCTCGTGGCCCTCCTGGCGTGAGGTATGTGTGTGTGATTCCAGTCCCGGGACTACGTTGGTCCGAGGCTGCATCTCTATTGAGTAGGCCCAGCTATGCTGGCTGGGGCCTACGATTCAAAGGGTGATCCCAAGCTGTCCATTCAAGTGGGGGAAGCTGCTTAACGAAGGAGACCGGGGGAGGACCTACCCTGGAGGAGACCAAGCAAAGCAAGCTAATGTCTCGGGATTGGCCTGGTGACTTCGTTATACAGGGATCCACAGCTCTACTTGTCTTACAGTCCGCCGGATCGGCTTAAAGGCTCTTTACTGTAAGGCTGGAAGTTCGGGACTTAAATACTGTGGCAGAGGATTCCTGGCTATCCATGATCATTCTCAGACAGTCTGTGGCAGAGACTGTTCTCATATTGGTTCGTGCATCATCCCGGCTGCTAGGCCATGTGAGAGGGGTCTATCCGGGTGGGCAATACTCACTCAAGAGAGAGAGTGGTAAATACTGGAACTTTAGACATTTTTGTGCATTCCGTACCGCGTACCTGAACCTTCCCCTTCTCTCTATATTCTCCACTTCCTTCACAAGTTTTATGCAGCAAAAATAAAACCTGATGCCGCGTACACACGATCATTTTTCGGCATGAAAAAAACGTTGTTTTTAAAAAATGTCATTTAAAATGATGGTGTGTGGGCTTCACACCATTTTTCGGGTTCTGAAAAACGACAAAAAAAAAATTCTAACATGCTGCATTTTTTAACGACGTTTTAAACAATGTTGTTTTTCGGGTTGTAAAAAATGATCGTGTGTGGGCTAAAACGACGTTAAAAACCCGCGCATGCTCAGAAGCAAGTTATGAGACGGGAGCGCTCGTTCTGGTAAAACTACCATTCGTAATGGAGTAAGCACATTCATCACGCTGTAACAGACAGAAAAGCGTGAATCGTCTTTTACTAACACGGAATCAGCTAAAGCAGCCCCAAGGGTGGCGTCATTCAGATGGAACTTCCCCTTTATAGTGCCGTCGTACGTGTTGTACGTCACCGCGCTTTGCTAGAGCATTTTTTAAAAACGATGGTGTGTGGGCAACGTCGTTTTAATGATGAAGTTGGAAAAACTTCGTTTTTTCCTACATGACGAAAAACATTGTGTTTTTTTTTCATGCCGAAAAATGATCGTGTGTACGCGGCATAACAGTTTAAGGTTTTACGTCTTGTGTGGACATTGCAATTTCTATAGACTTTCTTCCCCTGACAACAAACTTAGAGGTAACGTGCAAAACCCAAAACTAACCAGCAGCTCCTACGGGGGTAGTGCTACTCTAAAAATGTATTACTCAGATGTAAAGAATATTAAGTATATAGGGCCAGATTCACGTTGAATCGCGGCGGCGTAACGTATCCTAGATACGTTACACCGCCGCAATTTTTCATCGCAAGTGCCTGATTCACCAAGCACTTGCGATGAAAACTACGCCGGCGGCCTCCGGCGCAAGGCGGGCCAATTTAAATGGGCGTATTCCCGGACGGCTTACGCAAACGACGTTAAATTTTGAATTTCGACGCGGGAACGACGGCCATACTTTAGACAGCAATACGCTTGCTGACTAAAGTTAGGGCACCAAAAAAAACGACTAACTTTGCGACGGGAAACTAGACTAGCGGCGACGTAGCGAATGCGAAAATCCGTCGTGGATCCGCCGTAACTCCTAATTTGCATACCCGACGCTGGTTTACGACGCAAACTCCCCCCAGCGGCGGCCGCGGTACTGCATCCTAAGATCCGACAGTGTAAAACAATTACACCTGTCGGATCTTAGGGATATCTATGCGTAACTGATTCTATGAATCAGCCGCATAGATAGAAACAGAGATACGACGGCATATCAGGAGAAACGCCGCCGTATCTCATTTGTGAATCTGGCCCATAATGACTTATTATCGTGAATGTTATAATACAATGTTATGTTGTATTATATTATTCTGTTCAATCAATACAAATTTGTGGAAAAAAATATATAAATATAATATTAGAAACATTTCGCTTTTTTTTTATGGATTGTGTAATGTCTAGTCTCTTGTTCAGGAAAAATATGCCATATAAGAGGGACTTTTTAGGTAGCTAGCTGCCAATGCCTGGAAACCGTCTGGTAGGTCAGAACCTCACAGGATGAACCCGACTGACCATCACCTACAGCCAAGACCGCACCACCAAGGAGACTCCAATAAAGATCAGAACCATTCCATGCTGTAATCCATTCTCAAATGCCTGGAATGTCGGGGCCCAAAAGATCTCCGTTGTCTCTCTGAAACGTTATTTTCTCTTAAAGTGGAGCCTGGGAAGCAAGCCAGAAAACGGCAACAAAAAATAAATAAATAAAAAATAATCCCCTGTAAAATAATGCCACTCGGGGAAAAAACAAGTTGTACTCCTTGAAAATTAAAAAAAATAAGGTTGCTAGGGCCATTTTCCATTGCCTTAGCATTTTATGATATATTTCATCCTTTCCATTTCATTTTGCATCCCCAGAGCCAGCAGTCACAGCCTTTTAGCCAAAAATACGGGATTTAAAAGAAAATAGTTATAGCTGAAAAAAAAAAAAACATTGGCATCAATGGCAGTCCAAAGAGAGAAATTTTGGTACGGCATGCATCTGGAATTTGAGAATAATGAGAACCTGTCACTTTTGAAAAATCATATACATCAATCAGTTCAAGGCGAAGTGTGACATTTTCTAATGTGCTTCATACTTGGTAAAAATAGCTCATTTCAGAGATACTTATTTGTCGTGTTGGGTCTTAGCTGTCCATCAAATACATTCCTCCTTAAGGCTGGATTCACACCTATGCATTTTTAGTGCTTTTTGCATTTTGCAGATTTTCTCTATAGAACGTGTTCCATAGGAAACCATGTTAAATGGACTGCAGTGCAAATCTGCAAAATGTAGAAAGCACTAAAAAAGCATAGGTGTGAATCCAGCCTTAAGTACACTATATTACCAAAAGTATTGGGACACCTGCCTTTACACGCACATAAACTTTAATGGCATCCCAGTCTTAGGCTGGATTCACATCTATGCATTTTTAGTGCTTTTTGCATTATGCAGATTTGTACTGCAGAACGTGTTCCATAGGAAACCATGGTAAATGGATGTTAGTGCAAATCTGCAAAATGCAAAAAGCACAAAAAATGCATACAGTAGGTGTGAATCCAGCCTTAGGTAGGTGTGAATCCAGCCTTGCAGCACCCGCAGCAAAAACATGATGCAGTTTAGAAGATGTGTGGGTATATCTTTAACCCTAATGGAACCCCCATGAAAACTGCACTATGCGTTCACGTTTTCTGCAAAGGTGCAGGGACCTTTTTCCTATGTTTTAAGTGGGATACAGCAGCCCATTTATATACACAGGCTGTAGTGCCCGAGCAACCTTGTAGATATGTACCTGGGCTTTTAGAGGGGCTAAAACAGAAATGGAACTCCTGACGACTGTCTCTCTTCTATCCAGTGTTGTGAATCAAGTAAAGCGTATCTAAACTCAAAACCAACATTTTATTAAATTGTAGCTTACTGGTTCTTAGATTTGGATGTGGCATTAGTTTTCCTTTTTTCTAAGCTTTTTTTTTTCATTTTCACCTGGTGATCCTGGCAGTAAGTCTGTTTTTTTAAACTTTCTTTCTTTCTTAGGCCTTGTACACACGATCGAACATGTCTGCTGAAACTGGTCCGCGGACCAGTTTCAGCGGACAGATCCGACCGTGTGTACAGCCTAGCAGACAGGTTTCCAGCAGACAAAAGTTTTAAAGCATGCTTTAAAACTTATCTGCTGGAAACCCGTCCGTCCGACATGTCCGCTGGTTAGGATACGAAGAAAAGATTGGATGGCCGCACTCCAATGACCAAAAAGGTTGTCTTTTATTCAAACAAACAGCAAATACATCACTTCACAGGGTAACAGCAAAGGAACAGGGGAACAACCGACGCGTTTCACACTGGACTAGTGCTTATTCATGGCTAGCCATGTCCGCTGGTTAGTACGCTTAACCAGCGGACCGAAATCTCCCGCATGCGCCGAATGGATTCAACGCATTCGTGGAAGCATTTTACTTCCTGATTTGCGGACGTGGCGGCGTCAACGTCACCGCCACGTCACCGCGTTGTCTGTCCGCGGGGATTTTGGTTTGATGGTGTGTACAACCATCAGACCAAAATCTCCTAGCAGACATGTCCGATGAAAACGGTCCGCGGACCATGTTCATCGGACATGTTCGATCGTGTGTACAGGGCCTCAGAGGGATGAGACAAACCATTTAACACCAATGTGGGTGTCTGCAATGGTCAGCTTTTATTTCATTCATAGAAAACCTTTATCCCAAAATGGAAAAAAACTATTGCTGTAACTGATTAAAAAGTGTTAGATCATGGAGTTCAGCTTTAATCACTTGTCGACTGTGCTATAGCTGAATGACGGCTGCAGCATGGTCGTCTAGTTCTGGGACACTGTCATATAATGGCGTCCCATGATCGCACCCGCCGCATGACCGCTGCTGGGCACGGGCGGTGCGCTCTATGATCGTAGTGTCCTCCTGACACTGCTGATCACAGATTGAGGTAAAGAGCCAATCAGCCACTCTTTAGCATCAGTTGTATCCAATCACAGTTGATCACGGAGATAAACAGATGCCGGTTATCGGCACTCCTTTTCCCATGCTGACAGCACGAGGAGAGGAAAAAAGAGCCGATAAACAGCTTCTCTAAAAGGGACATCCACACTGATAATCAGGGCATTGATTATCAGTGTCCAGATTATCAGTGCAGTCCCACCAGTACTGCAAATCAGTGCCTACTAGTGCTGCCAATCAGTGCTGCCAATCAGTGCCTCCTCATCAGTGTCCCCTATCAGTGCTGCCCATCAGTGCCTCCTCATCAGAGCCCATCAGTGCCGCCTTATCAGTGCCACCTATCAGTGCTCATCATGCTGCTTCATCAGTGCCTCCTCATCAGTGCCCACCATTGCCACCATATCAGTGCTCATAAGTGCAGCCTATCAGTGCCACCTCATCAGTGCCCATCAGTGAAGGAGAAAAATTACCTGTTTGCAAAATTGTATAACAAACTATGAAAATGCTTATTTTTTTTTCAAAATGTTCTTTTTTTTTGTAAAAATAAAAAACCCAGCAGTGAATAAATACCAGCAAAAGTTAGCTCTATTTGTTTGATTGATTGTTTGTTTGAGTACAGTGTTAATTGTCATTCAAAGAGTGACAGCGCTGAAAGCTGAAAATTGTTAAGAAACGGAGTTAAAGTGCCCAGTAGGCAAGTGGTTAATTAGTCAAATCCATCTAAATCCATCTAAATCTACTAGTACATGAAACAGTGCGTCTCCCAGACTGACAATGCTGCTATCCAAAGATGTCTCTATTGGTCCTCCGTTAAGAGTAGAGATGCCCTAAAACAGGAAGTGTGTTACTGGCAGGTCCACCAGGGGAAAAGGGAAAAAAATATTAAAAACAAAATCAAATGCAACCATAACATTTAATGATTGGCAAGCTTTTATATAGAACATTTTTGCTTAGGGTACTATGGTACCCCAACTTCTCCACAGCCAAAGCCTTCAAAAGCCTTTGTGTTATCAGTTCAGAGTTAACCATGAATTATGCCCATAGAATTATTGCTCTCACTGCACTGCAATGTTTACAACAATATCTCAGTTGATGTTTACATACGCGTGTTGCCCTGCACTGCGCTTTTTATTTGGGGTGACGGGGGGTGCTTTAAAAACATTTAAATTTTTTTTAAATATATATATATATATATAAAAAAAAAAAAGAAAAAAGCTGTAAAAGGGAAAAATTAATAACGGAGATATACGAATTGGAACGAAAACATAAAATAGCGGAAACGAAACGAGAACTATACCATGACCTGGTGAATAAAAGAAACGAACTTAAAGAACACGTGGACCAGGAAACGAGAAGAGAGTTTAACCTTATCGCTAAGGAAAGATATATGTGGGGAAATAAAACAAACAAACACCTCGCTAGGATGGTACAGAAGAAGAATTCAAGGAATTACATTGAGAAGATCAAAAATGAGAAAGGGAAGGAGGTACACACAACAAAAGACATCGCGGAAACTTTCAGAACATACTATGAAAAACTGTATGCAGTGGAGCAGACGACCCGATCAGAGGAGGAGAAAAGAGACAAGATCTCAGAATTTCTAGAAGAAGCCGGACTGACAAGATTAAATCAAAACGATAGGATATTGATGGATCGGCCTATAACAGTTAAAGAAATTCAAACAGCTTTGACAGGCAGTGCCCCAGGCAAAAGCCCAGGGCCGGACGGCTTTACAGCCTTGTACTATAAAAAATGTAAGGAGATCCTTCTCCCAGTACTTTGCAGATACTTTAATGGTCTTGGAAAAGATTACAGTTTAAGCAGAGAAGCCTCGGAGGCAACTATTACAGTTATCCCCAAGGAAGGCAAAGATATAAAAAGCTGCTCAGGCTACAGACCTATATCTCTGCTAAACGCAGATATTAAATTGTTCTCAAAAGTACTGGCAGAAAGAGTTAAATTAGAGATGGGTAAGCTGATACATCCCGATCAGACGGGTTTCATTAAAGGAAGAGAGGGAAGAGACAACGGCGTTAGAGCCTTGCTGATCCTCCAAAAAATAAAAGAAAATGAGTCCCCAGGTCTACTCCTGTCGATTGATGCTGAGAAGGCATTCGACAGGGTAGACTGGGGACTCATGAGACAAACCTTGGAAAACATGGGCTTCGGTCCGAGGATGTTAGAATGGATCAGGGCCCTCTATCGGTCTCCAACGGCCAAGATAAAAATAAATGGCAGTTTATCCGATCCCTTTGCGATGAAGAACGGTACAAGGCAGGGATGTCCCTTGTCCCCACTCCTCTTCGTATTGTCTCTTGAACCTCTACTGGCCAGAGTCCGCAAAAATCCGAACATCGAAGGAGTCAAAGTCGAAAAAGAGGAACACAAGTTATCTGCATACGCAGACGATGTCCTCTTTTATGTGGTGAACCCTATACCATCAATTCCCAAGCTGATGAATTTATGTGAGCAATACGGGGAAATCTCAAATTTTAAATTAAACCTTTCCAAAACAGAAATTCTGAACGTAAACATAAATAGGACAGAGGAAAGACTTTTAAGAACAGTTTTCCGATTCCCATGGGTGAAGGAACTCAAATACCTAGGGATTCGCCTGGCAAATACAACTAAGAAAATTTATGAGATTAATTATCTACCTCTGTTGGATGAAATAAAGGCGGAAATCAAAAGGGTAAAAAACCGACCAATCTCATGGATTGGGAGAATAAATTTCTGTAAAATGGTCCTACTGCCTAAAATTGTATACAAATTTCAAATGATCCCCATGGCCTTACCAAAGCCTCTGCTAAATATGCTTAAAAAATTTACCATAAATTACATATGGAACTATAAGAAACATAGAATCTCCCTACAGACTCTGAAACAACCAAAAAATAAGGGCGGACTCGCTGTACCGGACATAAAAAAATACTATGAAGCAGTCGTCATATCGCGGGTAGTGGAGTGGGCCAGGGTCAACAAAGAAAAAAGGTGGGTCAGTTTGGATAATGCACTATCCAAGGTGAGATTAGACACAATAATATGGAACCCCCCCCCCAATGCAGAAAATTAAGCACGAAAATACACGTGATAACAAAAAACGCACTCAGAATATGGGACACAGTAAACAAAAAAATGGAGAGGCAATTCAATTCACCCCTTATAGCACTAAAAAACAATGAATACTTTGCACCAGGGAAAACACAAGTGGGAGGAAATTGGATAAAGGATGACACGGCACAACTAAGAGATATAATTAAAGATGGACACTTGGAAACATACTCGGAACTAAAACAGAAAAAAAACTTGATGGATATCAATAAATGGAGGTATCAACAACTCAGTCGGTTTGCCCAGAAATTACCATCCCCATTAAGATCAAAGGAACAGCTAACTGAGATGGAAAAATTATGCTCAACAGAAAGCGCTAAAGGTACCATCTCAAAGGTATATAGGATTTTATTGGAAAATGACGAGCGGGAAATACCACCATTTATTGAAAAATGGGAGAGGGAACTTAAAACACAGCACGATAGGACCCAACTAAAGAAAATGTTGAAACTGACACACTCCTCGGCAGTAGATAGCCGAACGGCGGAAATGAATTACAAATGTATTGCCAGATGGTATATAACCCCAAACAAACTAAGCAAATTTAAAGAGGGTCAATCAGAAAATTGCTGGAGGGGATGCGAGACCCCAGGAACGATGGCTCACCTATGGTGGGAGTGTCCCAAAGTAAAGATATACTGGGAGAAGATCTTGGAGTTTGTAGAAGAGATTACAAAAAACAAAATAAAAAAAGACCCATGGACGGTGTTATTTCACGGAGGTGAAGTAGGATTAAGAAGATATAAAGATTCAATGGTTCCACACTTATTGAACGCAGCAAAGAGGCTAATTCCCAGAAAATGGCAAGAGACAGAATGCCCCATGATTTGGGAGTGGATCGACCCCGTCGAAGAGACATACACGATGGAAGAACTAAGGAAAGGTCTAGAGGGGAAGAATAAGGGTCAAAGTAAGAAATGGGATGACTGGAAGGCTTTTAAGAGGTCATGGAGCTATGCTTAAAACCTGAGGGCTGATATAGGAGTCCCTGGAGGGATGCTAGAAAGCGGCTAAATTTTGGTGAGGGGGGGGGGGAATATTGGGGGGGAGGGTAGGGGAAATTCAATGGGAAGTAAATTAGGATAGCATACTTTGTAATCTCGTATAACTAAACTTTAAAAAAAAAAAAAAAAAAAAAAGGTAACAAGCATAAAGGAGATAAAAGTACACCTTTACCAATGATGTAAAACCAAAATAGAGACGCTACGTGGGCTGGCAAAACAAAAGCTGAGCGCTCTAAAAGAAACTCTACGAGGTGGAACCTGAAGTAAAGGAAAAAAAAAAAAATATATATATATATATTTTACTTTATTGCTATTACAAGGGGGCCATCAAGCCCTTTGTAATGGCACCGGCCTGTAGTTGGCGCACTTTGAGAGCCCTATAAAAGTGATCATGAGATCATGAGTGTGTAGGGTTTGTGAGGAGTCAGAAGACTTTCTATTGTCCAAGAAAAATAAAGCCTTCAAACAAAGTACATAGGATGAAAGCAAAAAGAAAAAGGTCTACTTCCTTGCTGTAAAAAATCCATAAAATCAATGAGGCAAGAGATTAGACTTCACTAATGCCTTTCACACTATTAAGTGCTTACTCATAGAGCCAAACATAAAGCCATCCTTTACCTTGCTCTAGGTCCTTAGACTTGAAATATAGAAGTTGTACCCAGAGGGCAAAAAACTTACCGGCAGCTAATCTTTCCACCACCATTGACTTACCATACACTGTGTATCTGGAGGTGGTCATCATGGTAGAGGAGCTGAGCTTTGCTTCTTTATGTCAGAGATGCCCCCATGATGACTGGTTATCTGACGACTGAATTGTTAAGAAGCAGCAAAAGACATGGAGGAAGGAAGCACAGATCTATAAAATTGATGAAGCAGAAGGAGGGAGATCCTTGCGTTACCGGTCCCCAGGTACAGCTTCCTCTCCAGCAAGCAGTACTGAGACTAGCAGTCACAGGAAGCAGAGGAAATTCAAGAAAAAAGTGGGTTGTAAAGGTTTGTGTTTTTTCACCTTAATGCATCCTATGCATTAAGCTGAAAAAAATCGTGGCAATCACCGGCCCCCATTTTACTTACCTGAGCCAGTTCATCTTCTCGGCGCTTCCTCGCCGTCCTCCTCTCCACCGAGTCCCGGCTTTGATTGGATAGATTGATAGCAGTGCAGCCATTGGCTCCTGCTGCTGTCAATCAAATCCAATGACGTGGGTGCCGGGGGGTGGGGCTGAGTCATACATATCTAATGCAGGGAGGAGCCGCGAGAGCCGCCGAAGGAGCCCAGAAGAGGATGTTCGGGGCCACTCTGTGCAAAACAAGCTGCACAGTGGAGGTAAGTATGACATGTTTGTTATTTATTTTATTTTATTAAAAGTAGGGTTGTCCCGATACCAGTATCGGTATCGGGACCGATACAGAGTATTTGCGGGAGTACTCGTACTCCCGCAATTACCCCCGATACTGAAATAGAATACTTCTTCCCCCCCCGCCGCCGCCGCAAACCCGTCGCCGCAAACCGCAAAGCCACCGCCGTTAATCAGCGTGCGGGGAACATTACAGCTTTCGTTTGAATAGCTGTATCCCCGCCGCGTATAGACACTCCCCCTTGCGCGGGATTGGACGGATGATCTGTCCAATCCCACGCATGGAATATTACAGTGACTGGAATATTATGTGGTGGACATGGCTGGAATATTATGTGGGGGACATGGCTGGAATATTATGTGGCGGACATGGCTGGAATATTATATGGGGGACATGGCTGGAATATTATGTGGGGGACATGGCTGGAATATTATGTGGGGGACATGGCTGGAATATTATGTGGGGGACATGGCTGGAATATTATGTGGGGGACATGGCTGGAATATTATATGGGGGACATGGCTGGAATATTATGTGGGGGACATGGCTGGAATATTATGTGGCGGACATGGCTGGAATATTATGTGGGGGACATGGCTGGAATATTATGTGGAGGACATGGCTGGAATATTATGTGGGGGACATGGCTGGAATATTATGTGGGGGACATGGCTGGAATATTATGTGGCGGACATGGCTGGAATATTATGTGGGGGACATGGCTGGAATATTATGTGGGGGACATGGCTGGAATATTATGTGGGGGACATGGCTCGAATATTATGTGGGGGACATGGCTGGAATATTATGTGGGGGACATGGCTGGAATATTATGTGGGGGACATGGCTGGAATATTATGTGGGGGACATGGCTGGAATATTATGTGAGGGACATGGCTGGAATATTATGTGAGGGACATGGCTGGAATATTATGTGAGGGACATGGCTGCATTTGGGGACACATTTAAAAAAAGTATCGGTATTCGGTATCGGCGAGTACATAAAAAAAAGTATCGGTACTTGTACTCAGTCCTAAAAAAGTGGTATTGGGACAACCCTAATTAAAAGGGAACCTTTAGTATCACTTTAACTCTTTTAGTACACTGCTTAGACACAATAAACATTCCTAGATTAGACATGTGCCTGACGGAAAAATGTGTTTTGTTTAGTTTCAATTAGTTAATCTAGTTATTTAGTTTAGTTAAATTTGGTTTATTCATTCAATTCGTATTCGGAATTCGTTTTAGGTCTTTTTCAAATTTTCGTTGAATTCACCGATTTTTTTTTTCTATTCATTCGATTGCGGCAAAGTGAACAAACAAAGAAAAATCAAATTATTACAGTGACTCTTAAAACCACTTCCGGACAGCCCACTGTATATATGTCATTACTTTGACATTATATACCGTGGTTATGGCAGCAGATAGCCCCCATAACCCTTGTATATTTTTATACAACAGGCGATCCTCCTTCAGATAAAAGTGGTCCCGAAGGCGTATTCGCCACAGGATCACCTTTATGGCAGCGGGAGAAGTGCCCTTCCGATCGTTTTCCCTCCTTACTGGAGACATCGGTAGCGGCAAAAACGATCCGATGTGCTGGACAGATGGGCAGAAAGTTCAGTGAGAGCAAGATGGCCCCCACTCGACTCTACGCTCTTGGAGGACTGGAGCGATGTCAAACGTAACATATCGGCTTTAAAGGGCCCATATTTTTTTGGTGTAAAATTTTCATTTTTTTGCTTTTAAGTGTAAATGTGAGATCTGAGGTCATATGTACCCCACATCTCGCATTAAAGAGGCCCAGTCCTGCTTATTTCTATTACAAGGGATGTTTACATTCCTTGTAATAGGAATAACAGTGATCCAAAAAAATGTTTTTAAAGGTACAGTGAAAAAAATAAAAAATTAAAAGTAAAATAAATAGGATTTTTTTTTTAAAGCGCCCCATCCCTCTGAGCTTGCGCACAGAAGCGGACGCATATGCAATTTGCGACATAGGTAATCTGTGTTCAAACCACACATGTTAGGTATAGCCACGAACATTAGAGCGAGACCAATAATTCTAGTGCTAATCACTTTAGTGATTTTACATGTTTACAGGTAACCTATAAAAATGTTTAAAGCAAGATTTTTGGAGATTTTTAAGTTCCATAGTTTGTCGCCATTCCACGAGCGGGCGCAATTTTTGAAGCACGACATCTTGGGTATCAATTTACTTGGCGAAACATCATCTTTCACAATATACAAAAAATTGGGCTAACTTAACTGTTTCTTTTTATTAAACAAAGTGTTTTTTTCCCCCCAAAAAATTGCGTTTGTAAGACATAAAGTATTGCAACAATCTCGATTTTATTCTCTAGAGTCTCTGCTAAACAAAACAATATATAATATTTGGGTGTTCTAAGTAATTCTAAGTAATTTTCTACCCAAAAATATGGATTTTAACAAGTGTCAGAAAAGGCTTAGGCATGAAAGGGTTAAGCAGACCCCATGTTGCCTTTAAAAAAAACATTCTAGTATTCAGTTTTACTAAAATAATTTTGTGATACAAGGGTCAAAGCTTGTACAATAGAGTGCCATCATTAGGATGTACCCATTGCAACATGGTGGGTAACCACAGCCCCGGTCTCTAACGTTTATGGAAAAAAACATTTTTTTTTTGGCTGGCTCTGTCTGACAACTATGGGAAGCCTCCACCACATTGTCTTCTGAGCACTGATATTTTTATTATCACTGTTAAGATTGTGCAGGATATATATGATAGCAGTCACTCTACTTGAAGGTTTTTCTTGGAACACAAGCTGCGCAGGTGGTGAGGTAGGAAATATGCGGTGACAGTTGTAGGATTGTGTAACAACTGGCAAACATCACCTTGAAAAGGGTTCACTTCTCAGAATTGCTCTGGAGGAATTGTCATTAAATTACTCTGTTTGATAATATCATGTACAGTTCATGATCTTCTAACCAGGCCTGTAATAACTTGATTTTATTGTAAAGTACATTTTAAAGTGAACCTGTGCTCACATAAAGAATAAGGATAGTGTTAGTGTAAGGCCGCGTACAGATGAGCATACATGTACGATGAAACCGGTCCGCTGGACCGTTTTCACCGTACATGTATGCCCGGGGATTTCTGTATGGTGGCTGTACTCAGCATCATACAGAAATCCGCGCGTAAACAATACGCGGGGCGTGTCCGCGCCGTCGTCGCGACGAAGACGCGGCGACGTGGGCGGCCCTGCCAGTTCTATGCTTGCACGCATGCGTCAAAGTCATTCAACGCATGCGAGGGATGGCGGGCGCTCGGACATGTACGGTAAGGTCTGTACAGACGACCGAACATGTCCGAGGGGACAAGATTCCAGCGGGCTGTTTTAAAACAAGTCAGGAAATATTTGCCCGCTGGGAAAAGGCCCGACGGGCAAATGTATGCTGGAATCCTGTCCGCTCGGGCCTACACACGACCGAACATGTCTGCTGAAACTGGTCCGCGGATCAGTTTCAGCAGACATGTTCGGTGGTCTGTATGGGGCCTTACAGAGAGGGTTAGTGTTAGGCCTCGTACACACGGTCAGTCCAAACCGATGAAAACGGACTGAAGTTCAGTTTCATCGGTCCAAACCGGCCGTGTGTACGCCCCATCGGTCTGTTGTTCTTTTGATCCAGAAACAGAGAACTTGCTTTAAAATTGGACCGATGGACGCCTGACCGATAGGTCAAAACCGATGGTTAGTACGCAAAAGCATCGGTTCCAAACCCGCGCATGCTCAGAATCAAGTCGATGCATGCTTGGAAGCATTGAACTTCATTTTTTTCAGCACGTCGTTGTGTTTTACGTCACCGCGTTGGACTCGATCGGTTTTTGAACTGATGGTGTGTAGGCACATCAGACCATCAGTCTGCTTCATCGGTGAACCGATGAAACTGAACTTCAGTCCGTTTTCATCGGTTTGGACTGACCGTGTGTACGAGGCCTTACAGTGAGGGTTAGTGTTACAGAGAAGGTTAGGGTTAGTGTTACAGAGAGGGTTAGGGTTAGTGTTACAGTGAGGGTTAGGGTTAGTGTTACAGTGAGGGTTAGGGTTAGTGTTACAGTGAGGGTTAGGGTTAGTGTTACAGTGAGGGTTAGGGTTAGTGTTACAGTGAGGGTTAGGGTTAGTGTTACAGTGAGGGTTAGGGTTACAGAAATGGTTAGTGTTACAGTGAGGGTTAGGGTTAGTGTTACAGAAAGGGTTAGTGTTACAGAAAGGGTTAGAGTTACAGGGAGGGTTAGTGTTACAGAGAGGGTTAGGGTTAGTGTTACAGTGAGTGTTAGGGTTACAAGATGAGTTGGTGTTCGGGTTACAGGGAGTGTTAGCATTACAGAGTGGGTTTGTGTTAGGGTTATTGTGAGTATTAGGGTTACAGGGTGGGTTAGTGTTAGGCCCCGTACACACGAGAGGATCGATCCGCTGAAATTGATCCGCGGACCGGTTTCAGCGGATAGATCCCCTGGTGTGTACAATCCAGCGGATATTTTTCTGCTGATTTTTTCCCCCGGGGATGGATTTCCAGCGGATCAAAATCTCTTAACATGCTAAGAAATCGATCCGCTGGAATCCATTCCAACGGATTGATCCGCTGGTCTGTACAGACTCACCGGATCAATCCGTCCGAATCCATCCCCCGCATGCGTCGTAATGATTCGACGCATGCGTGGAAGTCCTTATATGACAGCGTCGCGCACGTCGCCGCGTCATCATCGCAGCGACGGCGCGACGGGTCACTGCGGACGGAATTCCGCGGGGATTTTGATCTCATGGTTAGTACAACCATGAGATCAAAATCCGCCTGAGGATTTATCCGCGGAAACGGTCCGGAGGACCGTTTCCGCGGATAAATCCTCTCGTGTGTACTAGACCTTAGATTTACAGGGAGGGTTAGTGTTACAGAAAGGGTTAGGGTTAGTGTTACAGAGAGGGTTAGGGTTAGTGTTACAGTGAGGGTTAGGGTTAGTGTTACAGTGAGGGTTAGGGTTACAGAAAGGGTTAGTGTTAGTGTTACAGTGAGGGTTAGTGTTACAGAAAGGGTTAGGGTTAGTATTACAGAGAGGGTTAGGGTTAGTATTACAGAGAGGGTTAGGGTTAGTGTTACAGATAGGGTTAGGGTTAGGGTTACAGAGAGGGTTAGTGTTACAGAGAGGGTTAGGGTTAGTGTTACAGTGAGGGTTAAGGTTAGTGTTACAGTCAAGGTTAAGGTTAGTGTTACAGTGAGGGTTAGGGTTACAGAAAGGGTTAGTGTTACAGTGAAGCCTCGTACACACGATCAGTCCATCCGATGAGAACGGTCTAATGGACCGTTTTCATTGGTTAACCGATGAAGCTGACTGATGGTCCGTCGCGTCCACACACAATCGGTTAAAAAAATGATCGTGTCAGAACGCGGTGACGTAAAACACAACGACGTGCTGAAAAAAACGAAGTTCAATGCTTCCAAACATGCGTCGACTTGATTCTGAGCATGCGTGGATTTTTAACCGATGGTCGTGCCTACTAACGATCGTTTTTTTTCTATCGGTTAGGAATCCATCGGTTAAATTTAAATAAAGATTGCTTTTTTTTAACCTATGGATAAATAACCTATGGGGCCCACACACGATCGGTTTTGACCTATGAAAACGGTCCATCAGACCGCTGTTTAACCTATCGTATGTACGAGGCCTGAGGGTTAGGGTCAGTGTTACATAAAGGGTTAGGGTTAGTGTTACATAAAGGGTTAGGGTTAGTGTTACAGAAAGGGTTAGAGTTACAGTGAGGGTTAGTGTTACAGAGAGGGTTAGGGTTAGTGTTACAGTGAGTGTTAGGGTTACAAGATGAGTTGGTGTTCGGGTTACAGGGAGTGTTAGCATTACAGAGTGGGTTTGTGTTAGGGTTATTGTGAGTATTAGGTTTACAGGGTGGGTTAGTATTAGATTTACAGGGAGGGTTAGTGTTACAGTAAGTGTTAGTGGTACACTTACAGTGAGTTTTAGAGTTTTAGGGGGGTAGTGTAATGGTTACAGTGAGTGTTAGGGTTACAAGGAGGGTGAGTGTTGAACATACAAGGGGGGTTAGTATTGGGGTTACAGGGAGGGTTAGTGTTAGGGTTGCATATTAGGGTTACAAGGTGAGTTGGTGTTAGGGTTACAGAGTGGGTTAGTGTTAGATTTACAAGGAGGGTTAGTGTTACAGTGGGTGTTAGAGATATGGGGGTTTATTTACTAAAGGCAAATCCACTTTGCACTACAAGTGCACTGGAAGTGCAGTCGCTGTAGATCTGAGCACATGCAAGGAAGATAAAAAACAGCATTTTTTACTTGTACATGACTGTATGATAAAATCAGCAGAGCTTCCCCTCATTTCAGAGCTTCCTCTCAGATTTACAGCGACTGCACTTCCAGGTGCATGTTCAAGTGCACTTGCAGTGCACTTGTAGTGCAGAGTGGATTTGGCTTTAGTAGATCAACCCCATGATTACAGTGAGTGTTAGGGTTACAAGGAGGGTTAGTGATAGGGTTACAGTGAGAGTTAGGGTTACAAGGAAGGTTAGTAATAGGGGTAACAGTGAGAGTTAGGGTTACAAGGAGGGTTAGTGATAGAGTTACAGTGAGAGTTAGGGTTACAAGGAAGGTTAGTAATAGGGGTAACAGTGAGAGTTAGGGTTACGAGGAGGGTTAGTGATAGAGTTACAGTGAGAGTTAGGGTTAAGAGGAGGGTTAGTGATAGGGGTAACAGTGAGAGTTAGGGTTACGAGGAGGGTTAGTGATAGGGTTACAGTGAGAGTCAGGGTTATGAGGAGGGTTAGTGATAGGGTTACAGTGAGAGTTAGGGTTACGAGGAGGGTTAGTGATAGGGTTACAGTGAGTGTTAGGGTTACGAGGAGGGTTAGTGATAAGGTTACAGTGAGTGTTAGGGTTACGAGGAGGGTTAGTGATAGGGGTAACAGTGAGAGTTAGGGTTACGAGGAGGGTTAGTGATAGGGTTACAGTGAGAGTTAGGGTTACAGGGTGGGTTAGTGATAGGGTTACAGTGAGAGTTAGGGTTATGAGGAGGGTTAGTGATAGGGTTACAGTGAGAGTTAGGGTTACGAGGAGGGTTAGTGATAGGGTTACAGTGAGAGTTAGGCCGGGTACACACGGACAAACATGTATGGTGAAAGCGGTCCGTCGGACCGTTTTCACCATACATGCCTGCCAGAGGGCTTCTGTACGATGGTTGTACACACCATCGTACAGAAGTCCGCGCGTAAACAATACGCGGGGCGTGTCCGCGGTGTCGCCGCGTAGATGACGCGGTGTCGCCGCGACAATGACGCGGCGACGTGGGCGGCCCGCCTTTAAAATGCTTCCACGCATGCGTCGAAGTCATTCGACGCATGCGAGGGACGGCGGGCGCCTGGACATGTACGGTAGGTCTGTACTGACGACCGTACATGTCCGAGCGGGCTGAATTCCAGCGGGCTGTTTTAAAACAAGTCCAGGAATATTTGTCTGCTGGGAAAAGGCCCGGCGGGCAAATGTTTGCTGGAATTCGGCCCGCTCGCGCCCACACACGACCAAACATGTCTGCTGAAACTGGCCTGCGGGCCAGTTTCAGCAGACATGTTTGGTCGTGAGTATGGGGCCTTAGGGTTACGAGGAGGGTTAGTGATAGGGTTACAGTGAGAGTTAGGGTTACGAGGAGGGTTAGTGATAGGGTTACAGTGAGAGTTAGGGTTACGAGGAGGGTTAGTGATAGGGTTACAGTGAGAGCTAGGGTTATGAGGAGGGTTAGTGATAGGGTCACAGTGAGAGTTAGGGTTACAGGGTGGGTTAGTGTTGAAGTTACATTAGGTGTTGGGGTTACGAGGTTGGTTAGTATTAGGGTTACAAGGAAGGCTGGGGTTACAGAGAGTTTTAAGGTTACAAGGTTGGTTATTGTTATGCCCTGTACACACGATCGGACCTTTGTCTGACCAAATTCACAGGGGGTGGGGTGTTTGGGAGAAGTAGATTGAAGTCCTTCTTCCTTCATAATACTTATTATTAACAATACATACTTTAATAATACACCAACGACCTAACTATCTGATCTGGAACCACCCCACTAAATACATTTATTGATTCTTATTTACCAGGTATCATGTGCAAAAAAATAAATAAAGGTGAATAATGGATTACCGTCATGAAAAGAGAAAAAGATGATCAATAATATAATAGTGCCCCCATCACTAAACACCTATTCCTCAAATAAAAAAAATTTAAAAAGTGAATTTAGGAACTACTTAAGAAAAAAAAAAAGAACATAATATAATTTATAATAATATAACCGTGCAACCATCACTAAGCTCCTATTCAAAAAAAAATTGTGTCCCGGATCAATTGGTTATTTTTGAAGAAAAAAAAAGGAAAGAAGGGGGGTTGTGAGGAGATATAAAATGTAATACTTCACAAAGCTTTTATGACCAATACCCCTATACATACTTTATTGAACCACCAAGGACCTAACCGCTTTGGTCAGGAACAACCCTACCATATCATTATATTCAATTCTTACTAACCACATGTTGAGTGCAAAAATATAATAAAAAATCACCATTGTGTTTAAGATAAAAAAAAGAAAAAAGAAAATGTATGTTCAATATTATCATTCAACAATCACCCCCCCCCCTTAAAAACAAAACAAAAAAAAATGTTGTTTGAAAACCATTTATCATTTTCCTTCCACTTCACAATTATTTGCCACTTTGTGTTGGTCTATCACATAAAATCCCAATAAAATACATTTTGTTTTTGGTTGAAAATTTCAAAGGGTATGTATACTTTTTCAAGGCACTAGGTGCCAGATTCTTGTCCAGCGGCGTATCTCTGCGGCGGCGTAACGTATCCGATTTACGTTACGCCGCCGCAACTTAGACGGGTAAGTGCTGTATTCTCAAAGCACTTGCTCCGTAAGTTGCGGCAGCGTAGCGTAAATCGTCCGGCGTAAGCCCGCCTAATTCAAATTTGGATCGGGGGGGCGTGTTTTATGTAAATCTTCTGTGACCCGACGTGATTGACGTTTTTCCTGAACGCATGCGCCGTCCGTGGAATTTCCCAGTGTGCATTGCTCCAAAGTACGCCGCAAGGACGTCATTGGTTTCGACGTGAACGTAAATGACGTCCAGCCCCATTCACGGACGACTTACGCAAACGACTTAACTTTTTCAAATTTTGACGCGGGAACGACGGTCATACTTAACATTGTTACGCCGCACTTACGCCACCATATAGCAGGGGTAACTATACGCCGGGAAAAGCCTAACGTAAACGGCGTAACTTTACTGCGTTGGCCGGGCGTACGTTCTGGAATTCGCGTATCTAGCTAATTTACATATTTTGACGCGTTAATCAGCATACACGCCCCTAGCGGCCAGCGTAAAAATGCAGTTACGATCCGACGGCGTAAGAGACTTACGCCTGTCAGATCTAACAGATATCTATGCGTAACTGATTCTAAGAATCAGGCGCATAGATAAGACCGGCCAGACGCAGAGATACGACGGCGTATCTGGAGATACGCTGTCGTATCTTCTCTAATAATCTGGGCCTCTATGTTTAATTCTATCAACTTTTTATTCCTTTAATTCCTGAGAGTAGGTGCGTAAATTGGGGCAGGCTGGTACGGGCCCCAGTGCATTACTTTTCTCAGAGGCCCATGATGCTATTAAGATGCCCCTGGACGTTGGCATGGCTTGGCTCTAAAATCATTCAGAATGGGGAAGACAGAGAACACCGCCCCTAACATTTTAGCAACCTTTTAATTGCCCCCCCAAAAAAATTGTGAGTAGCATCTGTAATTATTTGTTTTTATAATTTCTGGGCTGTAAATTAGAGTTCCACTTTAAATCAGCGTCTGACAAGCTGTGAGTTAGGTGAAAGGCATTTAGGATCAAATATCCAGCAAGTAAACAGCACTGGAATGCAAGTATGGGCATCATTAATGCATTATGTCGAAGACAAGCTATTAAAAGAAAATATGCTTTGGGTGGGTCCCATTCTTATTTCACATGAATTCTTTGCTGTAGGGCTTGGATAAGAGCGGAACTGTCTGTGTGGGCGGCTGGTCTAATGTATATGTAGTGGAGGTAGATAAGTATACATTTTAGAGCTGCTAAACACAAGAAATATGTAGAGACTGCTCTGTCCCTATACAGTATACCCTGTTCTGGATGGGGGGCTTCAAGGGGTACAATGATGTTTGCTGATTCATTATTATTGCACAAAGAAAGATTAAAGTGGACCTGTACTGTACTCGCTATCCACTCATCCTGACTTTTCCTACCCCAACTCCAGACAAACAGCATAACACACAGTTAAAATTAATACAAATACATTTTTAAATGATAAAATATTCCTGATTCTGTTAAGCTGGTCTTGTGGTGTCTTGAGATCCAGGCACCCATTTCAGTTAGCACAGCCAATTGTGAGAAATAGTCTAAAACCTGCCCTAGCCTATGATTGGACAATAAAGGAGTAGCAGCACTCAAAAGAGGTCATCATTTTACTCTCTTCCCGTCAGGAAACTTTTGTTGGTAGGTGTACAGCAGTGAGTGATGCAGCCGAGCCTAACTGGCTAACTGTGTTGCCCCTGCCAGTCTGAGTGCTGATGTGCCAGTGGAATGTAAAAGGATGAGATCAGGACAAGGTAAGGCTCTTATGTTAGTTTTCTGTAAAAAATTTGATTAAAGTGGCCCCAAAGTCAGCAAATGCTCATGGTCCAGAGATAAGACATATGTGAGCTCCCTCACCACTGCTGCCAGTGGTAGGGTATTTGACCATCTTGATTGGCTGGGATGGGATGACATAACACCAAGGAATGTCGAGAATGTACACTGAGCTGTGCATGTGCAGCACAGTGGCTTATAGGTTAGCACTTATGTCTTGCTGCACTTGATTTAAATCCCAGCCAGGACACTCACTGCGTCGAGCATGCATGTTGTCTCGATGCTTGCATGGGTTTCCTCCCACACTCCAATGACACACTAAGGGCAGCCATCAGAAACTTTGGGGCCCCTTACAAAGCTTTAGGTCTGGGCACCCCCCCCCCCGTGCCTGACCACAAACATTTCTCAAGGCCCACCCACTATCTGTCCCACCAAATCCACCCACTGGCCATCCCACCAACTCCTTCAGTGCACCCACTTTTATTTTAATACTCTTACAACCCAATATAGCCTCTATCCCATGTCCTCTTCCTCCCCCATTCCCATATCCTTCATCCCATGTTCTCCTCCATCCCATGTGCTCCTCTTCCTCTTTCAGTCCCTTCTCCCCATCCCATGTCCTCCTTCTCCATCCCATGTCCTCTTCCTTCTCCAGTCCCATCTCCTCCATCCCATGTGCTCCTCTTCCAGTCCCTTCTCCCCCATCCCATGTCCTCCTCCTTCATCCCATGTCCTCCTCCTACAGCCTATGTCCTCTTCCTTTTCCAGTCCCATCTCCTCCATCCCATGTGCTCCTCTTCCAGTCCCTTCTCCCCCATCCCATGTCCTCCTCCTTCATCCCATGTCCTCCTCCTACAGCCTATGTCCTCTTCCTTCTCCAGTCCCATCTCCTCCATCCCATGTGCTCCTCTTCCAGTCCCTTCTCCCCCATCCCATGTCCTCCTCCTTCATCCCATGTCCTCCTCCTACAGCCTATGTACTCTTCCTTTTCCAGTCCCATCTCCTACATCCCATGTGCTCTTCTTCCAGTGCCTTCTCCATTGTCCCTACTGGGCTGTTGTACTGTTTGCAAGTTCTTCAATACATTGGTTACTGCACTCCTGCCCTACCACGTTGCACCTACCCAACATACTGATAGACCAATTGGCTCATGTTAAAATTGGCCCTAGTATGTGTGCAGGTCTAAAAATCAGCAGACCATGGTAACATAGAAACATAGACGACCGGTGTAAAAAGAAGACCATGTTGTCCATCAAGTTTGCCCCTATTTTTTATTTAATTTTCTCTGAATGTAGATCTATAATTGCCCCAAGCAAGTCTGAGGCCCCGTACACACGACCGAGAAACTCGACGGGCAAAACACATCGTTTTGCTCGTCGAGTTCCTTGTTCGGCTGTCAGAAAACTCGTCGAGCCAAATTTTCCCATTGCCCAACGAGGAAATAGAGAACATGCTCTCTATTTGGCTCGACGAGTTTCCCGATGGGTTTCTCTGCGAAAAGTGTACACACGACCGGTTTTCTCGGCAGAATACGTCTCCCATCGAGTTTCTTGCTGGATTCTGCCGAGAACACCGGTCGTGTGTACGGGGCCTTAGTCAAATTACTATTGACTGTGAAAATACAAAAAAAAGTGTGAACTCTCTGATATTACGTTGCGAGCATGAAAATTCATATACCAGAAGTGCATAGCTCCCAACTGTCCCTGATTTTGAGGGTCTGTCCCTGATTTGGAGCAATGTCCCTCTGTCCCTCATTCCTCCTCATTTGTCCCTCATTTTGGTCTGATCCATATAGTTGTATATAAAATGCAATTTTTATCTTTCAATAAGTGTTTCCCAGTGCTAAACATTTCATCCAAATTCTAAATTGCTGCATTTGTACATTTTAAAAGCCAATATATAGGAATAGTAGTGGCAAACAAAAGTCCATGTGGATTTAATTTACCTTTTTTTTGTATAATTCTCCTTTAAGGGCGTGTGACAGGGGGCGTGTCCTATTCCTACATACCTTTGTTAGTAGGTGTAAAAATCTGGAAAAATACTGCGCTAACTATTACAAGTGATAAAATATACACAAGTGCATAAGAATAATATAAAGCTGCTACATAAGAATGTGACGAATATTCAAGTGTGAGGGTGGGTAGAATGTGGCGCTAAAACCTGTTGAACAATAAAGTGCACAAAGGGAATGGATATTCTAATACTCATTCAAAAATGAAAAGTGAATCTGAAAGTCCCATATGGTAAACATATGAATAGTCCCATAACACGAATCCAAAACCTAAAGCGAAAAACACATTCTCAGTCCACAAATGGAGATCTTCAAGTGAGTGAAAATGTGAAGAGCAGGTAAATAGGACTTCCAAGGTGGTGTATCTTCACTAATTGATAAGAATAAACACTCTTACCAAGACTGGTGGACCCAAATGTCAGCGACAATGAGTCATTAAGGCATGGGAATCCAAATGGATGAATGGCTCCAATGCTGGAAGAAGTCCAGGATCTCTGATGATATATCTGAGGGATCTCGCGGGTATCAGCCAAACTGGAAGCGGGAATGACCAAATTGGACAGCCAAAAACTCACATCAAAGCAGAGTATGTGGAGGAAAAAAAGGCTCCAATGGTACAGGTCAAAAAAGTAGGTTTATTATAAAAACCAACATACATAAATAAAAGGCAATGTGGTGAGCGATGAACCTTGCCCTATGCGTTTCGTCCTACTAGGACATCTACAGGGGAATGAGGGCAGTAGGTGTCCCTCATTCCCATCTCAAAATGTTGGGAGGTATGGAAGTGCCACCTAAAAATGTGAAAGAAGAGCTATTACTATTGCCTATTGACTCACTACCTCTGCTGGAAGTCTATTGCAAGCATCAACTATTTAAATAATACTTTTTAAGGTTAGATTTAAACTTTCCTCCTGTGAGTTTGAGGGTCGTGTCCACATGCAACACTCTGTTGAGTTGCCTATCATACTCATTTCAAACATGGAGCCACAGAAGAAAAGTAAGGTTCTAGGGTGTGAAGTTCACAGAAGATAGATGACCCTGCAGTCATGGTAGTATGATTGAATAAACAAGGCATGTTCTCCGAGGTCCTCTCCCTTTATGGAGACATTTCTCAGGAAGCGTTGTCTGAACCCTCCTCACTTGTACTTGGTACTCTTGCAGTGGCGGTGCGTCTATAGAGGGTGCTGGAGTTCCGCCCGCTCTGGCTCTCGCACCGCCACTGAATAACATAGAATTATGCATTGCATGAATCTATGTTATTGTTGCCGGCCGCTGCCTCAACTATTCAGATGGTCGGACGGTGAGCGCTGACCACCTGAATAATGGCAGCTGGTTGGCTGTGCGGAAGTGCCTATCAGATCCAGCGGCTCTGATAGGCTTTCCGAGTACAGCCCTCGGCTCCCGGATGCTTATCCTCGGTGCGTACAGGAGGTGCGTTCCTTGGGTAAGACTGACGGCCGACTCAGCCAATCAGGTTCACCGATTCTGGTTATCGGTAACCTGATTGGCTGTAGCTTCATCGAGGGCGGGAGAAGACATCGAGGGACGCGGAAGGAGAAAGGTAAGTCCCAGGCGGGGGGTATTTTACAGGGCACAGCGGAGACAATGTGTACAGTGGTGACAAGGGGCACAGTGGCGACAAAGGGCACAGTGGCATCAATGGGTACAGTGGTGACAAAGGGCACATTGGCATCAATGGGTACAGTGGTGACAAAGGGCACAGTGGCGACAAAGGGCACAGTGGCATCAATGGGCACAGTGGTGACAATGGGCACAGTGGCAACAATTAAAGGGCACAGTGACATGCACAGTGGCAACAATGGGCACAGTGGCATCAATAAAAGGGCACAGTGGTGACAATTGAGGGGTACAGTGGCTGTGTTTGATGGCATGGCACAGTGACTGAATTTGATGGCATGGCACAGTGGCTGCATTTGATGGCATGGCACAGTGATTGCGTTTGATGACATGGCACAGTAGTGCGAATTGATGGCATAGTCACTGCGTTTGATGGCATGGCACAGTGGTGACAATTGATGGCACAGTGGCTGTGTTTGATGGCATAGCACAGTGGTGACAATTGATGGCACAGTGGCTGCGTTTGATGGCATGGCACAGTGGTGACAATTGATGCCGCAGTGGCTGCGTTTGATGGCATGGCACAGTAACTGCATTTGATGGCATTGCACAGTGGTGACAATTGATGGCACAGTGGCTACATTTGATGGGCACAGTGAGGCTGCATTTTTTTTCTTTTTCGTTTGCGCCCCCCCCCCCCAAAAAAAAAATTGAGCACCAGCCGCCACATACACTTGGGATGTATGAAGAACAAATGTGTTGAAGTGAAGCTACAGGGTCATTGACCTTTGATTCATGATGTCATGGATTCCACAGGAGAGCTGGAATGTGCTTAGATTCTTTCCTAATTGCTGGTACTACTGCACAGACCTGCCAATTCATCCTCCATGTCTCACCTAATAGCTTCAGACAGGAGAACCCAGCAAAATGACAAACCAACCCTGTTTCCAGTGGAAGAAACGATCCAGCATCTCAGCATGCTTCACCAACCACAAACGTATGTCATTTATTTTGCTGCAAATTGTATTCAATAACTTAGCAGTAGTATAGTCTTTTACGGTGTTAGTCATCAATTAATGCAGACAATTTCGAGTAACTTCTTACTTTAGAAAAATATGTAAAAAAAAATCCATATACAAGCCATGTTGTAGATTAATCCATAAAAATCATGTATAAAAATTTAGCAAAGTTTCTGTAAAATGATATCATATGGCAACCTAGAGCAGGGATCTCCAGACTACGGCCCTCCAGCTGTTGCAGAACTACACTTCCCATGATGCATTGTAATACTCTGACATTCACAGACATGACTCAGCATTTTGAATTTTCAAATTTCGAATTTTTCAATTTTCGAAATATCGAATTTTCGATTTTTCTTTCGAATTTTTCAATTTCGAATTTTCGAATTTTTCAATTTCGAATTTTCGAATTTTTCAATTTCGAATTTTCGAATTTTTCAATTTCGAATTTTCGAATTTTTCAATTTCGAATTTTCGAATTTTTCAATTTCGAATTTTCGAATTTTTCAATTTCGAATTTTTCAATTTCGAATTTTTCAATTTCGAATTTTCGAATTTTTCAATTATTCAATTTCGAATTTTCGAATTTTTCAATTTCGAATTTTTCAATTTTGAATTTTCGAATTTTTCAATTTTTCAATTTTGAATTTTCGAATTTTTCAATTTTTCAATTTCCGAATTTCGGAAATTCGGATATTTTTCTTTTTTTTTTATTAGACATTTCGAAACTTCTTCCTTCATAATTCTTATTATTAACAATACATACTTTAATAATACACCAACGGCCTAACCATCTGATCTGGAACCACATTTTTATTTTCGAATTTTTCAATTTTAGAAATTTCGAATTTTTCATTTTTTTTGAATTTTCGAATTTTTAAAATTTCGAATTTTAGAAATTTCGAATTTTGAATTTTTCGAATTTTCGGAAATTCGGAAATTTTTCGTTTTTTTTATTCTAGAAATGTTTCAAATTTCGAATTTTTCAATTTTCGAAATTTCGAATTTTCTAAATTTTTACTTTCGAATTTCGAAATTTCGAATTTTTCAATTTCGAATCTTCGGAAATTCGGAAATTTTTCGTTTTTTTTATTCTAGAAATGTTTCAAATTTCGAATTTTTCAATTTTCGAAATTTCGAATTTTCTAAATTTTTACTTTCGAATTTCGAAATTTTCAATTTTCGAATTTTCGAATTTTTCAATTTTGAATTTTCGAATTTTTCAATTTTTCAATTTCCGAATTTCGGAAATTCGGATATTTTTCTTTTTTTTTTATTAGACATTTCGAAACTTCTTCCTTCATAATTCTTATTATTAACAATACATACTTTAATAATACACCAACGGCCTAACCATCTGATCTGGAACCACATTTTTATTTTCGAATTTTTCAATTTTAGAAATTTCGAATTTTTCATTTTTTTTGAATTTTCGAATTTTTAAAATTTCGAATTTTAGAAATTTCGAATTTTGAATTTTTCGAATTTTCGGAAATTCGGAAATTTTTCGTTTTTTTTATTCTAGAAATGTTTCAAATTTCGAATTTTTCAATTTTCGAAATTTCGAATTTTCTAAATTTTTACTTTCGAATTTCGAAATTTCGAATTTTTCAATTTCGAATCTTCGGAAATTCGGAAATTTTTCGTTTTTTTTATTCTAGAAATGTTTCAAATTTCGAATTTTTCAATTTTCGAAATTTCGAATTTTCTAAATTTTTACTTTCGAATTTCGAAATTTTCAATTTTCGAATTTTCGAATTTTTCATTTTCGAATTTTAGAAATTCTGAAATCCCGAATTTTTGAATTAAAAATTGAAAATTTCGAAATTCGAAAGTAAAAGAATTTTTTCATTTCCGAATTTTCCGATTTTTTTTTTATTTCCGGAAAAAAAATTAATTTTCGTTTCATTTTTTTTCCAGAAATTTCGTTTTTTCCGATTTATTAGTTTTTTGCTTTTTCGGAAATCCGAAAATTCGGAATTCCGAAGTTTCGAATTTCCCGAATTTACGAAAAAACTAATTAAACGAAAAATTATTTTTTTTCGATTTTCCCGAATTTACGAAAAAAAAAAAACTAATAAATAAAAACGATTTTTTTTTTCGATTTTCCAGAATTTCAAAAAAAAAAAAAAAACGAAAATAACATAAATGAAAAAAACGAATTTTTTGGCAGTGCACATGTCTAACATTGCTGAGCCTCCATTATTAAAATAAGAAGAATACAGGGGAAGGCCATGGACAGTCGGGCTAAGGAGGAAATTTCTAGATAATACTGGCCCTTCTCCAGCCAGGAAATTAGGCTCTTAGCTGGATTCAGGTAGCTGTGTGTATCTTTGCGGCGGCGTAGCGTATCGTATTTCGGCTAAGCCGCCGTAAGTAAGTGAGGCAAGTGCTGTATTCACACTTGCCTCCTAAGTTACGGCGGCGTAGCGTAAATGGGGCCGGCGTAAGTGTGCCTAATTCAAATGAGGATAAGGGGGCGTGTTTTATGTAAATAGGTAGTGACCCGACGTGATTGACGTTTTTTACGAACGGCGCATGCGCCGTCCGTGTACATATCCCAGTGTGCATTGCTCCAAAGTACGCCGCAAGGACTTATTGGTTTTGACGTGAACGTAAATTACGTCCAGCCCCATTCACAGACGAGTTACGCAAACGATGTAAAATTTTCAAATTTCGACGCGGGAACGACGGCCATACTTAACATTGGCTACGCCACCTAGGGGGCAGCTTTATCTTTACGCGGCGTATCTCTTATGGAAACGGCGTATCTTTACTGCGACGGGCGTACGTACGTTCATGAATCGGCGTATCTAGTCATTTACATAATCTACGCCGAACTCAACGGAAGCGCCACCTAGCGGCCAGCGGAAAAATTGCACCCTAAGATACGACGGCGTAGGAGACTTACGCGGCTCGTATCTTAGCCTAATTTAAGCGTATCTGGTTTCCAGAATACGCTTAAATTTACACCGGCGTAGATTCAGAGTTACGACGGCGTATCTACTGATACGCCGGCGTAACCCTACCTGAATCCAGCTATCTATCTGACTTTCTGCAGCTTCTAATGCACAGTGTGCAGTGAGATCAGAGTACGCAATTTCTGTACAAGAGAGAAGCCTGTACATTGTGTACAACTGATCAAGATGGAAGCAGAGGCGTATCTAGTGAAAATGGCGCCTATGGCAAGCACTTAAAACTGCACCCTTGTCAAAACATTTAAACCCATCTTTCAGATAACCAGGGACAAGGCGGGGACAGAGAGGGACACTGGGGACAACTGGCGGCTGGTACTGACATTTTTTTGGGGTGCGAAAAAAAACTGAAAAAAAACCCCCCATAAATTTAAGCCACTGTGCCCATCAAACGCAGCCACTACCCTATGTGGATCCGGTCTGGCCAGTCATCGGCCATCTTGGGTGCACCTGTCACTCCCCTCCCCAGGCAGAAGGAGAAAATATTAGCACTTGTTGTGCCGGCGTTGCGCTTCAGCAGGGTGGGCACGGCGCCGGGAGCTACATTAGTGCGGGAGGCGGCCGTGGGAGGACAGGTGGGGGTTTTTTCATGCAGGGGGGTGGCTTTTTGCTGCCCCCCTACTCATGGCGCCCATGGCACTTGCCATGGCTGCCATACCCTAGATACGCCACTGGATGGAAGGGAAGGTTGGACTTTAGCTTTAATTCCAGCAGCCCTTCTTCCTGGTACCCTCATGGTGGATCATATACTTGTTGTATACTTAGTACTATCTAGTAGCTGAAGAGTCCCTTCATATTGCAAGGGATGCTGGGTTTCGTATACCGTATTTGTGTATGACTCAGTCAGATCTGTTGGAAAAAATAACTTGAAGAGTCTTGACATTTCTACAGATCATACACGATCTGCTATTGTTTTGATAATTTGAAGGAACCTTGTAAATATTTAACGCTTTTAACAATTATTTCATTCCCATTAAGTCATTTTATTGGCATCAGATCAAAGATGGAATTGGGTGGGGTTAGGAATGGTTTTGCAAAGTATTGCTCAAGACATTCCTCATCCCTGCAGCCTTTAGATCAAGTTTGATGAAACGGGCACTGTTTATGTCATTTCTAGTAGAAATGTAGCAGAGTGGCCCTTGAATCACCTTGCTCTAATGCAGGTGAGGGCTCCTTTAACTCTTTTTCCGGAAATCCCCACGGTTCCCATGCCCCCCTGGGCTCCTGTTTCCCACCCTCTGGATCTCAGGGAGACCGCACTTGATGACGTAAAGGTGACTGGGGCTGGGCAAGTGATCTGAAGTCAGGTGTCCTCCACTGTTAGCCAGGTACGAGTCCAATAGCATACAGCTTCTAAGGAAGACTAAGCCACTGCAGAGAGTACTGCTCCAATTGATGTCAGAGCACTGAGCTTCAAGTGGGGTGGCCCTGTGTCTCCAGTCTGTGGTACCAGTCTAGAGACTCCTCCAGCTGAATGCCTGTGGTACCAATCGTTATACTCCTCTAGCTAACTGCCTGTGGTACCAGTTCTGAGACTCGTAGCGCGGAATGCCTGTGGTACCAGTCCTGGGACTCCTCCAGCTGAATGCCTGTGGTACCAGTTCTGAGGCTCCTCCAGCTGACTGCCTTTGGTACCAGTCCTGAGACTCCTTCAGCTGAATGCCTGTGATACCAGTTCTGAGACTCCTCCAGCCAACTATCTGTGTTAGAAGACCTGGCCTGGACTTCAGCATGAGTGATCCTGTCAGAGAAGATAGGCCTGTCTGTGTACTGTACTATTAACTGAGATATTGGCTGTTTTCTTGTATCAGAGTCTTATGGAAACTGTGCAGTGCAGCCACCTTGTGTATACGGACTGAGTAGCAGTCACATTGTTTTCCACAGCTACATAATCTGTTAAACATAGTTTTATGCTGAATGCATGCTCATTGCTATTCTGCTATTCTCGTTCTGTGGGCAGCCAAGTAGGAGACCAATAGTATGCAGGTTCTATGAAAGACACATCCATTGCAGAAAGCACTCCTCCAGTTGCTGTCAGTGCACTGCATTTCAAGTGGAGTGGCCCTGTGTCTCTAGTCTGTAATACCAGTCCTGAGACTTCTCCAGCCGAATGCTTGTGGTACCAGTCCTGAGACTCCTCCAGCCGAATGCCTGTGGTCCCAGTCCTTAGACTCCTCCAGCCAAATGCTTGTGGTATCAGTACTAAAACTCCTCCAGCTGACTGCCTGTGGGTCCAGTCTTTGGACTTCTCCAGCCAGATGCCTCTGGTTGATACCAGTTCTGAGACTCCTTTAGCCGACTGCCTGTGTTAGAAGACATAGCCTAGACTTCATTCTGGGGAATGTTGTCAGAGAGGATAGGTCTGTTTGTGTACTCTACTATTTACTGAAATCATGACTGTTTTCTGGTATCTGTGGCTACATACTCATTGTTATTTTGACATTGTTAGCCTCGATGTGCGGGCAGCGAAGTAGGAGACCAATAGCATGCAGTTTCAATGAAAGACTTAGCCACTGCAGAAAGCACTTCTCCAGTTGCTACCGCAGTACTGTGTCGATGTGTGTGGGCAGCTAGGTACAAGCCCAATAGCACACAGCTTCTATGGAGGACAGTTCAAGTGGGAAGTCCCTGCGCCTCCAGACACACACCTGTGGTACCAGCATTGAGCCTCCTGCAGCCAATCGCCTCTGTTACCATACCTGAGCTGGACTTCACTCTGAGGGACACTGTCAGAGAGGATAGGTCCGTATCTGTCTGTGTACTATACTACTTACTGGCTACAGAGTCTTATATAGTCTAATAACCGTGGCATTGCTTTGAGGAGCTCCTGTTTTGCACAGCTACATAATCTCTTGAACATGATTCTGTACTGAATGCATACATTTTGCCATTCTGAGTCTGTCTATGTTGTTAATCCAACTCTGCCCCTATTTAATTTAATAAACTCTGAGTTAGTTACCCTCTGTGTGATCACTCGGCTGATTATGCATCCTTTTACAGAGCAAACTAATCAAGTCGAAACATAACATGCAGAAATACTGTTTTTTTCAAATTATGTAATTAAAAGCAGGCAAATTATTAAACAATAATTTTCTTCATACAGTTGATTGCATTATGGGATCAAAGTGCATTGGATGAAATGAATATGGGCAGCACAAGAGCCAAATGGAGCCCAAGAATAGGGGTTCTGGTTACAGGATCTGTAAGATATAAATGGCCCTACCTGGAGTCCTTCTTTAATGTGACCTGTTGCTAACTCTCAGGCATTACACAAAATATGATGTAACTACAGACAAAAATATGAATTACAAGGCAGCCCAGGTATTGCATTTCCTCCCTTGCTGCGACATGCCAGCCATTGCTTTATTAAGATTGTAATTGAGAGTTACTTAAGTGAACATTACATTTCCCGACTTTTATCAAGTTACAACAAATATTTGGCTTGTGTTTCCTGCTGAGTTGCACCCTCCATTAATCTCCATGCTTCACATACTGCTTCCGACTAGGCTAAAGGCTCTTTTCCTGTGCAGTGCCTCTTCTGTGAGAATTAAAGGGGAATGACTATATATTTTCAGGGGGACCTTTAAGTTTTCATACCTTTTTTGAGTTTTTCACGTATTTATTTGCTTCCTGGTCCATATTTTCCTAAAGGTATTTAGCATACGTGTAGCGGCCTGCTATTTTTTAGCTGGCGCTAATGTAAATTTAGAGGGTAGTCTGAGAGTTAGTTGGCTCAGACTGTATGATTTTTCACTAAATTTAGGCCTCTATTCCAGCCATGGCTGTACTGTGCGTGACCACTATTGTTGTCTGGGGTGTCATTATCATCCCAGGCCGAGGGTGGCAGCAGTCAGGCCAAGGTGTTTGGGTGTTCCCCTTCGGCAGCCAATCAGAGGGAGTTGATCGTCCCACTGAGCATGCTGGGGGTGGAGTACTTAAGGGACAGATGTCACTAGCCCGGGGTCATTGCGATCCTGGGTCTGTCGTCCCACCACCCCCGTGAGTGGCCCTCATGGCCGGGGGTGCGTGTTCAAGTGTTACTGACTCTGGGACCACGTTGGTCCGGGGTTGTGATCTACCAAGTAGGCCCAGTAGTCAGACTGGGTCTACGCTTTTAGAGTGGTCCTGAGCTGTCTGTCCTGAGGGAGGAAGCCACTCGATGATGAACCTGTCTTGGAGAGCACCGAGCAAGAGGCTGGTATCTCAGGAGAGGCCTAGAACTTCATCGAAGGATGCACTATTACTGGAAGGCTGGATGATGATAGCCTGTCAGTTCTAATTTTATGAGAAGTTCTTTGGGAGAGATCCGGGTGCTTAATCCTGTGATGAGAGGATTTTGGACCGAATATACTTCCATCTTTGGGAAGGTCTGTGGCAGAGACTTTACCAAGTTTCCATGTGACACCCTGGCTGCTAGGCTAGTGAGAGAGGCCTATCCAGGTGTGCAATACCCGCTCTGGACGCAAGAATGTTTCCGAATAGAAGAAAAGAAAAGAACTCTAAAGTGTGGACATTGAACTCTTTATCAACTCTCATCTGATACCCTAGACGGTGAAGAAATAGAGGTAACATGCCGCCCAAAACAATCCAGCAGCTCCTCTGGGGGTAGTGCTACATACGTATTAGTAGATCTGTAATTGGGTTACAGCAGGACTGTCTTAATAGCATCATGGGCCCCTGGGCAAAGTACTGCTCTGGGGCCCCTACAATGATGACAGTGCAGGTAAACAGACATTAAGTAAGTAGGAGGCAGACTGCCTCCCCTTTGCATCTATCACTCTCAGTGCCATCATAAGGCGCCAAATTTCAGGGCAGTGTTGGCTCAAGGACCAGCTGCTTTGGGGAAAGTGCATGGGCCCCCCATGCAGCTGGGGCCCCTGGGCAGTGCACAGGTGTGCCCTCTTATTAAGGCAGCCCTGGGTTACAGGCAAGTATCGCTGTATAGAATAGGTGCAACTGCTTTGATAAAACCATTTACAGGATGGGGCCGCACCACATCGACATGCAATGCAAGCAATTGCAGCGTGGTGGTGCAGATTGTTAGGGGTTAAAGCATTTAAATAATGCCTCCTTAGTGCCTTTCAAATGCCCTCTGAAGAGCGATCCACTGTGGATTACTCTTAAGAAGGCCATGCACATGTAAAAGAGTCCTAAAGGTGGCATGTTGTTCCATTATTTGAGTTTTTAAAGTGTATTGTGCAGGTGTCATATTAAAGCACAACTCCAGGCTGGGCACCTGCACCACCTGCTTCTCCCCCTTTAAAGCAACCCTGAAACTTTAATGAACAAGTGAACTTGTCCTTTAATAAATTCCCTACCCCCCAAGAGTGCAACAAGTCATGGTTAATACTTACCTTCCTTCCTATTCCAGCAATCTTCAATGTGTGGCCCTGCCTGGCACCACAAGCCCTTTCTTCCAAACAGGTCCCCACCAGCTCTTAACATCCCCACCAGCTCTTCTTAACCTTAATGTCCATAGCCAGATGTGTACTGTTATCAAAATGCTGGGGAAGGGATGTTAAAATGCTATTATCTATGGAAGACAGTCGAAGGACCACACCTCTGTTGTTCCAGTTTGGCATAAATGGCCTCTTTCAAGCCTTGTGTGAACCAGTTGTCCTCTCAGCCCAAAATTCATTCTTCACTGTCCTCAAAAGTATGTTTATTTTGTTAGGGGCCATTTACACCAGCAGCCGTGCTGTACCTCTGTAGCTCTGAAATGAGGGGAAGCTCTGCTGATTTTATCATCCAATCATGTGCAAACAAAAATTATGTTTTTTTTTCCTTGCATGTCACCCTTAGATCTACAGCGACTGCACTTCCAAGTTCACTTGCAGTACACTGGTAGTGCAAAGTAGATTTGCCTTTAGTAAATGACCCCCTTAGTGTGAATGAACCCTAAGGTGTCGGAAAACTGTGTCTTGTAGAATTTGCCCTTAAATGGTTCGACCATTCTGTAGAATGTGCCCTCCTTGTTGGGCCATTCTGTATAATTTCCCCTCCTACTACATAGTTAGTCTAGTTGAAAAAGTCCATCTAGTTAAACCAATATTCAACTATTTTGTGTCATTCTCTAGAATTGACCTTCCTTTGTTGGGTCATTTGTTTGAAAGATTAACACCTATGCAGACTCCCAAACACCAAGGGTGGTATTATGTAGTTAGAACAGGGTGGTTTCAAAATTCTCATACCTCCCAACCTGTTCTTGGACAATAAAATCTCTTTTTCTGTGTGACATGAGCTGTAGAATTTGCCCTCCTATGCTCGGGCCCTTCTTTAGAATTTGCTTACCTGGTCTACCCCTTTGGGTTTGAAGTTATTAGGAAAGTTTTTTCACAGGAAACTACTGCAATGTTATTTTATAACTAGTTTGTCTGATTTTCTTGAATTCTACGCAAGTAAATTAATGTATGTACTCCTTAACAGATTGCTATTGGATTCTTGCAAGATTTCCAGTGCTTGTTGTTCTTCTTTTTGTATTGTAAAATTATAAAAACTTAATAGCAACTGTCAATTATAAAAAAAATAAGAATTCGCCTTCCTTTTTTGAGCCATTCTGTAGAATTTGCCCTTCTATTTTTGGACCATTCTGTAGAATTTGCCCTCCTATATTGGGGCCATTCTGTAGAATTTGCCCTCTTTTGCTGGGAAATTCTGTAGAATTTGATCTCCTATGCTGGGTCATTCTGTAGAATTTGGCCTTCTATGGTTGGAGTATTTGATTTGTGCAGGCTCCCCAACACAAAGGATGGGATTATGTAACTGGAACTGGATTATGTAACCTCCCATCCTGTTCTTGGACTTTAACCTCTTTTTTTCCAGGGTGAAAAACTGCTGAGTCTTGAGCTGCAGAGTTTACCATCCTATGGTTGGTCCATTCTGTAGAATTGGCTCTCCTATGTTGGGCCATTCTGTAGAATTTGCCCTTCTGTAGTTGGGCCATTCTGTAGAATTTGCTCTTCTGTAGTTGAGTCATTCTGTAGAATTTGTCCTCTGGTTGGGCCATTCTTTAGAATTTGCCCTTCTATGGTTGTGTCACTCTGTATAATTATCGCACCTATGTTCGGCCATTTGTTTTTAAGGATTATTCTGTAGTTGGGTCATTCTGTCAAATTTGCCATTCTGTAGTTGGGTCATTCTGTAGAATTTGCCATTCTGTAGTTGGGTCATTCTGTATAATTTCCCATTCTGTAGTTGGGTCATTCTGTAGAATTTGCCCTTCTGTAGTTGGGTCATTCTGTAGAATTTGCCATTCTGTAGTTGGGTCATTCTGTAGAATTTGCCCTTCTGTAGTTGGGTCATTCTGTAGAATTTGCCCTTCTGTAGTTGGGTCATTCTGTAGAATTTGTCTTCTGGTTGGGCCATTCTTTAGAATTTGCCCTTCTATGTTTGTGTCACTCTGTACAATTATCCCACCTATGTTCCGCCATTTGTTTTTAAAGATTATCACCAAACTTTCTAACACCAGGGAATGGATCATGTAACTAAAACAGTTTCTAAAAAACTAAAAAAGTTTCTCAACTTTCACACCTTCCATTCTGTTCTTGGACACTAACATCTGTCATTCCATGGAGATTTATCAAAGCTTCCGTACTACATGTGTGGATATAAATGTTGGGGTATCTTCCCAACACTCATTTGGGATGAAAAATGGGCTTGGAATGTCTTTAAAGGGGTGGTTCCCCTAAAAATAAACTTTTAACATTGCATTTCCCACATTAATAACAATTAGAATCGTCTGGTTTTATTTAAAAAACGTCCGTAAGTACCGTTTGCTATATGCGTTCTCACCGCCACTTCCGGGTACGATGGTGGGGATGGGCGTTCCTAATTGATGGACAGGCATCCGACCGACGCATACATCGCGTCACGAGATGCCGAAAGAAGTCGAACGTCGGTGCGCATGCGCCGTATAGAGCCGCACCGGCGTTCGGCTTTTTTCGGCATCTCGTGACGCGATGTATGCGTCGGTCGGATGCCTGTCGGATGCCTGTCATTAATGTGGGAAATGCAATGTAAAAAGTTTATTTTTAGGGGAACCTCCACTTTAACATTGTAGAATAAGCCCTGTTGAAAATATCTAAGACCGGCAATAGACACTTTGAATCTCGGCTTGTTCAGCAGGAAGCGGTCGATATTCGAACTATGTATGGGCACGCAGAATGTACCCAAGCTGATGAATCAATCAACTTCGGTACAAGAAGCCTGTGGGATTTTTAATGCGATTATTGCCAGTGGGTATTATAGCCGATCGCAGTAATCACCATGTTCTTCCTACCTGAAGAGCACAATAGCTCCACAGGAGAGATTCCCCCATCAACAGTGAATTGAGTGATTTTCTTTCATGCAACCACAAATCGTGCCCATCTATGGCTGGCCTAACTACTACTAGCTTTACTTTTTACATTTTGTATTGCTTTTCATGGACCCAGAAAAATTGTGCTTTCATCCTCAACTCAATTTTTGTACAGAATAGGTCTGATGAACTGTTCCTTTAAACAAATAAAAAAACGGTGATTTTAGATGTTGAGCAGCATGCCACACAGGGAAGGCACAATGCCGAGGAGGTTATGGAAAATGCACGTGAAAGCTGCCTCGTCACCTCCATCCATAATGAGAATGTATCTGAATGTTTAGACAGTGCCATTTATCATGTGCAGGCTCGGTACAGAGCTTCAAAGGGCATGGTTCGCTCTTAGCCTCTCGCGAATTATACTCAAATAAATATTTGTTAACAGCAATCAATTGACGGAGGAATGCGCCCTTTCATTTTTGCGGCTTTAAAATGCATTAGCTTTGCTGGGACACTAAACAATCACCTAATTTATTTATCCTCACAATGGGTGTAGAGGAAATTAATTATCTAGAAGGAGAAGAGAGGGTATGCTTGTTTTATGAGTCACCTTTGTGATTCTTGCTCACAGCAAAGAAAAAAAATAAAAAAGCAATTGTAAGAGGGAGGGACATTTTATGGTTCACAGAGAATTAATGGTAAAATTAAAGTTCCCTTTTTAAACACATAATCTCTTTTAATACAGCATATCCAGACAAATACAGCAAGATTTCCCCTAGTAGCTTTTTACTTCCTTTGATTTAAAGCCTATCTCCCGGCAAATAGTTATATACATAGATAAAGTACTATATGAGGACTCCAATAAAAAATAAAAAAAAAACAAGAGGCATTCAAGAGGCGCTGGGACTTTGATATAAGTTTATACGAAGTAGGAAGAGGGCAAGAAAATTTGAGGTTCGCATAACTTTTTTCAGGGGGGGGGGGGCATTAATTGCAGCCTCACTGTGCCCATCATATGCAGCCTCATTGTACCTATCATATGCAGCCTCACTGTGCCCATCAAATGTGGCCTCACTGTGCCCATCAAATGTGGCCTGTACAGTACGGAGGGTGTACAGTGTGTGTATCTATAAGGGGTTGGATGGTATTAATATATACAGGAAGAAAAGACAGATTGGGCCGGATTCAGATACCTGAGCGTATCTGTCCGGCCCGCGTAACGTATCTCTGATACGTTACGCCAATCTAACTTTGGGCGCGAGTTCTTTATTCAGAAAGAACTTGCGCCCTTAGTTACAGCGGCGTAACATATGTGTTGCGGCGTAAGGCCGCGTAATTCAAATGGGGATGTAGGGGCGTGTTTTATTCAAATTTGTGTTGACCCTGCGTTTTTTACGTTTTGTTTCAACGGCGCATGCGACGTCCGTAAAATATCCCAGTGTGCATTGCTTTAAATGACGTCGCAAGGACGTCATTGGTTTCGACGTGAACGTAAATTATGTCCAGCCGTATTCGCGAACGACTTACGCAAACGACGTAAAATTTCAAAACTCGGCGCGGGAACGACGGCCATACTTAACATTAGCTACGCCTCATATAGCAGGGGTAATAACTATACGCCGGAAAAAGCCGAACGCAAACGACGTAAAAAAAAAAAGCGCCGGGTGGTCGTTTGTTTCTGAATCGGCGTAAATCCTAATTTGCATATTCCTCGCGTAAAAATACGGAAGCGTCACCTAGAGGCCAGCCTGAAATTGCAGCCTAAGATCCGACGGTGTAAGTCACATACACCTGTCGGATCTTAGGGATATCTATGTGTAACTGATTCTCTGAATCAGTCGCATAGATACGACCGGCCGAACTCAGAGATACGACGGCGAATCAGGAGATTTGCCGGCGTATCTCTTTCTGAATCCGGCCCATTATGTATATCTGCAGTCAGTGATGATGAAGATAAGCTATGTGACTATCTGTACGGGGCCAAAATGGATAATAACCCTTTGACCTATCTGTTGACCACTGCCAAGCTGGATGCCACTGGACATCGGTGGTTGGATGCTCTGTCTCTGTCTGAGCCCCCTTGAGGACTGCTTGGATTCATCTGCTCATCTGCATCGCCATGACCCTGTGAACATTCCAACCCACCTGACACTCTGGGTTCAGACATCCTTGCAACACCTTTGAGTAATAAGACAACACTCAATATGTTTATATTCTGTTAACGTTTACTGGAATGCTTCAGATAAGATATAGTTGTACGATAAGGGTAATGGTTCAACTGAGCTTTGGTTAACAGCACAAGCTCAGTAGAATGATTCCCCCAGTAAAACAGTTAAAGTTGGCAACAGCAGGATACTATATATACAGTACATATGTACAATGAAGTACCACTTGAACATAGCCTGAAAGAAGAAGCAAAGTTAAGCATAGATTCTAGACAGAGAAACCCAGGTCGACCTGTTTATCCTAATGAGATATGAAGCTAAACCAGGATGGTATAGGGGCCGTTTAAGTAGCAATGACAGTATGTCCCCATTGCAGATCTGATGGTCTTCACCGGCAGTCGGAGCTCATTAACTGTATCCAAGAAGGTGTAGTAACAGAGTGGTTGTATCTCTTGCGCTTACTGCAGCTCAGGATGCCTATATAAGTGTTTGAATAGAAGTGCAGTGAAGTGTTCCAAAAGTAAAGCTGTTGTGCACAGTGGGTTGCTGTATGGTCAAGTTGGTGCTGGTCAGATGTCTGATGAACAGCTGGCAGTGCTGGACCCCTTCTCGTTTTGGGCAGGAATGTTGTACTCTACGTGGTAGGCCACGCTCTCGCTCTCCCTGCATGGGGAGATCCCTCACACACGAGGCCTGGGAAGCAAGAGAGTCTGGGGGGGGGGGGGGGTCTGATTTTTTTTTATAGCCCTTCCCAGAAATCTCCCTGATGGTAGCAAAGACCCCTGGGATATGTGGTCCGGGTGTATAGCCATGTAGGGGAATACCCATCTGGTGGAACTACCAATCCCACAATCCCTTTGGTTAGGCTCACAAATATAATGTCAATTTAGTAACACAGGGCACTAGAGGGATAACATAATATACAGATTGGGCAGGGAATAACTGTTTGTGGCTATTGTAGTCCCTATTGCTACATAATTGTAAAAAATTTCTTAAAGTAAAGTTCCCCCATCCCTCCGTGCTCATGTGCAGAAGCGAACAAATCCGTAACCTGTGCACGGCGCACGCATATGTAACAGTACTCATACCACACATGTGAGGTATCACTGTGAACGCTAGAGCGAGAGCAATAATTCTACCACTAGACCTCCTCTGTAACACTAAAAAGATAACCTGTAAAGGCATTTAAAATTGGAGTGTATGTATTGTGCTTTGTTTTTTTTTAATTCATTAAAGTGCATTTTTTCCCCAAATAATTGTGTTTACAAAATCGCTGTGACATAAAAAAATTACAACAATCGCTATTTTATTCCCTAGGGTCTCTGATAAAAAGAAATGTATAATGTTTGGTGGATATGATTTGGTGGATATGAATAATTTTCTAGCAAAAAATACTGATTTAAACTTGTAAACAAAAGGTACAAGAAAAAGATTGGTCTTTAACCACTTACGACCCGGACCTTTAGGCAGCTAAAGGACCTGGCAAGTTTTTGCGATTCCGCACTGTGTCGCTTTAACGGACAATTGCGCGGTCGTGCGACGTGGCTCCCAAACAAAATTGGCATCCTTTTTTTCCCACAAATAGAGCTTTCTTTTGGTGGTATTTGATCACCTCTGCGTTTTTTATTTTTTGCCTTTAAACAAAAATAGAGTGACAATTTTGAAAAAAATGCAATATTCTTTACTTTTTGCTATAATAAATATCCCCCAAAATGTTTTTTCTCAGTTTAGGCCGATACGTATTCTTCTGCATATTTTTGGTAAAAAAAATCGCAATAAGCATATATCGATTGGTTTGCGCAAAATTCTTGTGCTTAATCATCTGACTTTTACCATCATAAAATCCGACCGTGTGTACGCATGCTGCACAAATGGCCACTGACTGGCAACATGGGCACGGACTGTGCCCAGCAATGCCATAAGTACCACCCCTCTGTGTCACCCAGTGTCCATCAATGCCACCCAGTGTCCATCAGTGCCACCCAGTGTCCATCTCTGCCCAGTGCCCACCCATCAGTGCCCATCTGTGCCACCCATGAGTGCCCATCAGTGCCGCCAAAGAGTGCCCAGTGCGCCTATGAGTTCCCATCAGTGCCGCCTATGAGTGCCCATCAGTGCCGCCTATCAGTGCCCGTCAGTGCCGCCTATCGGTGCCCATCAGTGCCACCTCATCGGTGCCTATCAGTGCCACCTCATCGGTTCCCACCAGTGCCGCTATATCAGTGCCCATAATTGAAGAAGAAAACTTACTTATTTACAAATAAATTAACAGAAAAAAAAAATAAAAACATATTTTTTTTTCAAAAATGTAGGTCTTTTTTTAGTTGTTGCGCAAAAAATAAAAATCGCAGAGGTGATCAAATACCACCGAAAGAAAGCTCTCTTTGTGGGAACAAAATGATAAAAATTTCATTTGGGTACAGTGTAGCACGACCGCGCAATTGTCATTTAAATTGCGACAGTGCTGAAAGCTGAAAATTGGCTTGGGCGGGAAGGTGCGTAAGTGCCTGGTATGGAAGTGGTTAAACAGTATAGGCGCTTATTATTATTATTTTACATTGCTATACCTGCACAAGGGGCCAGATTGAAGTGATCTAGCAGGACTTAATTTTCTGACTCTTGTTTAATTTTAAGATGAAGGAGGATGAAGGGGAGCGAAGGGTAAACTGTTTTTAGTCCAAATCTGGGTGACAAGACTGATCCTCCATAGATACAGTACACTGACTGAGCGTTGTCACCCAAGGACAGGAAGTGCTTTACTGGCAGGATTGCCAGGTAGAATAAAGTGAAAGAAAGCCTGAAAAAAATAAAAATTAATGCAGCTACCACATGTCACAAGTTGCAATATATTTTTTGGGGGGGGGGATTTATATACACTTTTAATGAGTGCAATTATGCGTGCCTTACCATACATGAGGTATTTGAATAGGCCCCAAACCAAACCCTTCTCAGAGGTTCATTGACTAAGCCCAGGTGATTCTAATCAGAAGGGGAGAAGAATGTAGGAGCCGAGCATTCTCTACCTCACGGAGAAGGTCACGTCACGGGCCCGGGCGTGTGTTTTCTGAGGCTGAACTGAAGGCCGTATTGTATAGAAATAATCAGTTTATGACTTCTGGCAACCAAGCCGGTGAATCAACCCAGTAACAACATCAACTTTTATATTTATCGCAAGAGGCAGACCACAGCACACCTCCAGAAATATCCCGGCCTCATTGCTAGAGTAATTAACTCTAACTTCTCCTGTCTGTAAATTCCAAATACTTTTCCCAGCTTTAAGAATGTTACCTGTTTGTCAGATTACAAAAACACTTGGGGCCAGATCCACAAAGAAGTTACGTCGGCGTATCTATTGATACGCCGCGTAACTTCTAGGATGCGCCGGCGTATCTTTTTTCTGTATCCAGAAAGCAAGATACGCCGGATTTTTGCTTAGATGCGACTGACGTAAGTCTCTTACGCCGTCGTATCTTAGTTGCATATTTACGCTGGCCGCTAGGTGGCGCTTCCGTAGATTTACGCGTAGAATATGCAAATTAGCGAGATAAGCCGATCATCAAACGTACGTCCGCCCGGCGCATTTTTTTACGTTGTTTACTTAAGGCTTTTTTCGGTGTAACGTTACCCCTGCCTCTATGAGGCGTACGCAATGTTAAGTATGGACGTCGGGACAGCGTCGAATTTACCGTAGTTTACGTCGTATGCGTAAATCGTTTGCGAATAGGGCTTTGCGTAAGTTACGTTCACGTCTAAAGCATTGACTATTTGCGACGTGATTTCGCGCATGCGCACTGGGATACCCCACGGACGGCGAGTTCAAAACGTCAATCACGTCGGGTCACGAGTTATTTGCGTAAAACACGCCCACCTCTTCACAATTTGAATTACGCGCGCTTACGCCGGCACATTTACGCTACACCGCCGTAACTTAGGACGCAAGTGCTTTGAGAATACAGCACTTGTCTCTCTAAGTTGCGGCGCGTAGCGTAAATGAGATGCGCTACGCCGGCGCGGATGTACGTGGATCTGGCCCTTGATGTAAACTCCGATGTATACGCCTGTCCAAAACACACTAACATAAAACTACTGAACGACATAAACTACTGATAGGTTTTGTCTACTGGTCATAAAACTGAGGTGTGCAAAATGTAGTGCAGCTCTGTATAGAAGCCAATCAGTTTCCAGGTTGTATTGTCAAAGCTTAATTGAACATGTAGAAGCTGGAAGCTAATTGGCTACCATGATTAAGAGTTTTAGTAAATCCCCCCATAGAGTAATTTTCCTGACTTATTTCTTTACATCGGTGGTCTCCAAACTGTGGCCAGACACAGCCCTTTGTTTACCTTTTATCTGGCCCCTAGGGCACTTTTCCTTCCATTGATGCAACACATTATTCCTCCCACTGACACCAACAATGGGGCATTATTCCTCCCACTGACACCGCCAACGCATTTCATTCCGCCCCCCAGGAGCTTATTCATGGGGATAGGGTACTCATGGATATGGGGAGTATTTAAGCATCATCGGTGGTGACTCATTAGGTACAAAAATTAGCAGGTGTGTGTGATTAATTGTGATTGGTTTTAGTATGGAGGAAAGGATCTATGGGCCAGATTTACAAAGGAGATACAACGGAGTATCTCAGATACGCCGTCGTATCTCTCAGAGTATCTATGCGACTGATTCGTAGAATCAGTTACGCATAGATAGCCCTAAGATCCGACAGGTGTAATTGTTTTACACTGTCGGATCTAAGGATGCAGTACCGCGGCCGCCGCTGGGGGGAGTTTGCGTCGTAAACCAGCGTCGGGTATGCAAATTAGGAGTTACGGCGATCCACGACGGATTTTCGCGTTCGCTACGTCGCCGCTAGTCTAGTTTCCCGTCGCAAAGTTAGTCGTCGTTTTTGGTGCCTTATTTTTACACAGCAATCGTATTGCTGTCTAAAGTATGGCTGTCGTTCCCGCGTCGAAATTTAAAAATTCACGTCGTTTGCGTAAGCCGTCCGGGAATACGGAATTACGCTACGCGCGTCGCCGTTCGGAAAAATGACGTCACTTTGCGCAAAGCACGGCGGGAGTTATGAAACGGAGCATGCGCAGTAGGTCCGGCGCGGTGGGGTAGATCCACGTACATCGGCGCATATATAGACCGGCGTAGCGCATCTCATTTACGTTACGCCGGCTCAACTTAGAGAGGCAAGTACTGTATCCACAGAGTATTTGCGCCCGCCGATGCGCCGGCGTAACGTAAATTACGAGGCGTAAGCCGGCATAATTGAAAGTGGGAAGGAACTGGGCGTGTTCCATTGAAATGAGCCGTGACCCCATGCATATGAAGGGCTGACTATGTTCAGCGCCTCTCTGCTGCCCCCCCCGCCCCGCCATCCTCTGTGAGGGAACCAGGAAGTGAAGCGCTCCGGCATCACTGCCCCGTTCCCTACGGTGCATGCGCAAGTCGTGCTACGCCTGCCGATTGGCTCCCGCTGTGTACTGGGAGCCGAGTGTTCCCAGAACACAACGGGGGGGGGGCTGGGGGGAGGTGACGTCATGCCGGCAGTCTGCCCGAGACTGTGTTTCCGGAAGTGGGTGCAAATACCTGTCTTTAGACAGGTATCTGCACCCCCCTCCCCCCTGAAAGGTGTCAAATGTGACACCGGAGGATGGGGGGGGGGGGGGTTGCGATCAGCGGGAGTTCCACTTTAGGGTGGAGCTCCGCTTTAATATCACTTTAAGTGTTGTAATCCTAGAGACAGTTGCACATTTAATCAAACCTGCAAGCTCATCTTACCTGGTAAAGTGGCCCTAGGACCTTTGCTTTGGGCAGGCACTTCTAGATTACTTCCAGAGCACATCAGGACCTTTAAAACACTTGGATTCTGTTGTGTCAACAGTGACCAGAGATTCATGCATGCATTCTGGACCTCCTCTTCCTCCTACCCCTGCACTTTTCTATCCCACATCAAAAGCATTGGGTGGTCTCACTGGCAATGCCTATCTTGATTGACTGTCTATTTCTTCCAGAACCACAGGTATGCTCTAAAGCTGTTAACAGCTGCAATAAAACATGCTAAGTCATCCAAATTCAAGCCTCCTGTTTTACACCGAGATGTTCTGTCTCGCCATTTTTTCCCCCAAAACATGGAAATAATTTCTTGCTGAGTAATGAGTAAAATGTAATTTTGCTAAAATAAAGAGATAACAGGCAGAATCCTCCACAAGTGAGGATGTGTTTCTGGGATAATGTTTAACCAATGTAAACATATATCTTAAAAAAGAGAGAGAGAGAGAGAGAGAGAGAGAGAGAGAGAGAGAGAGAGAGAGAGAGCTGGCCAAAGCTTGAAAGACCTTCTTAAAGCGGATCTCCCACGTCCATACGTTTTTTTTCCCCAGTAGGTCAATGGTTAATAGTAAAGATTACAAGAACTCACTTATTTGGTGTCCAGAGTCCACTTATTACCGATTCCGTCTGCGATTTACACTTATATTGTGGTCGCAGCGCCGTTCTCATTTTAACTACTTGCCGTCCAGCCGCCGCAGTTCTACGGCGGCAGGTCGGCTTCCCTGCGTGAGAGCCCGTAGCTCTACGTCGGCTCGCGAAGCGGCCACTAGGGGCGCGGGCCCCCCTGCTCGTCCCTGACTCCCGTGCGCGTTCCCGGCGGCCGCGATCGCCGCCGGGCACCCGCAATTGCTCGTTACAGTGCGAGGAGCTGTGTGTGTAAACACACAGCTCCCGGGCCTGTCAGGGGAGAAATGCATGACATACAATGTATGAACAGCGATCAGTCATTTCCCCTAGTGAGGCCACCCCCCCTACAGTTAGAACACACCCAGGGAACATACTTAACCCCTTCCCCGCCCCCCTAGTGTTAACCCCTTCACTGCCAGTGGCATTTTTATAGTAATCCAATGCATTTTTATAGCACTGATCGCTATAAAAATGCCAATGGTCCCAAAAATTTGTCAAAAGTGTCCGAAGTGTCCGCCATAATGTCGCAGTACCGAAAAAAAATCGCTGATCGCCGCTATTACTAGTAAGAAAAAAATATTAATAAAAATGCCATAAAACTACCCCCTATTTTGTAAACGCTATAACTTTTGCGCAAACCAATCAATAAACGTTTATTGCGATTTTTTTTTACGAAAAATATGTAGAAGAATACGTATCGGCCTAAACTGAGGAAAAAAATGTTTTTTTTTATATATTTTTGGGGGATATTTATTATAGCAAAAAGTAAATAATATAATTTTTTTTCAAAAAATATTGACCACACACCATAGTTTTTTAAAATGCTCTAGCAAAGCGCGGTGACGTAAAACACGTACGACGGCACTATAAAGGGGAAGTTCCATTCGGATGGCGCCACCCTTGGGGCTGCTTTAGCCGATTCCTTGTTAGTAAAAGACGATTCGTGCTTTTCTGTCTGTTACAGCGTGATGAATGTGCTTACGAACGCTAGTTTTACCAGAACGAGCGTTCCCGTCTCATAACTTGCTTGTGAGCATGCGCAGGTTTTTAACGCCGTTTTATCCCACACACGATCATTTTTTACAACCCGAAAAACGACATTGTTTAAAACGTCGTTAAGAAATGCAGCATGCTCGAAAAAAAATGTTGTCGTTTTTCAGAAGCCGAAAAATTATGTGAAGCCCACACACGATCATTTTAAATGATATTTTTTTAAAACAACGTTTTTTTCATGCCGAAAAATGATCGTGTGTACGCGGCATCAGACTGTTGGCTGGTGCTTGTCTCCATTCTGGTTACTCTTCCATTTCCCATTTTGTCCACTGGGCCCCATTGTGTGCCTCCACTCCAGACTGCTGTAAGTAATGTGCCCAGGAAGATGTACATACACATAGGTAGATTCACAAAGAGTTAGGCCGGCTTATCAGTAGATAAGCCGACCTAACTCTGAATCTACGCCGGCGTTTGTTTAAGTGTATTCTCAAACAGAGATACACTTATACAAAGCTAAGATAGGCCGGCTTGTGCCTTTCTATCTTAGCTTGCAATGTTTCTGTTGTCCGCTAGATGGCGCTTCCATTGCGGCCGGCGTAGATTATGTAAATGAGGGGATACGCCGATTCACGAACGTACGCCAGGCCTACACCGTCGCATTACGTTGTTTCCGTAAGGGATAGGCCGCCTAAAGTTATTCCACCTATGGCCGCCGTTCCCGCCGCGAGGTTCGAATTTTTTACGTCGTTTGCGCAAGTCGTCCGCAAAACGGGATTTACGTCGTTTACGTACACGTCAAAATTAATAGGCCCGTACGGCCTACTTAGCCGCAATGCGCACTGGGAAATGTAGTCGCCCAGGGCATGCGCAGTGTCAAAAAACGTAAAAAAACGTGAGGTCAAGCCTCATTTCCATACAACACGCCCCCCTCCAAGTCATTTGAATTAGGCGCCCTTACGCCCCGCTCGTTTTAGGCTACACCGCCGTAGATTAGCAAGTAAGTAGATTGTGAATCACTACTAGCCTAACTAATTTACGGCGGTGTAGCCTAAACAGGCTAGGCTAGGCCGCCCTAAAGTTAGGCCATTGTATGTGAATCTACCTAACAGTATACACTCTCTCTGGTGCACCATCCATATTCAATCATTGGATGGTCAACATTTCCAAAGTCTGGTTGCTCTTTGAAAAGTAAAGTCAGGCTGTGAGGTGTACTTTGCTAGTTCTGCCTGCCTTGATCTTTCTAACGACTTCAACTTTCAGGTAAGGATTTATCAATTTTCTATACATGTGTAAGGAAGGTCTAACGTGTTCCAGTATTAGAAGACCTATCACCCATCACTGTCAGTGGGAGAAGGAATAGTGTCCCATCACTGGTGTCAGTGGGAAGGAATAATGACCCATTATTGGTGTCAGTGAGACAAATAGTGGGCTATCATTGGTGTCATGGAAAGAATACTGCCCTTTCATTGGTGTCAGTGGGATAAATAGTGCCCCATTATTGGTATCAGTGGGAGGAATAATGTCCCATCATTGTTGTCAGCGGGAGGTATACTTATCCAGCGCAGGTGTCAGTGGGAGGATTAGTTCCCCATCATTGGTGTCAATGGGAGGAACTGTTCTACATAATAGCTGTCAGTGGAAGGAATAGTGCCTTAAAGTGGGATTCTACCCGCAAATTTTTTTTTTTAAAAGTCAGCAGCTACTAACAGTGTAGCTGCTGACTTTTAATAAGGACACTTACCTGTCCTACTTGCCCGCGCTGATGGCCCCCTCGATGCCGATCCCACGATCGATGCAGGTCCCGCGCCACCATTCACACTAGGGGAAACAGGCAGTAAAGCCTTACGGCTTCACTGCCCATTTCCTACTGCGCATGCACGAGTCTCGCGCCGACTTGTGAATGGGCGGCTGCTCTATGAGAACACACACAGTTCCCAGAAAGCAGCGCGCCCCATTCACTAGAAGAAGAGGAAGAAGGAGATAAACCGCGGCTACGGAAGAGGCAGATTACGAACTTCCGCATAGCAACAGGTATTTCGGGTGAGTATAATTTTTTTTTTTTCACATTTAGTTTTTTATGATTTTTGGGCAAATGTTTTTTTCCTGGGTGGAACTCCACTTTAACCACTTGCCGTCCGCCAATGACATATTGACGTCGGTAAAGTGGTTGTAGAATCCTGACTGGACGTCATATGACGTCCTCAGGATTCTGAGCCGCTGCGCGCCCCGGGGGCGCATCGCGGCGATCGTTGTTGCAGGGTGTCAATCTGACACCCCGCAACACCGATCAAGGTAAAGAGTCTCTCACGGAGGCTCTTTACCTTGTGATCAGCCGTGTCCAACCATGGCTGATCACGATGTAAACAGGAAGAGCCGTTGATGGCTCTTCCTCACTCGCGTCTGACAGATGTGAGTAGAGGAGAGCCGATCGGCGGCTCTCCTGACAGGGGGAGTTCGCGCTGATTGTTTATCAGCGCAGCCCCCCCTCAGATCGCCACACTGGACCACCAGGGAAGCCCACCCTGGACCACCAGGGAAGGGCAAAAAAAAAAAAAGGGGGGGGGCAAAAAAAAAGTCTGGACAAAAAAAAGCATTAAAAAATAAAAAAGATACCAATCAGTACCCACAAATGGGCACTGACTGGCAACATGGGTAGATCAGTGCTGCCCCACAGTGTCCATCAGTGCCACCCCACAGTGCCCATCCATGCCCAGTGCCCACCTATCAGTGCCCATCTGTGCCACCCATAAGTATCCATCAGAGCCACCTATAAGTGCCGCCCATCTGTGCCGCCTATGAGTGCCCAGTGCCGCCCATCAGTGCCGCCTATGTGTGCCCATCAGTGCCGCCGATGTGTGTCTATCAGTGCCGCCTATGTGTGCCCATCAGTGCCGCATACCAGCGCCGCCAATCAGTGCCACCTCATCTGTGCCCGTCAGTACTACCTCATCGATGTCCATCAGTGCCATCTCATCGGTGCCCATAAGTGCCGCCATATCAGTGCCCGTAATTGAAAGAGAAAACTTACTTATTTACAAAAAAATTAACAGAAAAAAATAAAAACGTAATTTTTTTTCAAAATTTTCAGTCTTTTTTTAGTTGTTGCGCAAAAACAAACAAACGTAGAGGTGATCAAATACCACCAAAAGAAAGCTCTATTTGTGGGGGAAAAAGGACGCCAATTTTGTTTGGGCACAGTGTAGCACGAACGCGCAATTGCCATTCAAAGTGCGACAGTGCTGAAAGCTGAAAATTGGCTTGGGCGGGAAGGTGCCTAAGTGCCCGGTATGGAAGTGGTTAATGTTGGTGTCAGCGGAAGGAATAGTGCCCCAATGTTGGTGTCAGCGGAAGGAATAGTGCCCCAATGTTGGTGTCAGTAAGAGGAATAATGCCCCATCATTTATGTCAAGAGGAGGAATAACGCACTAATGTTGGTGTCAGTTGGAGGAATAGTGCCCCAGGGGCAAACAGAGGGCCACATCTGGCCCGGGGGGCTGCCGTTTGGCCCCCACTGGTCTAACCCTTCCCTGCTTTATCCAAAACTGTAAAACTGGAGTTTACTTTACTTGTAGCATATTCCTCTGGAGTGTAACGAGCTCCTTCAATAGCTTTATGCATTTCCATACATTCTATATTCCCCTGCTGAATAAGCAATCATTTCTTCTCCAGCATCAAATTCCATCATCTGATTACCGTTGTAGAAAGTGGCTTGTTATTTGTTAGTGAATCGTGCTTTGACAGGTAAGGTCTGCGTCTCCTCTGTGAGAAGTCTCGGCTTACACAGCCTGCGCAAAGGGCGCTATTTTATGCTAATCTCCCAAAATGGTGATTCTTGAATAAAGATCTGTTTAGCAAATGAAGGGCGATCTGTGAGTTTTTCAGGACATCAGCAGATTGCGTTTACTCATTAGATGTTGCAAAACTTAATTATAAAATGGAGTAATTGACCCCTGTTGTAGGGATCTTGTATATTGCACAATATTGCTGTACAGCAAGCTTTGGACTGAGGAATTCTGAATAGTGATATGTATGGCACTTAACCACTTAACCCCCGGACCATATTGCTGCCCAAAGACCAGAGCACTTTTTGCGATTCGGCACTGCGTCGCTTTAACTGACAATTGCGCAGTTGTGCAAAGTGGCTCCCAAACTAAATTGGCGTCCTTTTTTCCCCACAAATAGAGCTTTCTTTTGGTGGTATTTGATCACTTCTGCGGTTTTTAGTTATTGCGCTATAAACAAAAATAGAGCAACAATTTTGAAAAAAAAAAAATATTTTTTACTTTTTGCTATAATAAATATCCCCAAAAATATATAAAAAAAAAATTTCCTCAGTTTAGGCCGATACGTATTCTTCTACCATTTTTTTGTAAAAAAAAATCGCAATAATCGTTTGATTGGTTTGCGCAAAAGTTTTAGCGTTTACAAAATAGGGGGTATTTTTATGGCATTTTTATTAATATTTTTTTTTTACTAGTAATGGCGGCGATCAGCGATTTTTTTTCAGTACTGTGACATTATGGCGGAGACTTCGGACACTTTTGACACATTTTTGGGATCATTGGCATTTTTATAGCGATCAATGCTATAAAAATGCATTGGATTACTATAAAAATACAACTGGCAGTGAAGGGGTTAACACTAGGGGAAGAGGGTAAGTATGTTCCCTGGGCGTGTTCTAACTGTAGGGGGGGTGGCCTCACTAGGGGAAATGACTGATCTTCTGTTCGGCGCCCACCGGGTGGAGTTTGCGTCGTTTTCCGCGTCGGGTATGCAAATTAGCTTTTTCCGGCGATCCACGAAGGTACGCGCGGCCGTCGCATTCTCTTACGTCGTCGCTAGTCGGCTTTTCCCGGCGTATAGTTAAAGCTGCTATTTTGCGGCGTATAGATAGACTTGCCATGTTAAAGTATGGCCGTCATTCCCGCGTCAAATTTTACATTTTTTTTTTTGCGTAAGTCGTCCGTGAATAGGAAAGGACGTGACTCACGTCTAAGTTCAAAAAATGTCGGTGCGACGTCATTTCGCGCAAAGCACGGCGCTTCATTTAAATGAATCACGCCCCCTACCTGCCGATTTGAATTCCGCTGCCAGAAATACACTACGCTGCCATAACTTACGGCGCAAAATCTTTGAGGATTTCAAAATACGCCAGGTAAGGTACGGCGGCGTAGCGTATCTCTGATACGCTGTGCCTGGGCAATTCTATATGAATCTGGCCCTTAATGTGTATTTCCACTTTTGCAACCAAATTGAGATAACACCTATTTTATATTTGTTACATGTCCCCTTTAACCACTTCCCATCCAGCTTATAGCAAAATGACGGCTGGGTGGGACTCTCGTTTATCCGGATGGATAGCATATGATGTCCCCCAGGATTGCCCCCTGTGTGCTGCCACTGGGACATGCAGTGGCGCAATCTGTCACTGGCTGCGTCCACCAGACACAGCCGAAGACTGACCACTGTACTGGTCAACTGCTGGTACCATGTGATTGCTGTAACCAATCACAGCAGATCACATGGCAGTTGACAATAGTAAACAATTAACCATAGCTCCCAACTGTCCCTGATTTGGAACAATGTCCCTCTGTCCCTCATTCCTCCTCATTTGTCCCTCATTTTGATCTATATAGTTGTATATAAAATGCACTTTTTATCTTTCAAAAAGTGTTTCACGGTGCTAAACCTTTCATCCAATTTCTAATTTGCTGCATTTGTAAATTTCAATAGCCAATATAAAGGAATAGTAGTGGTTAGAAAAGCACTTGTATACAATTGTGTTGCTAGCTGTGATTGGTCAGTGTGATCACATGGTACAGACTGGGCCAATCACAGCTTATCAGTACTATGTGATTCGTTCTGGCCAATCACAGCTAATCACAACAAAACAAACCTGAATGAATTTAACTTTTTACATTATCCTATTTACGTTACGCCTTCGCAACTTTTACAGGCAAGTGCCGTATTCTCAAAAAAAAGTTGCGGCGGCGTAGCGTAAATAGGCCGGCGTAAGCCCGCCTAATTCAAATTGTGAAGAGGTGGGCGTGTGTTATGTAAATCAGGCTTGACCCGACGTGATTTACGTTTTCCCCGAACGGCACATGCGCCGTCCGTGGAATTTCCCAGTGTGCATTGCTCCAAAGTACGCCGCAAGGACGTCATTGGTTTCGACGTGAATGTAAATGACGTCCAGCCCCATTCACAGACGACTTACGCAAACGACGTAACTTTTTCAAATTTCGACGCGGGAACAACGGCCATACTTAACATTGGTACGCCGCACTTACGCCACCATATGGCAGGGGTAACTATACGCCAGGAAAAGCCTAACGTAAACGGCGTATCTGTACTGCATCGGCCAGGCGTACGTTCGTGAATTCACGTATCTAGCTGATTTAAATATTTCGACGCGTAAATCAGCGTACACGCCCCTAGCGGCCAGCGTAAATATGCAGTTACGATCTGACGGCGTAAGAGACTTACGCCTGTCGGATCTAATAGATATCTATGCGTAACCGATTCTAAGAATCAGGCGCATAGATACGACCGGCCGGACTCAGAGATACGACGGCGTATCTGGAGATACGCCGTCGTATCTCCTCTGAGAATCTGGCCCATAATGTGTAAAATAATAAATAAAAATACTGATCACTTCCCCAGAGTAGTACAATGTTACTTTGGCAACATTATATTGCTCTGGTTAAAGTGTGTAAAAAGAAATCCTTAAAAAAGAATAATGGGCCAAATTCTCAAAAAACCTGCCTAACTTAACTTTCAGCAGTTAAGTTACACAGGCGTTAAATTTCTACCTAAGTGCCCAATCCACAAAGCACTTACCTAGAAATTACACGCCGTGTAACCTAAGTGCCTCCGTCGCAAGGCGGTCGTCTGATCGAGGGGGCGATTCCTATTCAAATGAGGCGCGCTCCCGCGCCGGACGTTCGGCGCATGCGTGTGACGTCATTTTTCCCGACGTGCATCGCGCGAACGTACTTTACGCCGGGCTTTGTGGATCACGACGGGACAATAAAGTTGCGTCGGGTAAAAAAAAAAAATACGCGCCGGGAAAAAAAATTTGAAACTAAAAAAAAAACGCGGCGATCGAAAAAAAGGTTTGTTTTTACAAGGTCTAAACAGTTTAAAACTATAAAATAACAACTTAAAAAAATTTGCCTTGCCTCTTACTAAATACCTTGGATTGTCGACTTTCCAAAAAGGGGTAGTTTGGGGGATATTTAAACTGTCCTGACTTCAAGAAATGAGATGTCAGTACATCAGGATTGATCAATTTTCAGATTTGGTTTGTGGACTCTATAACTTTCCTACAGACTAAATAAACACTGATTGTGTTAGCTTCACCAAAGAAATGTAGCTAAATACATTTTTACCTCAATTTCTGAAACATTTTTTATTTGCAAAATTTTATAACACAAGTTGTAAGTCTTTTTTCATTTATTTAGCAAAAAAATTAAAAACCCAGTGGTGATTAGATACCACCAAAAGAAAACTTTAGTTGTGTGAACAAAATGATACAGTGTTACATGACCACACAATTGTCATTCAAAGTATGACAGTGCTGAAAGCGGATAATTGGCCTGGGCAGGAAGGGGGTAAAAGTGCCTGGTACTGGTGATTGGGAACACATAACAACAATATATACCGTGTTTCCCCGAAAATAAGACCTACCCCGATAATAAGACCTAGCATGATTCTCGGGGAGGGCTGCAATATAAGCCCTACCCCAAAAATAAGCCCTAGTAAAATTAGTTTAACATTTATTTTAATCCATTTTGCAGAATGATTGCAGCGGCTCCCCCTCTCCTCCCGCCCGATGCCCGCAGCCCCTCCCTCCTCAGCACATGGAGCGGGCAGACACCAGTGGGACACTGGCTCCCCCCTCCTCCGCTCTCCTCCCGCCCGATGCCGCAGCCCCTACCTCCTCAGCGTACAGAGCGGGCAGACGCCAGCAGGACACCGGCTCCCCCCTCCTCTGCTCTCTTCCCACCCAACGCCCACCCCACTGCACGGAGCAGGCACGGAGCAGGTTGATGCCAGAAGGATGCCGGCTCCCCCTCCTCTGCTCTCCTCCTGCCCGATGCCCGCGGCCCCCTCCCCAATGCATGGAGCAGGCACGGAGCAGGCCGACGCCTGCATGACACCGTCTCCCCCCTCCTCTGCTCTCCTCCCGCCCGACGCCCGCAGCCCCTCCCCAGTGCACGGAGCAGGCACGAAGAAGGCCGATGCCATCGGGGATCCTGTAGCAGAGAAGAGCCCAGGCAGACCATGCGACAGCCAGGAAAGTCAGGGAAGCTGCAAGAAAGGTACCCACTTTAGGATCATTGTACATACCATAGTTAAATAAGACACCCCCTGAAAATAAGCCCTAGTGTGTTTTAGGTTGCCAAAATTAATAAGACCCAGGCTTATTTTCGGGGAAACACGGTAGATGTTTTCTCAAATTTGACTGCAAAAGTGGAAATACACATTATGAGCTGTAGCAGAAAGTGGCTGCTAAATGGTCACGCATTATAATGAGGAACATCGTACCACCTGGAATTGCTCTAAATCAGGGGTCTCCAAACTGCGGCCCGAGGGCCAGATGTGGCCCTTTGCTAGCCTTTATCCGGCCCTTGGGGCTGTATTCCTCCCACTGATACTGTGGGCACTGTTCATCCAACTGACACTATCCAAAGGGTACAATTCCTTCTATTGACACCAACAATGGGGCACTAGTCCTCCCACTGACAGCAAAGATACGGTATCGATTACTCCCACTGCACATTTTCTACTCCCAATGGCCCTAGTCCGGCCCTCCTAAAGTCTGAAGGACCGTAAATTGGCCCTTTGTTTAGAAAGTTTGGAGATCCCTGATCTATCACATAAAACTCCAATAAAATACATTTACGTTTTTGGTTGCAACTGCTGTTATTCAGATGGCCGCTCACCAGGGGGCCGGCCATCTGAATAGTGGGCGGCAGCGGCGCCGGCCCCAATACATAGATTCATGCAATGCATGAATCTATGTATTGTTGACTTTCATTGGCGGTGCAGGAGAGAGAGGGGGTGGTGCTCCTGCGCCCTCTATGGACACACCACCACTGCATCACGCTCTCCACCTCATCTAATCAGAGAATGCAAAAGCATTCTATAAATGGTGCCCATGCCCAGTGGGTGACCTCCCGTGTTCTGAATGCAGCAGGGCAGCTGATCAGGACAGGACCCTAAAGCTACTTCAATAATTTCCAGCTACTAGAAAGATCCCACAGGTATGGGCAATACCAGGGCCGGCCTTAGGTGTTCAGGCGCCCTGTGCGAGCTGGGGCGCCCCCCCCCCATCTTCACCCCTTGCCCCCTGGTCACCTAAGCATACACAAAGAGGAAAAAAATATTTGTAACTAATAATTTGTTTTAATTTAACTTTACATTACACAGCACCCTGCATCTCTGGACCCCTTTACATTACACAGCCCCCTGCACCCCTTTACATTACACAGCACCCTGCACCTCTTTACATTACACAGCACCCTGCACCCCTTTACATTACACAGCACCCTGCACCCCTTTACATTACACAGCACCCTGCGCCTCTGGACCCCTTTACATTACACAGCACCCGGCACCACTGGACCCCTTTACATTACACAGAACCCTGCAGCTCTGGACCCCCTGCATGTTACACAGACCCCCCTTCAGTGCATCCACCCCTTCAATGCAGACCCCCCGTTCAGTGCAGACCCCCCTTTATTGTAGCCCCCCCCTCGTTCAGTGCAGCTCCCCCCTCCAGTGTACCCCCCTATTCAGTACCTCAGATCAGCGCGGCGGCACATGCACAGGAGGTCCCCTCCCCCTGTTTACACATAAACAGAGGAGGGGGAGGCGGCTTCACTCGGCTATGCCTGTGTGACATCCGGGATTGCACAGACAGGCAGCCCGTGGCCACACCGCGTGTGTAATACAATCGCAGAGGGGGGTACCGGTCTGATACCCCCCAGTGTGTGGTACCAGGGGGTGGCTCGCCCCCCTCTTAGTACGTCTCTGGATGGCCGCACGGTGCCCCTGTTGCCCATGGCGCCCTGTTCGGCCGCACAGCTCGCACACCCCAAAGGCCGGCCCTGGGCAATACACAGTTTACATTGGTCCAAGCTGGCCCATTGTAACTATGTAAAAATATTCATACCTCAAATCCTAATCCTCAGTGAAGCTCCATTTCGTGGCCATTGGAGGAAATAGATTTTTATCTGGGAATTTTCGGAGGTGAGATTCCTGGGAACATTTGCCACACCTGTTTTTGTGGATGTAAAAATGTAGTGCCGGTAATATGCGTTATATGACTGTTTTCCAGGTGTTGCTGTGGTGCATGAATTGTGGAACCTTTCCAAAAAATTTCCAAACTATTCATAAATGATTACCCCCCCCCTATTACCCACGCCCTAAAAATACCGCTATGCAGGGCCGTCTTTAATATGGTTTGGGCCCAGGGCAAACATTTTTTTTGGGCCCCCCTCCAGCTTATTTTGGGCCTGGCTGGTTCACATGTATGTTTTGGCGGCCCTCATTTGTGCAGGTACAGCAGCCCATTGATTTGAATGGGCTGCCATGCCTTTGTTTCCTGCAGAAAAAAGGTGCATTCAGCATTTTAAAAATACAGTTGCCTTGAAATCCATTCTGCTTTTGCACCATGCTACTTACCTGCAGTTCTTGCACACACAAACGCACTGTGTTTTTAAAAGCGTGACCTAAACGTCTAAAAATGCAGCAAGTTTGACAGTGCGGGAACTGCAGATAAGTCACAGCAGACAGCAGAATGGACAGACAGTGCTGCATTTCAGTGCTTGATGGGCATAGGCGTGCCGTGTGCGCAGCCTATTACATGAGGCATGCGATTTTCTTTGCAGGAAACGCAGGCATGGCGGCCCATTCAAATGAATGGGCTGCTGTGCCTGCGCAAATGTGGGCCGCCAAAACACATACATGTGAACCAGCCAGGCAGGGGTCAAGTCCTGGGGAAAAAAGTGTGGGAACTCCCACCCAAGATCTACTCCCCCCACCAAAAAAAAAAATGATACGCACATATGCATAATTACTAAACCGCATTTTTTTTTTTTTCCGATCCACTGTACCTTAGTAATCCTTTGTTACTGCCCGCTTCCTGTATATGGATTCATCGGGTAGTGTGCGGGTATTCCGTCACTTCCTCGATGCCGCAATGTCTCCTGGGAGCTTTTGTCATTGTTCCCAGGAGACATTGCGGAGGTCTGCCGTGAGTTATCGTGGGATTTAGAAAGAACTTTAAGCAAGTTCTTTCTAAATCCCGCGATAACTACCTGATGAATCCATATACAGGAAGCAGCCAGTAATATAACGGATTACTAAGGTTCGCCTGCCCCTGACAGTGACTCGAGCTGGGCATCACCGCTTAGTGAAGGATTGGCTCAGGCGGCTCAGCTGCTCTAGTCCTGCAACGGGAACTGCGTTCCTGCTGTGAAAAAAGTGCAGGGACTCCGTTCCCACGCGTTCCCGCAGGACTTGAGCCCTGCAGCCAGGCCCAAAATAAGCCCATCAAGCAGTTAAATACAGACAGTAATGTCATGTACTCTGAGGCTTTACTCAGCCTGGACTGCAAGTCTGGTCTGTGATTTAAAGAGTTCCTCTATTTTACACATGGCATGGGGGTCCCATGGTGCTAAAGCAGAATGGACAGACGGTGCTGTGACCCCCATGCCATGCCATGTGTAAAATAGAGGAACTTTTTAAAACACTGACCAGACCTGCAGTGAATCATCAAATATTATAAAGACTTTGGGCACACTCTACAGAAAACTTCAATTTACAATATAGATTAGCAAACAGTGACATACCTTGAGGAGCAGGACATGAAGAAGTCAGCCTCGGGAAGAGCAAACTGGGGATGTTATAAAATCACATTCTAATTCACTTTTATATGCAAGCAGCACCCAGTGGCAGGAAGGGAGAAGTGCACGTCTAAAGGGAAGCCAGGGGTGCTGTACATTTTAAAACACTGGGAAGGGAAGCAGTACTGTCACTGGCTGCGTGCCGCTGATGATTTTCAGCCTGGTTTGTGGGCAGCACAGGGGCTTAACGGGAGGCAGGGCCACCATCAGGAATTATGGGGCCACTTACACAGCTTCAGGCATGGGCCCCCTGGAGCAGAGAACCGGGATGGGGGGTGCTGCCGCCTGAAATTAAGCAGGGGGGGGCTGCCGCAAATTTAGAAGCGGGGGGCCCTTTACAAAAAAAGAAAGAAATAAAGAAAAATATATATAAAAAAGGGGTGTAGCCATCCGGGGCCCTGGGGACCTCTGGGCCCTTTAATAAAAAGAAAAAAAGAAATTAAAAAAATATATAAAAAATATATTTTAAAAAGGGGGTTGCCATCTGGGGACCTCTGGGCCCTTTAATATTTTTTTTTTTATAAAAATAAATTACAAAAAAAAGGGGGTTGCCATCCGGGACCTCTGGGCCCTTTAATTAAAAATATATATAAAGAAACATTTATAAAAAAAAGGGGGGGTTGCCATCCAGGGCCCTGGGGACCTCTGGGCCCTTAAATAAAAAATAAATAAAAAAAATATATAAACAAAAAAAAAAAATAAACATTTATAAAAAAGATAAAGGGTGTTTGCCACATGGGGACCTCTGAGCCCTTTAATAAAAAATTTTTTATATATATATATATATATAAAAAGAAAAAAAAAGAAATAAAATATATAAAAAAAAATGTTTTTTATAAAAAAAAAAGGGGGGTTGCCATCCGGGGCCCTGGGGACCTCTGGGTCCTATAATAATAATAATAATAATAATAATAATAATAAACATTTTTATATATATATATATAAATATATAAATAAAAAGATTTTTTTTTTATAAAAAAAATGGGGTTGTCATCCGGGGCCCTGGGGAACTATGGGCCCCTGGGGACGCCCAGACCTCTAAAAAAAATTGGCCCTTTAATAAAAAATAAAATAAAAATATATTAAAAAATTGTCCCTTTAATAAAAATATATAATTTTTTTTATTATTTAAAAAAAAATAAAAAAAATGGGGGGTTGCCATCTGGGGCCCTGGGGTCCTCCGGGCCCCTGGGGGCCTCCGGACCCCTAAAAAAAAAAAAAAAAAAAAAAAAAATTTTTTTTTTTTTTTCAAAGGGGGTTGCTTTGGGCCCCCAACAGTGACAGGGCCCAGGGCACCTGCCCCATTTGCCCTGCGGTAAAGACGGCCCTGCCGCTATGGGCATGACCTAATACTTTGACTTTCAATAAACCTTTTCATAACAAGAGCTCAGGAAAACAAACTGCAGAGGTTCCCATATAATATGGAGTTATATTTATGAGAAAGCCATCATGTTCCCCAGCCATGACAGAACTGGAATCTCCAAGTTATTCCCAGAACAATCAGTTTAAAGTGGTTATGGTGTAGAGGGGCCATACTGCTGGGGAGGCATCAATCTAGTAGATATACTATATGACAATTGGAGCCTAACTGTGCCCATCAAAGGCAGCCACTGTGCCATGCCATCAATTGTCGCCACTGTGCCATGCCATCAATTGTCGCCACTGTGCCATCAATTGTCACCACTGTGCCCATCAATTGTCACCACTGTGCCCATCAATTGTCACCACTGTGCCATGCCAAACGCAGCCACTGTGCCATCAAACGCAGCCACTGTGCCATGCCATCAATTGTTACCACTGTGCCCACATCAATTGTCGCCACTGTGCCCACATCAATTGTCGCCACTATGCCCACATCAATTGTCGCCACTGTGCCCACATCAATTGTAGCCACTGTGCCCACATCAATTGTAGCCACTGTGCCCACATCAATTGTCTCCCACTGTGCCCACATCAATTGTCCCCCACTGTGCCCACATCAATTGTCCCCCACTGTGCCCACATCAATTGTCCCCACTGTGCCCACATCAATTGTCCCCACATCAATTGTCCCCACTGTGCCCTGTAAAATGTTGCCAGTCAGATTGCCCCCTCCCCGCCCGGCACTTCCCTTTCTGGGGTTTGCCATCCTCCTTTTACGGTCCCTCAATGTCTTCTGCCGCCCTCGATGACACTTCAGCCAATCAGGTTACTGATAACCAGAATCAGTGAACCTGATTGGCTAAGACGGCCGTCAGTCTTATCCAAGGGACGTAGCCCCCCTACGTTCCGAGGATAAAACATCCGGGAGCTGAAGGGCTGTACTGGCTGGCTCTGATAGGTACTTCCGCACAGCCAACCAGCTGCCGTTATTCAGATAGCCGGCGCCCAATGTCCGGTTATCTGAATAGGCTGGCCACAATAACATACACTCATGCAATGCACGAGTGTATGTTATTTGCGCGGCGCTGCAGAACGAAATTTTAAAAGCCTTAAAGTGCCCGTTTTTTTTTTTATGACTACAGGAGGGGGGCGGGGGGGGGCGGCGCCCAGGCGCCCCCTATGGACGGGCCACCACTGGCACAGGACAGCTTTGTTAATTTATGTACGTATGTCCCCATGTAGGGGCCCCAGAGCATTACTTTGCCCAGGGGCCCAGACGGCCCTGCTTGCGAGACCTTCGGAATGGCACCCCCATGCATCTCAGCCCGCAGCGTGATCCCGGGTGCGGGAACCACAGGGAAACTGTATAGTCAAAAAGACCGCACTAGTATGAACCGAGCAGTAGACTGTTGGCATGTCCTTAATTTTAAATTTCAGCTAGTGAGCAGATGATGACAATAGAAAGTTGATTCAAAAAGAATGTTACAGATAAATAAACATGGCACAGTGAATATGTTAAAGCGGGGGTTCACCCAAAAAATGTTTTAACATTACATTCAGGCGAGTTCTGATAATGACATTACGCTGTTTTTTTATAAATCCTTGCCGTACATACCGTTTTATATATATATATATGTTCACCGCGGCTTACGGGTATAATCTGCGGGACTGGGCGTTCCTTAATGATTGACATGCTTCAGACCGGCGCATACAGCGCGTCACGAGTTGCCGAAAGAAGCCGGACTGCGAGTCGGCTCTATACGGCGCCTGCGCACCGACGTTCAGCTTCTTTCGGCAACTCGTGACGCGCTGTATGCGCCAGTCAGAAGCATGTCAATCAATTAGGAACGCCCAGTCCCGCAGATTATACCCAGAAGCCGCGGTGAACATATATATATATATATAAAACGGTATGTACTGCAAGGATTTGAAAAAAAAAACAGCGTAATGTCATTATCATAACTCGCCTGAATGTAATGTTACATTTTTTTTTTTGGGTGAACCCCCGCTTTAACTGGGTGAAGGATTTTACATTTTTATGTTTATCTCTTTCTAATGGCCAGGTTACACGTTTCAAAGATGTTAACCAAATAACAAAAATAAAAATTGGACATTGGATAATACCATTTACTAAAATTGTTTTCACTTGTTGCCATCTAGTGGTGTTACTGTGTAAATGGCTGCTTTCCAGACAAATTATATAACTTATCCTTGTGACTATTTAGTGATTACTAAGGACTGTACTAAGTGCACCTTCATAGGACAATTCCAACTCTACACCAAAAAATAAATAAAAAATCATCTTACTTTTTATGGTATAAAGGTGGAATTAGCTTTTAACCATTTTCCCTCCAGGCCAATTTTGACATTTCTTACATAAATGTAAGATTCAGCTTCTTTTTTTTTTTCTAAAAATTTACATAGAACCCCCAAACATTATATATTTTCTGAAAGCAAATGCCCTGGATAATAAAATGGTGGTTTTTGCAGTTTTTTTTATGTCACACAAAATATATCCAAAGCGGATCCCCCCCCCCCCCCCCCCCTAAAGGTAATGGATCGCATGGGGCACCCAGCAAAGGCACAATGGCAGCTGAAGGTATCCCTTCGGTTTTGTTGCAGGCTGGCTGGTAAGTATCGTAGGCTGCATTCTTACGCAGGCCGCTAGGTGGCGTTCCCGTAGTGGTCAGCGTAGAGTATGCAAATTGCATACTCACGCCGATTCACAACCGTACGCGCGCCCTGCGTACGCATTTGACGTCGTTTGCGTTCGTCAGTTTCTGCGTAAGGCTGGCAGCCAATGCTACGTATACCTATCGTTCCCGCGTCGCGATTTTTAAAAATTACGTTGTTTGCGTAAGTGAATCGTGAATGGCGCTGGACGCCATTTACGTTCACGTAGAAGCAAATGACGTCCTTGCGACATCATTTACTGCAATGCACATCGGGAAAGTTTCCCGACGGAGCATGCGCACTACGTTCGGCGCGGGACAGCGCCTAATTTAAATGATCCACTCCCCCTACGGGATCATTTAAATTACGCGCGCTTACGCCGGCCATTTTTACGGAGTGCCCGCGCAAATTACGGAGCTACTGCTTCGTGAATGAAGCGTATCGCACGTAATTTACGGAGGTGTAGCGTAAAAACGGTACGCTGCGCCTCCGTAAGAGGGCGCAAATCTACTTGAATCCACCCCAGTGTCTGTATGCAGAGGTCTCCTCTGTAGAACTTCACCCAGTCTGACGCTTGCAGATACTCCAAGCCCACCTGGCTGCTTGACTACCAGCCCACTTGGCTGCTTTGAAGAATGCCTTAGAACAAGGGATCAGGATTTAGCACAATGCTGTCCTTGGAAATATGCTACGTCTGGCAGTCTTTGTATGCCCCTGGATGTGCTGAGGTACTCACATTGTCCTTTGCTCTCCGCTGCACTGGGCATGACTTTAGTACAACAGATATCCTACTTCACTTAACTTACCACCTTAACAAAAAACCTTAGTATCCCCCCAACCTCTGCCCATTAAATTGAGACCACACCATTGCTTGTTGGGGAAAAATAGGCCGTAGCAGCCTGATTTATTAAACATAATAGATTTTTAACACAAACTAAGCAAGAACATCTGCTACCTTAAACTACCTGAAGTTGGTCCCCGCAGGCAAAGCCTCTATCCTTCCGTAAACTATATATATATATATAAACATATATATATATGCCCTTTTTGATGCACTCCGGTCTTCGGATTCCTCTGCAGGCCTCAAGCCGAACAGGCTCAAAGGCGTCTCACGACCGTAGTGCTCCATACTCCATTCTTCCAGCTAACCTCCGTTAACTGGCATCACCCTCATCATCGCCTGTCACCGACAGGTCATTAATTCCATTCTCAAAGTCTATTCCTTACCCGCAGGGACCAACCAACGCTGCCACGACAACCCATTTCTGAACCTGTAACAGAAATATAAAAAACAAACACAAACACACAAATCACACATACTACAACCCCCCATGATGCTCTACCAATACCATAAGGGGTGGGTGGGCGGGAACTTTCCTCCGCGCTGTGTTGCCGGGAGGGCGGGAACCAACCCTTAAATAAACTCCCTTCCCCGCCCCCCGGGTACTGACAGCCAACCATTGATTTTGCTGTCCCCTGTGACGTCAGTCATGCCAGCCCTCCACCGAGTCCACTGCGTTCCCCTGCTCTGGGCTTTTCTTGACTTTAGTACAACAGATGTCCTACTTCACTTAACTTACCACCTTAACAAAAAACCTTAGTATCCCCCCAACCTCTGCCCATTAAATTGAGACCACACCATTGCTTGTTGGGGAAAAATAGGCCGTAGCAGCCTGATTTATTAAACATAATAGATTTTTAACACAAACTAAGCAAGAACATCTGCTACCTTAAACTACCTGAAGTTGGTCCCCGCAGGCAAAGCCTCTATCCTTCCGTAAACTATATATATATATATAAACATATATATATATGCCCTTTTTGATGCACTCCGGTCTTCGGATTCCTCTGCAGGCCTCAAGCCGAACAGGCTCAAAGGCGTCTCACGACCGTAGTGCTCCATACTCCATTCTTCCAGCTAACCTCCGTTAACTGGCATCACCCTCATCATCGCCTGTCACCGACAGGTCATTAATTCCATTCTCAAAGTCTATTCCTTACCCGCAGGGACCAACCAACGCCACCAGCACCCAAAGGTAAAACCTTACCCTTGGGTGCCCCTCCACACCCTAATGGCCCTCTGAATCCCATCCTGTAACCCCAACACCCACATGTCGATCCCAACTGGGCTAAGGTGGACCCCGTCTCCTCGCAGATACCTCCAGGTCTCTTCCTCTAATTCCATGTGGCGTACCACCAACCCCCCGTTCCTCACCACAAACTTGCCCACATCCCTATTGATTTTTCTCCGGGCCCTGTTGATTCCCGCTACAGACCTAGCCATACGCCATGCCGTCCGAGCCACGATGTCGGACCACACAACGATCATATCCGGAAAGGCCATCCGAAGTCTCAAGATATCAAACTTAATATCCCGAGTGATGTCCATCATTGCCCTGACCCCTAGGTCGTTGCCCCCCACGTGCAAGAGTAAGACGTCGGGGGGCCTGTCCAGCCGCGCAAAACGATGCACTTCCGGGACCACCCTGCCCCAGAGCATTCCCGGAATCCCTAACCAGTGCACGCTTGCCTCTTCCCTCGGGAAACCCAACTGCCGACCGCTATGTCTAAGCTCAGCCCGTTTTGCCCCCCAAAAGACATAAGAATGTCCCATTATCCATACTAGTGCCGGGGTCCCACCTGAAAGAAAAAAGACAATTGCACCGGGTAATCCACCGCATAACCCAGCAACACTCAAAACAATACACACATAACCTAGACTCCCTCCCCACCCCCACTTGACGTGACCGTCCTATACATCCAACAGGTGGGGACGGACATAACTTTGAAACCTCCTAGATTCCCATCTGCCTATACGCTGTATGGCTTCCGTACCCAATCCCCAACGGGCCGCCTCTGAGGCCGCCCCTATCCTAAAGGAGTGGGAAGAAAAACCCTTGCCATCCAACCCCATGGCCAACAAACACTTCCTGAAAACAGCCCCGAACTGATATTTTGACAACGGCAACCCGTCCCTATGTACCAGAAACGACCCCGTCGCCTCAGGCCGTTCGGCCCCGAAGGCCCGTACCGCCTGAACCGGACATAAAGGAGAACCCGTAATTGGAAATACCTGTATGGACTTGCCCCGTCCCCCCTGGTCCGTCTTTGACTTCCGCAGCCAAATAGATACCCTGTCCTGCCCACAAGCCACATCTTGAGAGCCCAAGCCCCCTTGACATTTGGTAGACGGGCTGACCAGCTCACTGATCCTGAAAGCCCCGAAGAAAGCTAACGTGAAGGCCGCCCTGAACAGCAAAAACTCATATTCAGAAGAACAAATAGCCGGTAATTTTGTCAGCATTCCTTCCAGTAGTGCAAACGACACGGGGCGCCTGGAGTCCCTTGTCGTTCCTGCCTTTCTATAACCTCTCAGCGCCTGCCGCACCCAGAAGTCCTTCGTAAAGTCCTGACAACCCCGCAATTTAAAAAGGAACGCAAGACCTGCCATCTTTTTGTTCAGCGTGGCCACAGACGTGCCGTCCTCCATGTTCCTAGCCACGAAGTACAACACCAGCCATCGTGTCTCCGACCCGAACGGGTCCACAGCCACCATTCTCGCCAAAGCCTCCCATTCCAACCACACCTTGCTGTACGCCCCCCAAGTGGCCTCACTCACCGACCTCCTGAGCCATTTTGATATCACGCCAATGCAACCCTCCACAGCCAATCCGGACAAGGCTCTCCGTGTCGTTCCGCCTCCGGGGCCAACTCTCGGAACCTGTCCCACTGAAATCGAGACAGCGCGTCAGCAATGACATTCTCAACCCCGGGCAGATGAACTGCATGGACAAAAATATTCAACTGTAGGCACCGTAGAACCAGATGCTGCAACACCCGAACCACCGGCGGTGACGAAGCCGATACCCTGTTAATGACCTGAACCACTCCCAGGTTATCCCCATGGAACCTGACCTTCTGATCCCGGAACTCCGAGCCCCACAACTCAACCGCCAGTACCACTGGAAATAATTCCAATAGCACCAAATTCTTAGTGAAACCCGCGTCCACCCAGTCTTGCGGCCAAGGACCCGCACACCACTTGCCTTGAAAGAATGCCCCAAAGCCTGTGGCGCCCGCAGCGTCCGTGTACAGCTCCAAGTCAAAGTTACTGACCGGGCCCGCCATCCACAATGCCCGGCCGTTGAATGACTCCAAAAAGGAGTGCCACACCCTCAGATCCTCCCTAAGAACCCTGCCGAGCGTGACAAAGTGGTTAGGGGAACTCACGCCCGCGGTCGCCGCCGACAGCCGTCGGCTAAACACCCGCCCCATGGGCAAAATACGGCACGCGAAATTAAGCTTACCGAGCAACGACTGTAGCGCTCTCAGCTTCACTTTCCTGACCCCCAGCATGCCCCTGATTTCTGCTTTCATCGCCTCAAGTTTGTCCTCCGGCAGGCGGCATTCCATCGCCATGGAATCCAATGTTATGCCCAGGAAAGTCATCTCCGTGCTTGGGCCCTCCGTCTTCTCGGGAGACAGGGGGACCCCGAAGCGCTCCGCCATGTGTTCCAGCGTTGCCAGCAGAATCGCCGCGATCCGTGACGCCGCCGGTCCAACGCACAGGAAGTCATCCAGATAGTGGATGATGGAACTCACCCCGGACACGTCCCTAACCACCCATTCCAAGAATGAGCTGAACATCTCGAACAGTGCACAAGAAATGGAACACCCCATGGGCAAGCACTTGTCCACATAAAACTGCCCCCCCCAATGACACCCCAACAGCCGAAAGCTGTCCGGGTGCACTGGCAATAAGCGGAAAGCCGCTTCAATGTCCGATTTTGCCATCAAGGACCCCCGCCCATAATGTCGCACCCAATGGACAGCCGCATCGAATGACGTGTAGCTCACTGTGCACGCCTCCTGGTCTATAGCGTCATTAACCGACCCCCCTTTTGGGAAGGAGAGGTGGTGTATCAGCCTAAACTTGTTGAGTTCCTTTTTGGGCACCACCCCCAGCGGAGAAACCACCAGATCCCCCCAGGGTGCCACCGAAAAAGGACCTCCCATGCGCCCCAGAGCTACCTCCTTCCGCAGCTTCTCCGAAACCACTTCTGGATGTAGGAGCGCAGACCGCAAGTTGCGCGGGACCGGGGGTACTACCCCCAGCGCACACGGTATTTGAAAACCCTCTGAGAAACCCTTTTCCAGTGCCCGAGCCGCCCCCCTGTCCGGATACCTACCGAGAAACGGCCGCATCCTTTCCACCATCACCGGCGTCGTCCCTCTTGTTCGCAAAATCTCCGGAACGTCCCTTACCCTGTTTGAAGCACTTGGACAACGGGTGGGAGCCTCCGCAACCAGAGCACTCGTGTTTGTATCTGCAGGTGCCTCCGAATTTGCAAGTGCCGGAGCTAAACTGCCAACACACCCCTTTTGCCCGACCGGCCGGTTGTCCAAGGGAAGATGGACCCCCGGCCCCCCCTTGAAAGGACTGCCCCGGAACCCTCGCCGCCGTCATCAAACACAGCCAAAGGTTCATATCCTTTTGATTCCAGCGCAGGTCCTGCCGCACCGCCATCCGTTGCCGGAATTGTTCATCGTATCGCAGCCAAGCGGATCCTCCGTAAATCCTGTGTGCCTCCCCTATCGCATTCTGATATATGAAGAGCCCTGAGCAGCATTCCGGCTTTTTCTCCCCTACCACACACGCTAGGATGCTGAAAGCCTGCAGCCAATTGGTAAACGTCCGTGGAATCAAGCGATACCTGCGCCGTTCCTCCTCCTCCTTCTTGGATTCGTCCGGCTTCCCCCTGTCCAGGTTGAACTTCTCTAATGGGAGTAACGCGAAAATCTCCACATACTCACCCTTCCATATCTTCTCCCGGACCTCTGCCTTCAAATGTGTCCCCAGCGACGCCTCATAGCATAAGTACACCTCACATTTCGCCGCGTCAGCGAGGCGGATTATTTCCTGTCGCGCCGCCTCACTTGCCACCGCCCCTTTTTCCCCTGTTGCTGCCGCCGGAGCCGCAGCTGCTCCCGAACCCCCGCTCACCGCGGGGGCGGATGCCACCGCCGGCCCAGCCGTCACAACCGCCGGCAGAGTGTTAAGCGTAGCGACCACCCCTCCCCCCACCGGAACCGCAGGGGGGACCCAAGCCGCGACCGGGCCCGCAGTCGCCCCATCTGAGCCCTCAAATCTACCCACCAACTCTTTTATGCCTGCCAAAAAACCTGCAAAACCACCCCCCCCAGGGACACCCCCCCCGCCCGGTGTCACAGTCTGAGAGCCCCCTGCCCGTGTATCCGCCCCCACCGAGCTGACACCCCCCCCCCCCCGCTGCCCCCAGCAGACATCACACCCCTCCCCACAGTATAAGGCAAAGATAAAAGTGACTTACCGGGCTGCCTAGGTGATGACCCACCAGCCGATCGTCCCGTCTCCACCGCCGCTGCCACCGTCCTGGATGGTTGGTCGTCCTCTGAATCCGTCAGCTCCCCTTCCGACCGTAGCGTGGATGGATCCTCTTCCTCTGCTGATTGCACCCCAGGGGAAGGATCCCTGGCTGCCGTGGGCCTGGCGTCCGCCTGGTCACTCCTCCGCGCGCCCGACCCGTTCACCGATTTCTGCGCCGCTTTTCGTGGGCCTGGGGGGGTCTCCCCAGCCCTGCTGCCCCCAACTAGGTCGCCGGTGGTCCCCTCCCCCTCCATCCGCACCGCGGCAAGGCTGTGGGCCGAGGAAATGGAAAGCCCAGCAGCCGGGCCTTTAGGTCTCCCCCGCTGAGGCGCCGCACCCCCCACGGTGGAGCGGGGGGCGGGGCCCGCCGAATCACCATCCGTACGCCGCGCGGGCCCAGGTGCTGCTCCAGGGCTGGCCGACCGGCCTGCTGCCATGCCACGGCCCCGATAGGGATTCCTCCCGTTCCCCCCTTTGTGGGCAATGCTGCGCGCTTGGCGGGGGGGGCCCGGAGGGGCCCGCGAACGGGGGCTCCCTTGTTTTCTTTGGGCCCTGGGGGATGTGTCCGGGGAAAAGCGCTCCGGCGGGCGAGAACGCCGGGCGCGTCCTGTGTCCCTCCCCCCCGCGTCCTCAATAGCTGCCGACCTACCGAAAATAGGCCGCAGCTGGTCCCGAAGCCACTCAGGGCCGTGCGCCGACGCCTCCGCCTGCAGCTGATCTAACATGAGCTGCACTTCAGACATCCTCACTGAACTTTCCTCCGCGCTGTGTTGCCGGGAGGGCGGGAACCAACCCTTAAATAAACTCCCTTCCCCGCCCCCCGGGTACTGACAGCCAACCATTGATTTTGCTGTCCCCTGTGACGTCAGTCATGCCAGCCCTCCACCGAGTCCACTGCGTTCCCCTGCTCTGGGCTTTTCTAGACTCCTGTTCAGGCCTCCAACTGATCAGATCTTCCCATGGCAGCCTGGATGTCCAAAAGTAATGGAGATTCCTCTCTTAGACTTCCACTCCTTCCTTTCCTCAGCTCCTGCCAGGAGGCAGAGCTCCAGACCCGGGATAACCTTCCAAGCCACACGACAGCAAGCTCAACACTCCATCTTCCACCTGACTCCCCTGCTGCTTAGGTTCCGCCATATTTATGGGCTGGTTCAGCCACCATGCCAGGCCTCCTGCCTGGGGATTGGCCCAAACTCCCATCAACATGCACACCGTGGCCCAGCGTGGAATCAGTTACGCATAGATTTGTATAAGATCCGACGGGCTTAAGTCTCTTACGCCGTCGGATCTTAACTGCATATTTACGCTGGCCGCTAGGGGCGTGTACGCTGATTTACGCCTAGAAATATGTAAATCAGCTAGATACGCGAATTCACGAACGTACGCCCGGCCGACGCAGTGCAGATACGCCGTTTACGTTAGGCTTTTCCCGGCGTAAAGTTACCCCTGCTATATGAGGTGTACATGCGGTGTACCAATGTTAAGTATGGACGTCGTTCCCGCGTCGAATTTTGAAATTTTTTCGTCGTTTGCGTAAGTCGTTCACGAATAGGGCTGGGCGTCATTTACGTTCACGTCGAAAGCATTGGCTTCTTGCGGGTTAATTTGGAGCATGCGCACTGGGATACTTTCACGGACGGCGCATGCGTCGTTTGTAAAAAGCATCATTTACGTGGGGTCACATAAAATTAACATAACACACGCCCACATCTACCACATTTGAATTAGGCGGGCTTACGCTGGCCTATTTACGCTACGCCGCCGCAACTTTCGTTTGAGAATACGGCACTTGCCTGTAAAAGTTGCGGAGGCGTAGCGTAAATAGGATACGTTACGCCCGCACAAAGATACACCGCTGTACGTGAATCTGGGCCCCAGCCTCTGTACCTCAGCCCACTAGCTTCTAGAAGTTTCCAGGGACCTCCAGAACCATTAGGATAACAGAACAAACTGAGGAACGTGGATCACCCTTCGGAGGGCATAGTTAGTGTGAACAAGCCCCAAAAACACTTGGCTGAAGTGTGTTTTTACAGCCTTCCAACCGCTCCCCCTTAAAGCGGTGTTACGCCCACCCAAAAATATTAAAAACCAGCAGCTACAGATACTGCAGCAGCTGGCTTTAAATAAATGGACACTTACCTGTCCTGGAGTCCAGCGATGTCGGCACCCACGGCTGATGTTTCCATCAGCTGTCGGGTGCTGGCGCCGCCATCACACCGGGAACCCTACTGCGCATTCGCAAGCCCCGATCCTCTCTCCTACTGGCCCGGCGGCCAGGGGAGGGAGGAGGGAGCCCCGCGCAGGTGTCACAAGCCGGGTCCCGGACTCTTGTAAGTGAGAAAGGATACCTGTCAAAGATAGGAAAAGTGCCAATTGTGACGCCGGAGGGGGGAGAACCCGATGAGCGGAAGTTCCACTTTTGGGTGGAACTCCCCTTTAAGATGCAAAGGCAGCATGGCAAAAATGATTCCCTCTGTTGCATTCACTTGGCAGTACTTCCCACCAAATGCAACCCATTCACCTGAATGGCACTGCATCACATGCAACCCTGTGCAATGCAAGCATTTGCGGCACAGTGGGGTGGGTTTTAAGCGATAATTGGATAACTTAATGATAATATTATTAAGAAGTTTTATCCCAATCAATAAAAACTTTACATGCATTGATGTTTTCTCTTCTGTTGGTTTATATTCAATCCTTCATGTCTTTGGAGATCTGGGCTCAGAAATCCGTCAGCCGGGAGCGGGACACGCTGTAGACTCATTAATACAGCTCATTATGTAATTCCAGCCATTTTTCATAAAGAGCTCTGGAAAACGGCAATTAGCATCTCAAAATCCCTTACAGGACTGTTATTATTGGAAGGCCGGCGGACACTTTTCTGGCGCAGATCTCTGCCTGGGGTTGAGGGGCTCCTAAAAGCTTTCTGCAAGCGTTCCCATCCAGACTGTCTCACCGGCTGGCGCTGAAAATACACGGCACCCCAGAGATAAAACACTGGAAATGAGGGCGAAATTACAGGAAGCCGGAGCCAGAGAAAACATTTAAATATTTCCTTCTTTATGATATTAAAGTTCAACTGTAAGCCAAAAGTAGAAATCAGTCTGTGAGCTGATATTACCGTCCAGGAATCATCGAATTGGTCAATATACCTCTAAATCTGAGTTTTACATAACAGGCTTTGGTTCACTGGTCACATGATCCTGTCCTGTGTAAGCTCCCTTGTAATAACCCCCCCCCCCCCCAGACACAGTGGGCTAGATTCAGATAGAGATACGACGGCGTATTTTCCTGATACGCCGTCGTATCTCTGAGTTCCGTCGGTCGGATCTATGCGCCTGATTCATAGAATCAGGTTACGCATAGATCTCCCTAAGATCCGCCAGGTGTAAGTGACTTACACTGTCGGATCTTAGGCTGCAATCTCACTCTGGCCGCTAGGTGGCGCTTCCGTTTGTATACGCGACGAATATGCAAATGAGGAGTTACGCAGATTCAGAAACGAACGACCGCCCAGCGCTTTTTATTTACGTCGTTTGCGTTCGGCTTTTTCCAGCGTATAGTTCTCCCTGCTATATGCGGCGTATCCAATGTTAAGTATGGCCGTCGTTCCCGGGTCGAATTTTGAATTTTTTTACGTCGTTTGCGTAAGTCGGTCGCGAATACGGATGGACGTAATTTACGTTCACGTCGAAACCAATGACGTTCTAGCGACGTCATTTGGAGCAATGCACGCTGGGAAATCTAGCGGACGACATCTAGCGGACGCGCCTGATTTAAATTCTACACGCCCCCTAGCCGCGGAATTTGAATTCCGCCGGGGGATTTACGATACGCCGCCGCAACTTTAGAGGCAAGTGCTTTCTGAATAAAGCACTTGCCTCAAAAACTTGCGCCGGCGGATCGTAAATCAGATAAGTTACGCAGATCTGAATCTAGCCCAATGTTCCTTCAACCACTTAAGCCCCGGACCATTTGGCTGTGTAAAGACCAGGCCACTTTTTGCGATTCAGCACTGTGTCGCTTTAACTGACAATTGCGCGGTCGTGCGACGTGGCTCCCAAACAAAATTGGCGTCCTTTTTTTCCCACAAATAGAGCTTTCTTTTGGTGGTATTTGATCACCTCTGCGTTTTGTTTTTTTTGCGCTATAAACAAAAATAGAGTGACAATTTTGAAAAAAATTCAATATTTTTTACTTTTTGCTATAATAATTAGCCCCCAAAAATATATAAAAAAAATATATTTTTCCTCAGTTTAGGCCGATACGTATTCTTCTACCTATTTTTAATAAAAAAATCGCAATAAGTGTTTATCGATTGGTTTGTGCAAAATTTATAGCGTTTACAAAATAGAGGATAGTTTTATTTCATTTTTATTAATAATTTTTTTTTACTACTAATGGCGGCGATCAGCGATTTTGTTCGTGACCGCGACATTATGGCGGACACATCGGACAATTTTGACACATTTTTGGGACAATTGTCATTTTCACAGCAAAAAATGCTATATAAATGCATTGGCCCAGATTCAGGTACGAGTTGCGCTTTATTTGCGGAGGCACAGGGCAACGATTTTGCCCTGCGCCCATGCAAATATTTTGCGCTGCCCTCGATTCACGGAGCAGTAGCTCCGTAAATTGCGAGGGCGCGCCGGCAAAATTGCCCGGCGTAAGCGCGTGCAATGTAAATGATCCCGCCGGGGGCGGGAATCATTTAAATTAGGCGCGTTCCCGCGCCGATCGTAAAGCGCATGCGCCGTCGGGAAACTTTCCCGACGTGCATTGCGGCAAATGACGTCGCAAGGACATCATTTGCTTCAAAGTGAACGTGAATGGCGTCCAGCGCCATTCACGTATCACTTACGCAAACGGCGTAAAATTAAAATTTCACGACGCGGGAAGGGCGGGTATACTTTAGCATTGGCTGCCCCTACTATTAGAAGGGGCAGCCTTACGCTAAAGACGCCGTACGGAAACTCCGTACCTTGCGTATGCAGGGCCCGCGCAACTTTGTGAATCGGTGTTAGTATGCAATTTGCATACTATACGCTGATCACAATGGGAGCGCCCCCTAGCGGTCAACGCAAGAATGCAGCCTAAAATCTGCGTGGCATAAGAGCCTTATGCCACGCAGATTTTAGGCTGCAGTCGGCGTAACGAGTTCTCTGAATCAGGAGAACTCGTTAAGCCGGCGCAAGTCAGCAATTGCGCTGTGTAACTATGGTTACGCAGGCGCAATTGCTACCTGAATCTGGGCCACTGTTTACTGTGAAAATGACAATTGCAGTTTGGGAGTTAACCACTAGGGGGCGCTGAAGGGGTTAAGTGTGACCTCATATGTGTTTCTAACTGTAGGGGGCGGGGCTGGACGTGTGACGTGATTGATTGGGTTTCCTTATATCAGGGAACACACGATCAATGACAGCGCCACAGTGAAGAACGGGGAAGCTATGTTTACACCGATCGAGGGACTCCAGTGGCGATCGAATCCGCGGGTCCCGCTGCCGCGGTCCTGGAGTTTCGGACCGGGTCGCGGTCGTGCGCCCGCGACCCACGGCTGGGCACTTAAAGAGGACGTACAGGTACGTGCTTGTGCCCAGCCATGCCATTCTGCTGACATATATGTGCAGGAGGCGGTCCTTAAGTGGTTAATTAATAAATTCTCTTGCAGCCCGAACTTAGATGGCAGATGAAGAGGCAGCACATGGAGCCACTCAACTGTGTTCCAGTGCTAATGTGCTAACCAGAAGCATACCTCCCAACATTTAGAAAATCCAGTGCGGGACATCTTGTTGAGCGGGGGGGGGGGGGCGGGAATCAAAGTTGTTGAGCGGAGGGGGGGTTCTCCTACCTGTGCATATTCCTCTGTCTCGACACCCCGCCTGCGCCATTCAACTGTAGACCGCTCCATATTTCCAGTCGCACTGTTATTGGGCGTATAGTGGTCATGTGCGGAGGCGGGACTTCTAGACGATCAATGACAGGCCAGCCCCACGCCGCACATGACCCCCATACGCCCAATCACAGGGAACCGGACACCAAACATGGCGGTGGAACGCAAACATGGAGGCATGGAATGTCGCGCCCGGGCCCTGTTTGCCGGGATCCTAGTCTAGTCCGCAGGACAGATTTTGAATTGCGGGAGGATCCCGCGGAATCCGGGACAGTTGGGAGGTATGCAAGAAGCATGCTGATAGGAGGAGAGACAGCTTGACTCGCAGCCTGCTGCTTCACCTATCCACGTCCAATCACAGACTGGGGGAGGGACAAGACCTGTCAGGAACAAGCAACTGCCCCGGTCTCGTGCCCTGCTGGACAGGGCTGTGTTGTGTGGCAGAGCTGTGTAAATCTCAAAGCTGAATGTAAAACAGATCCCATATATGTGTATTACATCTGTACATTTAGCTGGAGTTGAGCTTTAACGTGTTCAGTAAAACTGATATTTGGAGTAAATTTAGGAAAGGATTGTGTAATTGGGATCCGTCCACTAAGCACATTCCACTCATCACTCCCACGGACGTGTCAGATCAGCACAAGCCATCAGCCGTCATTAGGGTTTCAATGGTTAACCAGAAAGAGACGGGCACAGGAAGACGCAGAGCACATAAGAAAAGGAAAACATTCCTTGACTTGGCGGTGGGTCTGTGCCAGTCACACCCAGTGTGTGGGCTGAGGAATGTATCCATACTGGGACTCGCAGGAGATTGTCCTTACAGGAGACGGTTACAAGTCTTTAAAGAGAAGCTGTCACTTTTTCCTATTCAAAGCAGCGTCTTAAAAAGCTCACACATGACCCACTTATACGTACTTTGGTCATGCTAGGCTGACCCTTCATTGCTACGCTTGGGAAATCCCCTGTAATTCCAGGTATAGGGGAGCATGTGACCTTCTCCCATGATGCAGTGCTAATGCAAACAGCCAATTGGCATATCTAAACACTGTCACATGAGGGTTGGAGGATCCTGTGTAAGCTCTGACCAAGGCCGGTGCTACCACTAGGCAAACTAGGCAGCTGTCTAGGGCGCCCTGCTGCCTAGGGTGCCCGGCCACTGATGTTTCTACTCTCTTCTCTCTGCAGCAAGAAACTTAGGGCCAGATCCACATAGCGAGTACGCCGGCGTATCTACTGATACGCGGGCTTACTTTCAAATTTCCCGCGTTGTATCTTTCGTTTGAATCCTCAAACCAAGATACGACGGCTTTTGGGTTCGATCCGACAGGCGTACGGCTTTGTACGTCTTCGGATCGTAGGTGCAATACTTCGGCGCCCGCTGGGTGGAGTTTGCGTCGTTTTCCGCGTTGGGTATGCAAATTAGCTTTTTCCGACGATCCACAAAGGTACGAGCGGCCGTCGCATTCTCTTACATCGTCTTTAGTCGGCTTTTTCCGGCGTATAGTTAAAGCTGCTATTTTGTGGCGTATAGATAGACTTGCCATGTTAAAGTATGACCGTCGTTCCCGCGTCAAAATGTGAATTTTTTTTTTTGGCGTAAGTCGTCCGTAAATAGGGATGGACGTAACTCACATCTAAGTTCAAAAAATGACGTTGTTGCGACGTCATTTTCGCGCAAAGCACGGCGGGAAATTTCTGGACGACGCATGCACATTTCATTCGGCGCGGGGACGCGCTTCATTTAAATGAAACCCGCCCCCAACCCGACCAATTTGAAATCCGCCGCCAGAAATACACTACACCACCGTAACTTACGGCGCAAAATCGCTGAGGTTTCGAAAATGCGCCAGGTAAGGTACGGCAGCGTAGCGTATCTCTGATATGCTGCGTGGAACTAAATGTATGTGGATCTGGCCCTAAGTCTCAGCATCAGTAGACAGCCACTGCTCCGTTCATGCATAGTGTGAGAGGCACAGCGGTGCTGGAGGACTGCATCTGTGTCCTGACTCCCAAATGAATGGAAGCAAGCAGACATTAATTGATGGTTACTGGTAGGCTGCATTGATGGGCACTGGCAGGCTGCATTGATGGGCACTGGCAGGCTGCATTGATGGGCACTGGTAGGCTGCATTGATGGGCACTGGTAGGCTGCATTTATGGGCGATGGCAGGCTGCATTGATGGGCGATGGCAGGCTGCATTGATGGGCGCTGGTAGGCTGCATTGATGGGCACTGGTAGGTGGCATATGATGGGCGCTGTTGATGCTGCATTGATAGGCAATGGCAGGCTGCATTGATGGGCACCGTGAGGCTGCATTTGGTGGGCATTTCATTAAAAAGGTGGGGTTTACATGGGCATGGAAAAGGGGGTGGGGTTGGGGGTGGAGCCAGAGAGGTGGCAAAATGAGGTTTCACCTAGGGTGTCAAAAATCATTGCACCAGCCCTGGCCCTGACACCATCCAACAAAGAGCTTACACCGGATCTGGACTGCAGGCTCCAACAGAGGGTGGAGGAGCACGGACAGCTTAGTATTGTGGAGAGTGAGGTGAGGTTTGAAGACTTTTTTTTTGCCCTAAATAGTAAAATTACCATCCATCCCCAATTCCTGGGTACAATCTCTGTTGTCAGGGGTCTGTCCTCCAAAAATGGGTGTCACTGGATCTGTCCTGAAACTGTAATGCCCCGTACATACGATCAGTTTTCCCGTTGGAAAAAGTCTGATGAGAGCTTTCCATGTGTATGCTCCATATGACTTTTTCCAATGGAAAAACTGCCGGAAAAAAAGAGAGAGCGGGTTCTTTATTTCCAAGACGTAAAAAATTCCTAGCGGAAAAAACTTTCATCTGTATGGAATTCCGACGGGGAAAAAAAACACGCATTGAAACAATTCGACGCATGCTCGGAAACATTAAATGTATTTTTCCCGCCTTGTCGTAGTGTTGTACGTCACTGCGTTCTTAATGCTCGAAAGTTCAGAGACATTTTGTGTGACCGCGTGTATGCAAGACAAGCTTGAGCGGAATTCCGTCAGAAAAACCATCCAACTTTTTTCCGAGGGGAAATCCGGTCGTGTGTACGGGGCATACGCTTCACATTGCATGGGCTCCAATTCATCACACTGCGCAAGCGGCATTTCATTTTTTTGGAAATGTGAAAAAAATGTAATAATGTACTTAGAAGGCACGAATAAAATAAAATAGGTAAAGTTTTATTAATCGACATATACATCAATAACACGATACACAAGATACATAGGCATAAAAATAGGACTCAACGTGGTTCCCCTGGAGTATATCCACGATTAGCACATTGGTCAGGATGTGGGGACATACAAAGTAAGACAAAATAATGGAAACCCACTAATACATGTATTGGTAGCGCTCTGAAGTCTTCAAGTTGTTGCTAGTGTACTGACCAGGGGCGGACTGACCATTGATGCACTCGGGCATTGCCCGAGGGCCCCATGCCACTAGGGGGACCCATCAGGGTTGCCAGGCTCAGTAAAACCAGGGACAGTATGTAAAAATCTGTTTTTTTTACATCTGTCCCTGATATGTCCGAAACCGACATGCTTTTGATGTGAAAATCCAGAGATTTTAGCTGCTCCACCTCTGCACTGCCACCTGGCATGGTGGCCATCTGTAAGCCCGGGGGCCCCATAATCTTCTATTGCCCGGGGGCACCATGAGTTGTCAGTCCGCCCCTGGTACTGACATAAAGACCTCAGTAAAAAGTTGCTGCCGGTATACATAAGAATTTATGCCGAACCTTTTATTGGTAAGGATCTCTGAATAGCGGGGTTTTCGGGTAAATCCAGTGAGTAAGCTGGATCAGAGGTGCGGCGGACATTAGAGCGATTTCTCTTTGCCCGCCGCAATTCCAGCTACCACGCATGCACAGACCACTTCAGCTGTGCTGTTTTGGAATGACGAATCAGTGATGTGGGGGCACTTAGGCTCCATTCACACCTAGGCAGACAAATTCGCTGCGTTTTGTCGCCGCAAATCGCGGTACAAATAGTGGCGTTTTGTACCGCGATTTGCGGCGACAAAACGCCGGTATTGTCCGCCTAGATGTGCCCCAGATTGACCCCCTCTATGGAGATGCTTCCCATCTCCTAGCCGAACGCCGAAAGCCGCCTGAAAAAAAGGTCCGGGACCTTTTTTCAGGCGTCCGGCGTTCGGCGTGGAGATGTGAACCATCTCCATAGAGGGACATGTGTTTTCATCCCTCTGGCGGCAGCGGCGTAGCATTTACAGGCGTTAAAACGCCTAGATGTGAATGGGGGCTAATACGCACAGATAAGTTGCACTGATGGACACTGATGAGCACTGACGAGGTTGCACTGATGAGGCAACACTGATGGCAATTGATAGGCGGCACTGATAAGCTGGATAGGCTACACTGACAGGGCAGCCATCACAAATTTTGGGATTTTGGGTGGGGCCCCTTACACAGCTTTAGGCAGGGCCCCCCTGGAGCAGAGAACCGGGGGGGGGGGGGGATGCTGACGGAAAAAAAACAAGTGTAGTCTCTTCTCTCCTGACGCAAGCTAATAAGCGCGGGGGGGGGGAGGGGGGACCTGGGGACCATCGGCCCCTTACAGGTGTAATGCTAAAAATAAATTCAAATTTAATTAAAATATATATATTTATAAAAACAAAAGGTGGGGGCCTGTAAGGGGTACATGTGTAATGCAAAAAAAGTTTGTTTGTTTTTTTAAACTGGAGGGGGGCCAGCAGGGCCCCTTACAAGTGTAATGCCTGTACCCCCCTGATGGCGCCCCTGTACACCGATGATCAGTGCCCAATTACCAGTGTAAATGCTGTATCTGTCAGAGAGCTGATAGGAACAGATAACTGGCAAAAGCTGTTTGCATTGTGACAACTGTGATTGGACACAGCTGATCACATGGTAAAGAGCTGCTGTGATTGGCCCTTGATCTATGATCAGCTGTGTCCAGTGGTCAAAGTGCGCCCCTGATCTGTGCACGTGGGAGGCCTGCGATGTAGCTATCTATTGGCTTAAAGTGCCTATAGGTCCCTCATTTATGGTTAACTCTAAACTGACAAGCTGTAAAGCATTTAAAGTGTTACCAATTACCTTAATAATTTTGGGTACTTACATTTTTTTAGCATTGTGTGGGCACACACAGTTTTGAGGATTGACATTTACAGCATCTATTTTTTCAACTCCACCTCTGTGGAAGAATTAGAACCCCAGTCAAGTTTTTACTGCTATCCGGGGCTTTGTTAAAGGAGTTTACCCTCACTTCCTGTGAGCTGGCAATTTGTTAACTGATAGGAAGTGAGTGGAACTCACTTTTTTTTTTTTAGTAGAGGGGTAGGGTATTGTCAAGTTTGTATTTCTCGAATGTGGACGCCTTGCACTCTATAAAAAGATACCACAACCCCAAGTGACAGGAAAACCAACCTGAAGGCAGCCCCAATTCACTGCGTTCTGCCAAGCTGGCCTGGGGCACTGCCATTTCTCTCCATATGCAGGACTTGGGCAGGGTACACACATACCCAGGGGCGGACTGACCATTTGGTCACTCGGGCACTGCCCGAGGGCCCCATGCCACTAGGGGGCCCCATCAGGGTTGCCAGCCTCAGTAAAACTAGGGACAGTATGTAAAAATCTGTGTTTTTAAAAAAAATATCAAGATTATAGCTGTCCCGCCTCTCCAGTACCTTTTTAGTGTGTGTATACTCATACCTCCCAACCGTCCTGGATTTTGCGGGAATGTCCCACCATTTGCGCTAATTCCCGCGAGCAGTACCATTGTCCCACGATTTCGCTGCCCCCCGCGATTACCACGATTCACGGGTAATCCCGCGGACTCGCGATTCGCGGTAAATGCTGTGGTCCTGAGATTATCGACAACCCCCCCCCCCGCTCATCAACTTCGATCCACGGACCCCCCCTCCACTTTGATCCATGGAACCCCCCCCCGCTCAACAACTTAGATCCGTTATCCCCCCCCCCGCGCAACAACTTTGATCAGTGCCCCCCCGCTCAACAACATAGATCCGCCCCCCCCGCTCAACAACTTCGCTCCGTGGAAACCCCCCCCCCCGCTCAACTCTGATCCACGGAATTCCCCCCCCCCACTCAACAACTTTGATCCGCGCCCCCGCCTGCTCAACAACTTTGATCCGCGTCCCCCCCCCGCTCAACAACTTTGATCCGCGTCCCCGCTCAACAACTTCGTCTGGGGGGTATGCTCATTTGTCCCTCATTGTGAAGTTTAAAAGTTGGGAGGTATGTATACTGTGTATGTATACTGTATGTGTATACTGTGGCCCCATAATCTCCTATTGCCCGGGGGCCCATAATCTCCTATTGCCCGGGGGCCCCATGAGTTGTCAGTCCGCCCCTGCGCATACCTAAATTGGGAAGCCATTCCACCATCTTGGCTGCTCATAATCTCCAGGCCTGAGGCCCGCACTCCATATACCTGAGGTTTTCTTGCAATAAAGGATTGTCTACAGACTCTACACCATTGGCTTTTCAGATGCTTTACTTGCAGCGTGATGTGGTGACCCCAAAGTCTGTAGTGACTCCTCAGTCCTCCAGGTAAAGTGATGTAGCACTACCCCCATAGGAGCTACAGCAACAAGGAGCATCAAATTATGGCCTGGGGCACTGCCATTTCTCTCCATATGCAGGACTTGGGCAGGGTACACACATACCCAGGGGCGGACTGACCATTTGGTCACTCGGGCACTGCCCGAGGGCCCCATGCCACTAGGGGGCCCCATCAGGGTTGCCAGCCTCAGTAAAACTAGGGACAGTATGTAAAAATCTGTGTTTTTAAAAAAAATATCAAGATTATAGCTGTCCCGCCTCTCCAGTACCTTTTTAGTGTGTGTATACTCATACCTCCCAACCGTCCTGGATTTTGCGGGAATGTCCCACCATTTGCGCTAATTCCCGCGAGCAGTACCATTGTCCCACGATTTCGCTGCCCCCCGCGATTACCACGATTCACGGGTAATCCCGCGGACTCGCGATTCGCGGTAAATGCTGTGGTCCTGAGATTATCGACAACCCCCCCCCCCCGCTCATCAACTTCGATCCACGGACCCCCCCTCCACTTTGATCCATGGAACCCCCCCCCGCTCAACAACTTAGATCCGTTATCCCCCCCCCCGCGCAACAACTTTGATCAGTGCCCCCCCGCTCAACAACATAGATCCGCCCCCCCGCTCAACAACTTCGCTCCGTGGAAACCCCCCCCCCCCCGCTCAACTCTGATCCACGGAATTCCCCCCCCCCCACTCAACAACTTTGATCCGCGCCCCCGCCTGCTCAACAACTTTGATCCGCGTCCCCCCCCCGCTCAACAACTTTGATCCGCGTCCCCGCTCAACAACTTCGTCTGGGGGGTATGCTCATTTGTCCCTCATTGTGAAGTTTAAAAGTTGGGAGGTATGTATACTGTGTATGTATACTGTATGTGTATACTGTGGCCCCATAATCTCCTATTGCCCGGGGGCCCATAATCTCCTATTGCCCGGGGGCCCCATGAGTTGTCAGTCCGCCCCTGCGCATACCTAAATTGGGAAGCCATTCCACCATCTTGGCTGCTCATAATCTCCAGGCCTGAGGCCCGCACTCCATATACCTGAGGTTTTCTTGCAATAAAGGATTGTCTACAGACTCTACACCATTGGCTTTTCAGATGCTTTACTTGCAGCGTGATGTGGTGACCCCAAAGTCTGTAGTGACTCCTCAGTCCTCCAGGTAAAGTGATGTAGCACTACCCCCATAGGAGCTACAGCAACAAGGAGCATCAAATATCCTGGGCGACAGAGGACATCTTGTGGTAGAAAAGAGGTACTGCGAAGGGAAGATCCATATTGAAGGTGAGTATTGTGGTCTGCACTGCTTCTTTATTTTTATTTTTTTGATTAACTTTTACAAACAAAAAGTCGTGTGTGTTGGGCTTTAAAGTGGAGGTGCAGGAGGAAAGTAAATTTTACAGCTGCTAAAAATGTGCAACTCTGTTGAGCTTTCAGGCCTCTAATCAGTATGCAGGCTGTTTTTTCCCCCATCTACACTAACCTTAGGGGCTCATTGAAGCGTGAGTTCGGGGGGTGGTAAAACCAAGTGGTTGAGCCATGTTATTATGGCCTACCTGAACACTAAAATATAGCTGCTCATGGCCAGGGCCGGCCCTACCATTGTACCAGGCAGCACTTTCAGGGGAGCAGCAAATTTCCTGCCTGAACGCCATCCCATTCCACCAGCTCCACTCTCCACTCCACTGTGGGGCTAATTGCCGCCCGACCGCTCCTCCCGTTCCGCTCTCCGCTCCACTGTGGGGTTAATTGCATGAATAGAGCCATAACAGGTCCTTTTTATACTCCTATATACATGTATAGAGCCATGACAGGTCCACTTTAGTTATCATGGTATAAAATAATGGCTGTGGGGGCATTTTGGTGGGCGTAATTTTTTTTTCGGTGTGGCAGCATTTCATTCTTGGTACCAGGCAGCACAATGTCTTGGGCCGGCACTGCTCATGGCTGTACACATTCCATAGCTGCAGCATAAAGGTAAACAGCATGTCACTTTTGGCATTCGGAGCAGAATAGGACTTATGCAGCTCTATGGGGCTGTGCTGGAACTGCACCGTGACTGCATACGATGCACATGGGTGTGACACTGTAGTACAGCAATTCTAGAGTTAAATTAGACAGTGAGGAGCCGACATGTCACCTTCCCACTGCCTGTCAATCACCGCTGAAAAACAATCTAAGCATGGATTGCTTTTTAAGAGGAACAGAAGTGCCTTCTGCACTTGGGAACAAGCCTGATACAGTCAGGTACCTTTTATTTCTATAAATCTGGTTTATTTGCTTGGTGGTGAAACTTTGCTGCCATCTGGTGGACAAAAATATTTTGATGGTAATGGGCACAGAAGGCACAGGAGTCTTTTAGCCGGATTCACAAAGACTTACGCGACGTATCTACTGTAAGTCCGCGGATGCGCCGTCGTATCTATGCGCTTGATTCTGCGAAGGAGATACGCCTGAATTTCGGCTCCATCCGACCGACGTAAGTCTCCTACGCCGTCGTATCTTGGGCGCATATTTACACTGGCCGCAAGGGGCGCTTCCATTGATTTACGCAGTAATCTACGCCGTTTACGTAAGGCGTACGTCCGGCATAAAGGTAAACCACCACAATAGCAGGTGTAAGTCATGTTAGGGTATGGACGTCGGAACAGATGTCGTATTTTACGTCGTTTACGTAAGTCGTACGTGAATGGGGCTGAGCGTAGGTTACGTTCACGTCGAACGCATTGAGTCGTCGTATCTTAGGGAGTATATGCGACGTAATTCTGAGCATGCGCGCGCATGCGCCGTTCGTCAGGCCCTTCATTTACATGGGGTCACTCTTCATTTTAATACAGCACGCCCACTACCTTCCTACTTTGAATTAGGCGGGCTTACGCCGGCCCATTTACGCTACGCCGCCGTAACTTAGGGAGCAAGTGCTTTGTGAATACTGTTCTTGCCTCTCTATGTTACGTCGGCGTAGCGCATATGAGATGCGCTACGCTCGCTCAAAGATACGCCGCTCTACGTGAATCTGGGCCTTTATCTACATACTTGTCTTGGGTCAGGAACTAAAAGTACTGGGGTGCGGACATCGTGGGCTCCCTGGAAAGGTAAGTGTCCATATAGTAAAAGTCAGCAGCTGCAGTATTTGTAACTTTTAAATGTTTTCCCAAAGACGGAACTCCACTTTAAGTACACTATATCACCAAAAGTATTGGGACACCTGCCTTTACACGCACATGACCTTTAATGGCATCCCAGTCTTAATCCATAGGGTTCAATATTCAGTTGGCCCACCCTTTGCAGCTATAACAACTATGATTGTCGGAGGCCGGGCGCAAAGTTATGATGTTACGCCCGGCCTCTGCATTTAAAAAAAACTGTGCCGCTTCGGCTGGGAAGCGGTGATCGTTTTTTAATTTTTTTATTTTAGGCTTCCAAGCTTAGAGGTGAGATGTGAGGTCTTATTGAACCCATATCTCACTGTAAAGAGGACCTGTCATGCCACATTCCTATCACAAGTGATGTTTCCATTCCTTGTAATAGGAATAAAAGTGATCAAAATTTCTATTTATTTTTTAAAAGTGTCAAAATACATTGTTTTAAATAAAATTAACAATAAAAATAAATAAAAATGAGTGCCCCTGTCCCGTGTGCTCGCACGCAGAAGCGAACGCATATGTAAGTCCTGCCCACACATGTGAGGTGTTGCTGCTGCGAACGTTAGAGCGAGAGCAATAATTCTAGCCCTAGACCTCCTCTGTAACTCAAAACATGTAACCAGTAAAAAAAATTAAAGTGTCCCCTATGGGGATTTTTAAGTACCTAAGTTTGGCGCCATTCCACAAGCGTGTGCAATTTTTAAGCGTGACATGTTAGGTATCTATTTACTCAGCGTAACTTCATCTTTCACATTATGAAAACATTGGGCTAACTGTACTGTTTTTTTAAGCATTAAACTGTTTTTTTTTCCCTAAAAAAAACGCATTTGAAAAATTGCAATGCCATTGTATTCTCTAGGGTCTCTGCTAAAAAAAAACATATATAATGTTTGGGGGTTCTATGTAGTTTTCTAGCAAAAAAAAATATGATTTTTACATGTAGGACAGAAATGTCAGAATTGGGGTTAATTTAATAATATATTACAGAGCTGCATTATTTTGTATCCCTTCTATGGAATTTGGCTTTAAAGCCAAAGCGTCATCACGACAACCAGGGAACTAGGACCTCTGTCTGACATTTGGAGTGGAATTACCCACTATTTTGACTGGTGGATATATTACATGACAATGCCGACCTCCTGACTCTGAATCAGCTCATCTCCAACTGCTGAGTTAAAATAATTACACATACGTACCAATACTGACCTCTTGTGGTGATCAAGTGTACAAGCTTTGAGCCTAACTAATCACATATAGGCCCGGATTCTCAAAGCACTTGTGCCGACGTATTTTGAGATACGCCGCGTAAGTGCAAATATGCGCCGCCGTATCTGTGCGCCGTGCCCACAAAACCAAGATACGCCTGAAAATAGGCTTCATCCGACCAATGTAACTTGCCTACGCCGGCATAGAGTGGGCGCATATTTACGCTGGACGCATGTGGCGCTCCCATTGATTTTCTATTCACATATGCAAATGAAGGAGATACGCCGATTCACGAACGTTCGTCCGTTCGACGCAGTGCGCGTAAAGTCATACGTCCGGCGTAAAATTATGCCCCATAAAGGAGGTGTAACTCAGCAGCATCCATGCAAAGGGCTGCACCAGGGAACACAAGCCGTCGTATTTTACATAGTTTAAGTTGGACGTGAATATGGCTGGGCGTAGGTTACGTTCACGCCGTAGGCAGTGATCCGTCGTATCTTAGGGAGTAGATCCGACATGATTCTAAGCATGCGCACTGGGATGCGTCCACGGGACGACGCATGCGGCGTTCATTATACGTATCTGTCTGAGACTCAGCCCATCATTTGCATGGGGGTCACCCCTCATTTGCATGGCTCACGCCCACTTACACATACGCCGGCTTACGCCTAGGAAACCCATCGCAGTTTTGGCAGCACTGGCTTTGTGAATCCAGTGCTTGCCTCTCTGCGCTGCGTCGGCGTAGCATAAAGAAGATACGCTACGGCGGCATAAATATGCGCCGCTGTTTGTGAATCCGGGCCATACTGTATAAGTGTCAAGTATGGCCATTTGGCCCCAGTACTTCCTGGTATAGTTCATGTGATAACTTGGACATAATATGATAGTTGTCCTGGAGGGATCTTAGGGCCAAATCCACAGCCAGCGGCGCAAATTAAGTTACTCAAAACTTATGTCATTTAAGTTACGGCGCCCTAAGTTGGTGCCGTAAGTGCCGTATCCACAGCGCATTTGCGCACAAAATTGCGCCAGCGTAACTTAAATTCCGAGGCGTAAGGCGGGGTTATTGCAAGTGGGAAGGAAGTGGGCGTGCTTCATTGTAATGAGCCGTGACCCCATGCAAATGAAGGGCCGGTCGTACTGCGCATGCGCGCACGAATCTGCTGCTCACTGCGCATGTGCAGAACTTTGCTCGGCGCAATCAGTGAGATAGGTAAAAGGCCAAGCGTACTTAGTTTGAGGATCGCCCTGTGTATAAAAAGCCCCAGTCAAACACACTTCCCTTGCAAAAGTATATCCCAGTGTTTCCCTTCCATGAGCAATTTGCTTCTGCTCTTAAAGTTTGTTGGTGTGTTGTTAAGTTGTGTTTGTGAGAAAAGTGTTTGAGGAGTTGGAGAGTCTAGTTGGTGTTTGTTTTTGATAACTGTATTTTGTTAATTTGTTTGTTATTGTTTTTGCTGATTGTTTTTTTGTGCTTGTATTTTGTTTGTTTTTTGTTCGTGTTTTATTTTGAATTTATAGTAGCTGTCTGCTTGTGTGTTTAGATTTTTGTTTGTTTTTTGAGTGTATATTTTTGTCTGGTTTTTGGGTGTGTATTTTTGTCTGTTTATTGGTGATTGTTTTTTGGGTGAGTTTCTTGGTGCTGGGTGGTGTCTGTGATGGCCCCCAAGCGCAGGAAGCTTAATTTCACCCTGGGAGAGAAGCGAATTCTTGCTCGGGGCATCGTGCGATATGGGCGATATCTGCATGGCCCTGAGAGCCGGAACACCCCCCCGGCCAGGAGGAAGGAGCTCCTTAAACGGATAACGGATCAGGTCAATGCGGCGGGGGAGGGGGAGACCAGGACCCCCGCTGGCATACAGAAAAAGATTAACGACCTTAGGAGCGTCGTCCGCAATAAGATGGCAAAGATGGACGCCCATACCAGGGGCACTGGAGGAGGGGGACCCTGCCCAGTCAGACTGACGGAGGAGAAATGGGCAGTGGCCCAGTGTTTCCACCCACAGCAGGTGGTGGGCCTGCCTGGCTATCAGTCAGATGTTCCTGTGAGGACAGGTACGTTTTTGGTTTTTCTCTCTGGTGATTAGCATGTGTGGGTGGGGGAAGGGAAGATGTGCCAAGTGTGTGGATCCTCAAACCTGTGATTGTTTTGTGTCCTCCACAGATGGCCAGGAGGTTGCAGGCCCATCAGGCCAGGAGGTTGCTGGCCCATCAGGCCAGGCTGCTGCACCACCCCCAAGACAGGCTGCTGATGACTCCCAAGAAGGGCAGGATTCCCCAGGGGAGGGGAGTGGCCAAACCTCCCCTCATGAGGAGGTTGAGGGGGAGGAGGTTGAGGGGGAGGAGGATGAGGGGGAGGAGGAAGAAAATATTCAGATTGGCCGGGAAGTCCTGTTGGCCTCTGATATGATGACCTTTGAGTCTTCCCCTGAGGCTACCCCAGAGGCTGGCACCAGTCAGGCCACCATCAGGGGTAGCCCCTCCCACTTCTCCCCCAACAGGCATCCACCCACAAGGGTCACTCTATCCCCTCCTGCCAGGCTACAAGCCTCAGGGGCAGGCAGGATGGCGACCCAGGACACCAGGGGGGTGGCCGAGCGTCTGCCGGTCAGTCTGCTGAGGGACAATGCCCGGCAGACCCGCACTCTGGCTAAAATGCTACAAAAAATGACCCAGATGGAGCACAGCCTGGGTGTAATGATGGAGGCAGTCGGTGATGTGGCCACCAACTCAGTGGCGGTCATTACATGCATGAACGACCTACAGACCGACACAACAGGCGTGGCCCGGGAGGTAACTGCCCTGACCCAGGCTGTGCAGGACAATACTAGGTCTGGCCAGGCCAATGCGGCTGCCCTCACTGCCTGTCTCACTAGAATTGCAGTGGCCTTGGAGGGCAGGCCAGCAGGGGAGGCTCCTCCTTCCCCTGCTCACCCCCCCAGGAGGCTCCTCCTTCCCCTGCTCACCCCCCCCAGGAGGCTCCTCCTTCCCCTGCTCACCCCCCCAGGAGGCTCCTCCTTCCCCTGCTCACCCCCCCAGGAGGCTCCTCCTTCCCCTCCCCCCCAGGAGGCTCCTCCTTCCCCAGCTCACACCCCCCCAATGGACATCCTCCGCGAGGGCGTGGCCGTGCCGGTGGCCGTGCCCGTGGCCAGCCAAGGCGTAGCAATCGCCGCCGATAATTAATTAGCAGGGATACTTTTTTTTTTTTATTATTTCATTTGGTATTCTGTACTTATGATTTGATTTATGTGTGTGAATGATGTGTGAATGTGGGGGGGGGGGGGGGGTGGCATTCCTGATAAAATAAGGGTGTCACCCTCAGTTTTGGTGGAGTAGGGATCCCCAGGACCAGGGAGAAGTGATCCCAGGTTCCTGAATGGTGTATGAATGCACAGTGACATAATTGGAGCCGTGGCGTGGCGTTGCTGCTCCCAAGTACCAAAGGGGGGGGGGGGACTTGGATCTAATCCAATTCGATGTGCATGTGATGTGTCTGTGCTAGGGACCACAGTGGTGTGCATTCATGCATTCTCATTGTGACATCATTAATGTGCGTTTACTGTGCAAATATGTATTCTGCGAGGCGTCTCCTGACTGCTGTTCCCTCAGAAGAGGGGGTACCCTGGGTTACTAAAGTCACTATTATAGATAGGGGCATGGATGCCCCTGGCATGGTGGCATACAGATTGTAGTCCAGCAAGTGTGTGTGCTCAGCTCTTCCTTCATGGTATTGCTTTAGCTGACCTTTACACGGCATGTGTAAAATTAGGGCTGCTTTTATAAAGTGTAAAATTGCTCCGGGAAACTAACAGAAGCGCACAGGGCGTAATCTACGGCGCACACACTTAATTTTGTGGATCGCCCTATCTCCCTCATTTGCATCTTTGCCTATCAAATACAGCGGCGTGTCTAGCGTAATTTGCGCACAAAGAAGCGCCGGTGTAATTATTTTAGGTAGGACGGAAATACCGGAATTTCATGCGTATCTCGTTTTGAGGATCAGGCGCAAAGATACGCACCGTGTAAATTTAGAAATCTTGAGTTAAGTCGGCGCATCTGCTTTGTGGATTTGGCCCAAACTACGCTAGCTTCTATGTCCCATGCAGACCCCCCAGGGATTGATTTAATCTTCATATGTTACCCCACTTGCATATCTTATGATGCCATTCCTAATATTCCTTTATTGCATCAGCATGACAAGGAAACTACAAAAGTAAAGTTAACCAATGGCAATTTCCATGCTTCTCCTATGACAGGTGTCCTTTAACCACTTGCCGACCGCCGCCTGTACATTTACGTTGGCGGAATGGCATGGCTACACAAAGAGACGTACCTGTAAGTCCCGTTGAATTTTCCGCCATACGGGCGCGCGCACGCCGCTGCCGCGTGCTCGGTGAACATGCCTCACGGAACCCGCATACTTGATGTCCGCCAGTGTCCCGCGTTCGTCTCACGGAGAGGCAGAACGAGGAGATGCCTATGTAAACAAGGCATTTCCCTGTTCTGCCTAGTGACAGGACAATGATCTACTGCTCCCTGTGATCGGGAGCAGTGATCGCTCTCATGTCACTGGTAGCTCATCCCCCTCACAGTTAGAATCACTCCCTAGGACACACTTAACCCCATTCCTCGCCCCCCTAGCAGTTAACCCCTTCCCTGCCAATGTAATTTACATTGTAATCAGTGCATTTTTATAGCACTGATCGCTGTATAAATGACAATGATCCAAAAATAGCGTCACAAGTGTCCGATGTGTTCGCCATAATGTCGCAGTCATGATAAAAATCGCAGATCGCCGCCATTACTAGTAAAATAAAATTTATAAAAATTTATAAAAATGCCATAAATCTATCCCCTATTTTGTAGACACTATGGCCCACTATGGCCCAGATTCGAGTATGGGCGCACATTACACCGCCAACGCAGCGCAGAGAGGCAAGCATGGAATTCAGCAAGCCAGTGCTCCCAACGCTGCGCCAGCGTGGCGTGGGTTTCGAAGGCGTACGTCGGCGTAGGTGGAAGTGGGCGTGACCCATGCAAATGAGGCGTGACCCCATGCAAATGATGGGCCGAGCGCCAGACAGATATGTATCACGAACTGCGCATGCGCCGTGACGTGAACGCATCCCCCTGCGCCTGCTCACAACCACGTTGGAACAACTGCCTAAACTACGCCGGATAACTGCGTACGGCGTGAACGTAACCTACGCCCAGCCAGACACACGTCCAACGTAAAATACGCCGGCTTGTGTTCCCTGGTGCAGACCTTTGCATGTCTGCTGCTGGGTTGCACCTCTTTTATGGGGTATAACTTTACGCCGGACGTACAACTTACGCGCACTTCGCATAGCCTACGTCGGGCGCACGTACGTTTGTGAATTGCTGTATTTCCCTCATTTGCATGTTTGAATGGCTAATCAATGGGAGCGGCACCATGCACCCAGCCTAAATGTGCGCCCACCCTACGCCGGCGTAAGCAAGCTACGTCGGCGGGATGTAGCCTGGTTTTAGGCGCATATCTGTTTGTGGGTCTGGCGCACAGATACGACGTCGCACATTTGTACTTACATCGGCGTAACTTGTTATACGTCGGCGTAAGTGCTTTGTGAATCTGGGCCTATAACATTTGTGCAAACCAATTAATATACGCTTATTGCGATTTATTTTTACCAAAAATATGTAGAAGAATACGTATCGGCCTAAACTGAGGAAAAAATAATATTTTTTTATATATTTTTGGGGGATATTTATTATAGCAAAAAGTAAAAAATATTGCTTATGTTGACAGGGGAGGGACCTCCTGTAAAGTGACAGCCTTAGCTCTGTTCCTGTGTACTGTGTGGAGGGGGTGTGTCCCTTCCCTCCAATCAGCTGTCAGAAGTCTCCTCACTGAGTTCTGTAGAGTATAATTTCAGCTCTCCAGCCCCCTGCTTTTCAGAGATGAGAGATCCTGTGTGAATTTTGCACTTTGAAGGGCTGTAGAGAAGAGGAGACAGGGAATAAACAGGTACAACTTATGTAGGAGGATTTTTTTCATCTCTGTCTATCACCTGAGGCCAGTCACTTCACTGGGTATATGTGAGAGTTTACCACCACTTTAAGGCCGGGTTCACACTGGAAGCCAATGCGGCTCCTAGCAGGGGTCCTGTGCGTCCTGGTTCACTGTTTCAGGTCCGATTTCAGTCCGAATTTGGGGCTGAATTCGGACCTGAAATGGACCAAAAGATGCACAGGAGCCACATCGGAGATATGTGAACCAGCTCCATAGAGAGCCGGTCACATTCTCCTGCTGTTGCAAATTGGATGAGGGGATAACGCATCCTATTCGCAATAGTGTGAACCCAGCCTCAAGCTACAGCAGATCCCTCACATATGAGATCATTCACTTCCCTCCCTGTAGCTGGCCAGCTAATACCTGTCCGAGGTTGCTAATATGACTTACATGCATATACAGCTAGACCTGCTAATAACCTTAATACAGTTCTTATGCTCATATGTGAGAGATAAAAGCAGAGTTATTTACTGTGACTTTATAAATGGATGTCCTGTAACAGTTGTATATTGTGTTCACAGAAGCAAAAATAGTGAATATGCCTTTTAACCACTTAAGGACCGGACCAATATGCTGCCTAAAGACCCAAGGTGTTTTTACAGTTCGGGACTGCGTCGCTTTAACAGACAATTGCGCGGTCGTGCGACGTGGCTCCCAAACAAAATTGGCATCCTTTTTTCCCCACAAATAGAGCTTTCTTTTGGTGGTATTTGATCACCTCTGCGGTTTTTATTTTTTGCGCTATAAACAAAAATAGAGCGACAATTTTGAAAAAAATGCAATATTTTTTACTTTTTGCTATAATAAATATCCCCCAAAAACATATATAAAAAAAAAAATTTCCTCAGTTTAGGCCGATACGTATTCTTCTACCTATTTTTGGTAAAAAAAATCGCAATAAGCGTTTATCGATTGGTTTGCGCAAAATTTATAGCGTTTACAAAATAGGGGATAGTTTTATTGCATTTTTATAAAAAAATTTTTTTTACTACTAATGGCGGCGATCAGCGTTTTTTTTTTCGTGACTGAGACATTATGGCGGACACTTCGGACAATTTTGACACATTTTTGGGACCATTGTCATTTTCACAGCAAAAAATGCATTTAAATTGCATTCTTTATTGTGAAAATGACAGTTGCAGTTTGGGAGTTAACCACAGGGGCGCTGTAGGAGTTAGTGTTCCCTTAGTGTGTGTTTACAACTGTAGGGGGGTGTGGCTGTAGGAATGACGTCATCGATCGAGTCTCCCCTATAAAAGGGATCACTCGATCGATGCAGCACCATAGTGAAGCACGGGGAAGCCGTGTTTACATACGGCTCTCCCCGTTCTTCAGCTCCAGGGAGCGATCGAGACGGAGCGGCTATAAACAAATAGCCGCACCGTCGTCCCGGATCGCTCCCCGAGGGGACCCGACCGCCGCGTGTAGCGGGGGGGGGGTCCCGATCGGACCCCCCGCCCACGTCTAGGCAGGGATGTACAGGTACGCCAATGTGCCTGTACGTGCCATTCTGTACATGCGGCGGTCGGGAAGGGGTTAAGATTTGTTCTACATACTATAAGGTAATCTCAAGACACAGTAGAATTGAAACCAGAAAGCATAGAGTTAAGCTTTTTTTATTCAGCAGGGGTCTTGGCCAATCACAGCCAATCTCACATTGAGCAGGAGTCTTGGCCAATCACAGCCAGCCTTACACTCATTCGGTCTGGAAAATTCCCAGCACACTGCTAGAATTCATTACACCAGAGAGGGAAGATCTGAGCAGACACACACCAGTCAGAGTTCTGTTTTATGGACGCAAGTGGCCAAAATAGGTATTTAATACAGTTATATATGTTCCTATTGTTAATAGTGTGATTAGAACTGTATACTAACTAGTTATGTGTTCACTTATAGTTCCACCAAACACCAAACATGCTATCAAAACTCAAACGTGCTATCAAACTGCAATAGCAAACGTGCTATCAAACTGCAATAGCAAACGTGCTATCAAACATCATAGCAAACATTCCAGCAAACAGCAATATAGAGCGAGTAAAACTATTGATTAACCACTTAAGGACCGCCTAACGCCGATATACGTCAGCAGAATGGCACGGCTGGGCACAATCACGTAAGGGTACGTCCCCTTTAAGTGCCCAGCCGTGGGTCGCGCGCGCCACCGGCGCGCACACCTGCGACACGGTCCGAAGCTCCGTGACCGCGGGACCTGCAGACCCGATCGCCGCCGGTGTCCCGCTATCGGTCACAGGAGCTGAAGAACGGGGGGAGGTGTGTGTAAACATGTAAACATTTAAACATGTTTTCCATTTTCATCAACCTCTTATTTGTGTTTGTGTTTGCCCATTCCACTAATCTTGCAATTATTACTGCCATATAATATCTTTTAAAATCAGGCACTGCCAAGCCTCCTTTCTTTTTTTTTCTAGATAGGAGCCCACCACTTACTCTGGGTTTTTTTATTCTGCCAGATATATTTCAAAATAATTGTTTTCACAGTTTTAAAAAAACATTGAGGTATCTCTATCAGGAGCATTTGGAATGTGTATAGAAGTTTTGGTAGAATCACCATGTTTAATAGATTTATTCTTCCCATCCATGATATAGGTCTCCTCGATAGGTTTTTAATATCTTCTTTTACTTCATTCAATAATGAAACATAATTGGCAAAATATATTTTTCCTATAGTAGGGGTTAATTTAATTCCCTGATATGTTAGTGTTTCTGGCTCCCACGAGAACTGGAATTCCTGTTGCAAAGCTATTTCCTCTTTCCTTTCTATTCCTAAGTTTTGTATTGTTGTTTTTGTGGGGTTTATCTTAAAGTTTGTGAGCTTGCCGTAATCCTTCAATTCATTTAATACATTTGGTAGTGATAACCTTGGCTTGGTTATGTATAGAAGTATGTCGTCCGCAAAAGCAGCAACCTTATGTTCTTCTTCTCCGATTCTAACCCCTCCTATATCCGCATTTTTTCGAATTTTTTCTAACAACGGTTCCAGGAGTGGTGAAAGCAGACACCCTTGCCTTGTTCCGTTGAACATTTCAAAAGCGGATGACATACCCTTTAACCCTTTAACTCTTTAACCCTTGCCATGGGATGTCTGTATAAATTATCAATCCATCTCATGAATCTTGGGCCCAATCCTATTCTTCGTAACGTATCCATCATAAACCCCCAGTCTACTCTGTCAAATGCTTTCTCAGCATCGATTGACATGAGCAAGACTGATTTTTTTTTCTTTTGATCCCTACGCATGAGTAGCATTGTTCTTATACTATTATCCCTACCCTCCCTACCTGGGACGAAACCTACTTGGTCTACATTGATTAATTCAGGCATCACATTTTTTAGTCTTGCCGCCAATATTTTTGCGTACAGTTTTACATCCGTATTTAATAACGCAATAGGCTGATAACTGGAACAGATGGATTTATCTTTCCCTACTTTTGGTATGATTGTAATATCTGCTAAGAGTGATTATTTTCTAATTTCCTCATTTTCAGCTGTTTTGTTGAAATAGGTACATAATGCTGGTACTAATTGCTCCTAAATCTTTTATAATATTTTATCGTATTTTCCTTTCTTTTTTTTCCCCTGCTCCTATTGATATTAACTTTCCTCTAATATACGCCTTGTGTGCTTCCCAAATTGTAGCCCTTGTGACATCTGGAGTATCATTGAAATTAAAAAATTTCCACTGTTAATTTCTTGCCCACTTCTTCTTCCTCTAAAAGTTCTTTGTTAAGCTTCCATGTCCCTTTCCTTTTTTCCTTGTCTTGAAATCTAATTTTCACTGTTACAGGGGCATGGTCCGAGATTGTTGTTGTTGCTATTACAGTTTCTCCTACATACTCCAAAATTGAATGGTCAACCAAAATGTAGTCCAGTCTCGTATACGTGTCGTGCACCGACGAGTGGAATGTATAATCCCTTTTACTTGGATGGGCTATTCGCCATATGTCTACCAACTGATGCGTGTACATTTTTTTTTTAATCAGTTTTAATTGTTTACCTCCTATAGTCGGTGCCCCAGACATACTATCGAGACCGTGATCCATAGAAAAATTTAAGTCTCCTGCCACAATCAAATATCCTTGTTTGAAGTCCACTAAGGCTTCTAAGATCCCTTTTAAATATTTCTGGGGTTCTTTATTAGGGCAGTATATATTGGCTAATGTATACCTTATTCCCTGTAAGGCCCCTTTCAGAAACAAAAAGCGGCCTTCTGGGTCTACTTTTCTGTCTTCTAATCTGAAACTAATATTTTTCCCTATACCAATAGCAACTCCTTTTGCCCTTTTGTTTGGGGAATCCCCATAGTACCAAACTGGGATGGCTCGTGAATACAACCTTATATTTAAATCAAGGGAAAGATGTGTTTCCTGTAAAAAAAATTATCTCAGCACCATACCTTTCCAACTCCCTCAGCACCATGTGTCTTTTTTTGGGGCATTTAATCCTCTTACATTGTATGTCATAAACGTAACCTCCATCATCTGGGGTTTTTCTTTTTGCTTGGTTTTATCGACTAACAAATTCCTATTTTGCATTATAAGGATCTCCTGATTTCTTACACCAACAGCTGTATTTATATCCCGAAATATGCAAATCTGCAAAAATATACCAATCTTTCCCACTTCCCTCCCTACCCCTCTCCCACCTCCCCCCGACCTCTCGGTCTAGAGCAGCGATGGTCCTCTCCATGGGGGCACTGGTGTCCACCCTGCTCGCCCAGGCCTGAGGTGGAGTTCTGTATGGCACTTGTGGTCATGCCTCACCTACTTGTTGGGAGACAGTTTCCACTCTGCCGAAAGTAAGAACCTCCCCCCCTCCGCACTTTCCGTCCTTCTTCTTAATAAACCCTTACCCACTCCCCACCCCCGCCTCATCCTAGTCCGTTAGAAGTCCTGAAGAAAAAAAGAAAGGAAGACACAAAAAAAACACAAGTTCTTCATTCCTTCTTCCTCAGTTACCCTTTCTGCTTCTAGGGTCCTCATTCCTATTTTTTTTATTGCTTAATCTATCCTTCTGCTGTTGTTTCTTCTACTCTTAGCCTCCTATCCGAACCATTCCCTGGAAATGGAATCTCCAATTTTTCACACAATTCTGTGGTTTCTTCTACAAATCGCAATCTAGCCGAAATCCCATTTTCTTGCCGATCAGGCATGCTGGAAAACCCCAGTTATACTGTACTCCATATTCCTGCTAAATTCCTAAACGTGGTTTTAATGTTCTTCTCCTTTTTATGGTTTCCTGAGAGAGATCTTGAAAGATTTGTATCTTATTTTCTTCAAATTTTATTGGCGACTTTTCTCTTGAGTTCCTCCAAATTTGGTTCTTTTCCTCCCAAATTTCAAATCGCTCTATACTGTCTCTTGGTTTGTCCTGCGATATTTCTCTTGGCCTTCTTAATCTGTGTACCCTCTCAATTTTGATTAGATTTGTAATTTCTCTGTCCATTACTGGATTGAATATTCTCTTTGTTAATTCTATTAGATCTTCATTATGGGGTGCATCGGGTATCCCGCGGATTCTTAGGTTTTTTCTTCTGTCCCTGTTCTCTTGGTCTTTTATTTTGTATGCCTGTTCCTGATGGTCTCTTTTTATATTTTTAATTTCACCTTCTAATTTTTTTATTTTTTACTAGATTAAGATCCAATGATTTTTTCCACTTCCTCTACTCATTCCAGCATATGGCCGAGATTTCTATGAATTATTGTCATATCCGCTTTTTTTTTATCTTAATTTCTCTTTTTTTCCAGAAAATAGACATAAATACAGATTTATATGTTTACATATCGGTAGTATAAATTGTCTAATTCAATTACATTAATATATATAAACAAGCATATGTTATTTAAATTCATTAATTTAACACATCCCCTCCCTCTCTTCTCCCCCCTCCCACCCCCCCCCCCCCCGTTAATATTATAGAAAAATAGGAGCAGGTATCTTCGTCTGAGTTATCTTTTGATTGGTTGATAGAGAGGAAGTAAAAAGAAAAAGTCAAATCCAAGAGACATAGAAAAGGAATCCAGCCAATCAGAAGCCAAAGAGAGCAGAGGGAGCTTGATTTCTCCTTGTCGTTAGCGAGCTTTAACAACATCTAAGATGAGGGGGTTTACGAACCCCATATAGAGGTTATCTCTCCAAGGGAACTCCCATTTCTATCAGCCAAGGCCCCCACACTCTTCTAAATCTGTTATAGTTTCCTTGTTTAGTCATATCCGCTTTTAATGATTTTTCCAAGGCCCCTAACATTACTTGCATCTCCGTTTTTAGTTGGAGGTGGTTCTAAGTTTAGGGATTCTTCTGCTCTCCTCTGTTCATGACCTCCTTCCGAGTCTATTTCAATTCTAGATTCCAATACTGTATCCGTCTCTGTACTCTTATTCTGAGCTTTTTTTTTTTCTCCTTACTCTCCACCTGACCAGCTTGAGTTACATATTTGTTCATTGGACCTGGACTTGTGTTTGGTGGGAGACTTAAACGGGGTGATTTGGGGTTTGCTCCTCCTCTTCCCGACCTGCCCCTCATCATCTCCTTGATATTTTTTCTGTCTCGTGTGTGTTTCCCAATGGGGTGATGGGGTGGTGAGTATTATATTTTTTTTTTGTAATTAAGTGTGTGTGTGCGGTCTTTTAAAGTATGAACCTTCTTTTGCTCTTTCCTTGAATTTTTGGGGCGATTCCAAAGCTAAATCCTGTTCCCCCCCCCCATTACTTTAGCCGGCTCTGTATCTTTAAAGCTCATTCAAGTTCATCAAAGTTCAGTATACAGCAGCCAGTCCAGATTACTCAGGTTAATGACCTGTAGGTATCCTTATCTCTCCGGGACAGCTTGTGGGTGTCTCTCTAAGTTTTTATGACTCTTCACTCCCATATAATTATAGCACAGTAATTTCACACACTATTTTTATATTGTATACAGCAATTATGGCAAAAAGTAGCCGTTTCTTCTGTACTCATCACCTCCAAGTCGCTCAGCTTGTCCGAAAGCTTGTGCCCCAGGAGAGAAAAAAAATGATCCTTGCAACAGCGAAGGGGAGGCAGGGAATTGCAGGGGGGTCTCTCCAGAACCTCAGTTTCACCCTAGCAGATCAAATCTATAGGGAGTCCCACTCAGGGAGTCCCACACAGGGCATGCAGGGCAGGATGCAATACGAGGATGACTCAGCATCTGAGGTATTCAGGCACTACGGGCTGCAGTAGATGGACGGATGGGTGCAACTGGGGATGTCGCCGACTTCACATTCAGCAGCCACGGGACTGTGACGGGTGTATACAGTTGGATGTGGTAGGTGTATATCGCTTGGGGGTAGGAGTAAGAGCACTACGGCTACTATGAGCCGCACACAGCGGGCTGAAGACTGCAGTGAGAGGCAGCCTCTTCTCTATCCTGCTCACTCTCGTCCCGGCTCCTCTGTCCTCTGTCACCACCGCTGCAGCAAGTATCTGGCAGATCGTCCTCCACAAAGCTGCCACAACCAGTGAGAGGAACCCCTGTGATGGACGACAAGCCCCAATGATCGGCGTCTCTACAGTCTGGAGGTCAGCTGTACCAGCAGTACCATAAAGGAGAGCTGTATCGCTGTAGCTATGGCTATGGGGAGGCGGGGGGTCGAGCCGGTCAGAAAAAGTTGTCTCAGTCTCAGTAATCGTGCGGGGATAGGAGTTCAAACTTCCCGCTACACGCTACGGGCCTCCGCCAGCGCCATTACTAGACTCCTCCCTCATGGATGGTTGTGTCCAAGCCCCCTCACCTAGACCCTTGTTTTTAACGCTTACTGTTAGACAGCATAATTCAGTTGGTTGCACACTGGTCTGTAAGTTGAGCTGGGAATTTCTTTGGTTTTGTTTTGCAAGCACTTGTCCTACATGTCAGGACAGTCAGTTGGTTGAAACAAGTTCACTTGTACAGCTTTTTCTCTACTGTAATGTAGAAATTATGGGACGGCTATAAATCCACTCTATCGCTTCTACAGGGTGCTGACATGAGGAACCCCCACACAGTCTCTTGGCTCGCCTACTGCTCCCAGGAGAGAGGAATCAGCAAAAACTGCATTAGAATAACAGGTGGAGGAGGATTCTGGAAAATCCATTCCCCAGTCCTTCCTATGTGCAGAGAACCCACAAGTGCTCAGTTCAGAGTGGTTCACAGTGGTCAGTTCTTGGCTGACTATTGCCAGAGGCTCCAAGTCCTGGATCTTTTTGGCCTTGTGACCTATTCCTCCAAGAGTTACACGTAACAGATAATGAGTTCAACTCAGAAAGTGAAAAATCTTTAGTGGTTTTTCTCTTTCTGAGCCACCTAGTTATCTGCTAAGTGGAACCATTTGAGGAATAAGAAGACTTGTCATGTTCATCAGAGATACACATTTCTGAATCTCTTGGGCCTCATGCACACTGGATGTTAAATTCATGAATTAAAAAGGTGGGTCTTTATTATCATGCTAACCACCATGCTAAATACCCTTATGCAATGCATATAAGGGAGATATTTTACCTGCTAAATTATTTTTATTTTTCTGCATCCAGTTCCGTGATTTACACTGCTCTGCCACAAAGCACATACCTAAGGGCAGCTAAGGTACAGGTGTTGTCCCTCCCCCAGCTTGTGACTGCACAGTGAAAGAAGAAGCAGAACAATGAGCTCACCTCTCTGTCACGATGCTCTCCTCCACCCTCTTATCGGCATGCTCTTTGCACTGCAGAACAATTGTATAGCACCCTGTAGCTTAGGGAGCAGGGAGCTCCTCACAGGAGTAGTTATCCTGATTACATAGTCATGTAGCAAGGTGTCACTTTGCAATGTGGCCGTTAGACTACAGTTTGTAATTGAGAAGGAACTCAGCTTCCTCCGGTGGTCAATTGTTATACTGCCTCCACTTGTTCAGTTTAATTACATCACAACAATGCATCATGGAACTTGAAGTACAGGGATGTATGTTGCGGTTGTTCAGGTGCTTATCTAATATTTTTTTTAAACTATCGATGCTCCCCACTGAAACCACCAGCTGTGGAAGGGAATTCCACATCCTTGCCGCTCTTACAATAAAGAACCCTCTATGCAGTTTAAGGTTAAACCTCTTTGATTCGAATTTTAGTGGGTGGCCACGTGTCTTATTAACCTCCCTTCTGCGAAAAAGTTTTATCCCTATTGTGGGGTCACCAGTATGATATCTGTAAATTGAAATCATATCCCCTCTCAAGCGTCTCTTCTCCAGAGAGAAAAAGTTTTATCCTTATTGTGGGGTCACCAGTATGATATTTGTAAATTGAAATCATATCCCCTCTCAAGTGTCTCTTCTCCAGAGAGAATAAGTTCAGAGCACGCAACCTTTCTCCATTTCCAGTACATCCTTCCTGAGGACTGGTGCCCAGAACTGGACAGCATAATCCAGGTGCGTCCGGACCAGAGTCTTGTAGAGTGGAAGAAATATTGTTTTATCCCTGGAGTTAATCCCCTTTTTAATGCATGCCAATATTCTGTTTGCTTTTTTAGCAGCAGCTTGGCATTGCATGCTATTGCTGAGCCTATAATCTACTAGGACCCCAGATCCTTTTTCATCCTAGATTCCCCCAGAGGTTCACCCCCTAGTGAGTAGATTGACTTCGTATTTTTGCCACCCAAATGCATTTGCCATGTAGTTGCCCACCCCATTAATTTGTTCAGATCCTCTTGCAAGGTTTCCACATCCTGCTGATTCGTTTTTGCCCTGCTTAGCGTAGTGTCATCGTGAAAATACAGAGATTGAGCTGTTTACCCCATCCTCCAGGTCGTTTATGAACAAATTAAACATGATTGGTCCCAGCATAGAACACTGGGGGACCCCACTACCCACCCCTGACCATTTCAAGTACTCCCCATTTATCATCACCCTTTGAACTCACCCTTGTAGCCAGTTTTCAATTCATGTACTCACTCATGTCAAATGCTTTTGCAAGGTCAGATACACCACGTTTATGGGCCTTCCTTTATCTAGATGGCAGCTCACCCCCTCATAGAAGGTTAATAGATTGGTTTGGCAAGAACGATTCTTCATGAATCCATGTTGATTACTGCTAATGATACCGTTTTCATTACTAGAATCTTTTATATTAGTCCGTTATCATCCCCCCAAGAGCTTGCATACTATTGATGTTAGGCTAACTGGTCTGTAATTCCCAGGAATGTATTTTGGCCCTTTTTTAAATATTGGTGCTACATTGGCTTTTCTTAGGCTGATTGTTAGAGATCCATTGATTTCTCCCTAAGTTTGACCTTGTTGCACTTTTCTACCACTAGGTGGCGAGGTAATTGGTGGTATTAGATATGCCGCGAATGTCTAAGCGAGAGCAATAATTCTAGCACTAGACCTCCTCTGTAACTCTAAACTGGAAATCTGTAAAAAAAATGAAAGCGTTGCCTTTGGAGGTTTTTAAATACTGTAGTTTGGCGCCATTCCATGAGCGTGCGCATTTTTAAAGCATGACATGTTAGGTATCTATGCATCACATCATCTTTCACATTATACAAAACAATTGGGGTATATATTTTGTTTTGTTTTTTAAATTCATTAAAGTGTATTTTTTCCTAAAAAAAATTAAATCTAAATAGCAGTGCAAAAACCTTGTGACATAAAAAATTGCAACTACTGCCATTTTCCTCCAGGGTCTCTGCTAAAAAAACATATACAATGTTTGGGGGGGGGTTCTAAGTAATTTTCGAGCAAAAAATATGATTTTTTTTCTTGTAAACAAGTGTCAGAAAAAGGCCTGGTCAGCAAGTGGTGTTAACAGAAGCCATATTTCTCAACCACAGCTTTATGGACCATTGAAGGACCACAGACCAATTTTTGCCAGTTGCTGGTCACCTTGCTTAGTTAAAAGGTCCAAATGGCATAAAAAAGATTAACACAAGTCTTAGGTTTTTCAGAAATTAAACATTTTATTTAATAACAAAGATATTCACAATTTAACCACTTGCTTACTGGGCACATATACCCCCCTCCTGCCCAGGTGAAATTTCAGCTTCCGGCACTGCGTCGCTTTAACTGACAATTGCGCAGTCATGCGACGTGGCTCCTAAACAAAATTGATGTCCTTTTTTCCCCCACAAATAGAGCTTTCTTTTGGGGGTATTTGATCACCTCTGCGGTTTTTATTTTTTGCGCTATAAACAAAAATAGAGCGTTAATTTTGAAAAAGAAATCAATATTTTTTACTTGTTGCTATAATAAATAGCCCAATTAAAAAAAAAAATAATAATAATTCTCAGTCTAGGCCGATACGTATTCTTCTACATATTATTGGTGGAAAAAAAAAGAATCGCAATAAGTGACTGGTTTGCACAAAAGTTATAGCGCCTACAAGATAGGGGACAGAATTATTGTTTTTTTTTTTACTAGTAATGGCGGCGATCTGCGATTTTTATTGGGACTGCGACATTATGACAGACACATCGGACACTTTTGACACATTTTTGGCACCATTCACATTTATACAGCGAACGGTGCTATAAATATGCACTAATTACTGTATAAATGTGACTGGCAGGGAAAGGGTTAACACTAGGGGGCGAGGAAGGGGTTAAATGTGTACCCTGCATAGTGTTTCTAACTGTGGGGTCTGACTGGGGGAGGTGACCGATCTGTGTCCCTATGTACAAGGGACACAGCATCGGTCTCCTCTCTCCCTGACAGGACGTGGATCTGTGTGTTTACACACACAGATCCACGTCTTTGTCTGTGTAACCGCCGATCGCGGGTGCCTGGCAGACATCGCGGGTGCCTGGCAGACATCGCGGCTGCCAGGCACGCGCATCGGCATCTTAGTGATGAGGCAGGCACACGCGCAGCGGCGGTCGCACGCCCCCCCCCAGTGGCTGGAGGCCGGAGGCCGTATATAGACGGCCTCCCGGCAATTGGGATCCACACTGCGGCCGTACAAAGTCGTACGGCCGGCAGCAAGTGGTTAAAAATCATCACAAAAATGTAATGCTTTACAAGATTTAGATTCTATTCTCACTTGCTGAAATATTTGACTGTGGATATTGATGGAAGTAGATTATGCATTGCATTACATCTAATTGTTTATAAGCTTTCTATGTTATAAGCAATTAGGCCATCTATTGAGAATCCAAGGTAAAAGGACACCCGCTCAATGCTTTTCCCGCTTCTCAGCTGTCCGAGATAAACTGGTCTCACTGGAATCTTTATCTCACCTCTACAGTCCACATAGATCATGTTATTTTCAGCCCTTCCATTTACAAGAAGTAACAATTCTTTTGTTGCTTTTTCCTTCCAGATGTCTCCACTCTGCCACAGAGAATTTAGATCAGGTGTTGAAACAGGAAAATGCTGATCAATTTTGCCTTTGTGAACTAGTCTTTCTAAGCCAGTGCGTTTTCCAAGATAGAAATGAGCTATGGGCTGTTTGGAGTGGCACATGTGCCGATACTGACCTCTGAAAGTTTTTCTCATAGAGATGATGTATTCCTCTATGTGTTTAGAGTCAGAATCCAACTGGTGAATGTTGTGGGGCCAGAACAACAGTGAGGCCAAGAAGTAAGGTTCTGGAAATTTGTAATCCAGGCCAGAAAGCTGCAGAACCTCTCTGAGATACATTTTCAGTGTTTCAAAGGGTGCAACCAGTCTTGATTTTGGAGAGATACAATGAAGCACTATATTTGCCAAAATAAAATTTTGCTTGTCTCTCATAATGAATTTGTCTGTGCGGTTCTGGAGTAAATATTTGTAGGCTTTGACGATGGCTTCCATGTTTTTATCTTCCTTTACAGGACCTGTGAGATATTCCAGAATACCTGAGAACCTGTCTGCCTTTAACGACTGAAGGCCAACCCTGTAATCCTCAATACATCTTGAAGCACCTGCCCGTTGTGTGTCCTTTTCGTCTGTAATCTGCATTAGATCGGTGTTACAGAAATTCCGTCTGTATTTTGTATAGTATTCTGAAATTTTTTCTCTTGTTTTAAACTCTGTGCTTTCCTTTAGGATGTTTCGTTGTTTCAGATACACAAAATAGTCTTGAAAGAAATCAAAAGCATCTTTTAGATGAGTGTTCACCTTAATCAAAAAAGATGTAAAATCGCTAAGAACAGTATAAATTTCTTCGTAATCTTCACTGACGTTGTCGACGGAAATGTCCCATTTACCGGACAAGTATTGCATCAGGTGTTTTCTAGACAAAACGTCTTTTGATTTGAACCATGGCAACTGTAGAAGTATATCTACTGTATAAAGGCAGACTTCAATCTGGCCAAGGTAACCTGCTGTATTGTACACCCGGTAGCGTCTAGCCTTTGTTAGTTCAATTTCCTTTCTTTCTCTCTCTGTTTTTTCTGTTTGTTCCTGGCACTCTCTGAAGGCAATTGATGCATTTTCAGCTGTTTCCAGAAGGCTTTTTAGTGTTGGGCCAGATACAGATTTCTCTTTACCTAAAGTGTCGATCATTGATTTCAGTTGGGTCTTGAATATCTGACCAAGTGTATCTAAAATAAAGGAATTTGTTGGTGAAATTCGTTTTGCCTCCTTTGCCCAATAAAATGCATCTGAAAATTTTTTCTCTCGAATGTAGAAGTGTCTTGCTAATGCTTGAGAGATATAGGGGTTTAGGTTGAATTTCAATGCCCCCTCTTTCAAAACTGTTTCAACATATAAATTGCCTTCATGTTTTTGTATTTCTTCAATCAATGGCGAGAACAAAGTGTCTGTTTCATCACCATGCTCCTTTCGATGCCGTGTTACCAGCATGCTTTGCATGTTTAGACAGAGAATCTCTCTGCCAATTCCATTGCTATGGAAAACATTGGAGTCCAGCAAATTTAGCATGATACCACTTCGTTGAATTTGGTATGTGTTCATTAATTCCTCTAAACATTGCTTTGCAATCAGTGGATGACTTATCCGTAGACCTTCGTATCGTCCGTATTCTTCCACCTCTGTGCGGAGCATTATGGTAAAATAAGCTCCCATTGTGTCTTCTATGCTCTCGTAACCCCAATATGTTTTCTTTGCTGTTATGCCAAGGAATTCTTCGCACATTGATGCAGAAATTGTGGAATCCTTTACATATTTGTTTAAAAGGGCTAGAATGGAAATGAGTTGGGCTTGCTTGCTTGCATTGTTTAATCCTTTTAGTATATTTCGTACCACATTTTCAATATACCTCTTGTCAAAATTGCTTTTCATGATCATGAACGAATAAAAATCATGTGGCCTCTCATACTTCTCCTCGATCTCTGTTAACTTTTTTTCAAAGGCTCTTCGCTCCTGCTCAGAAAGCATATACCTTAGGGGAACACTGTCTGAACAATTAAATTTTGAGCTTTGCTCTGGGTTCTGGGATCTCATGCAATTCAAAATGATCACAACTGGCTTCTCAAATTTCATATAACGCTCTGCAATTACAGACCGAATACAGTTTTGTAAAATAAAAACATTTTCTTCATCTTCATAATCGTCCACAAGAAGCAACACAGGGTAAAAATCTGTGCGATTGGGTGAACCGGAGACCGCTAAATTAATAACTTCCCCTGCAATGTCTGTAAAGCTATCTGTTTTTCGCTTTAATGTTGCACATCGAAATGTGTCCCGTAGTTCCCAGAGGACATGCATTGCAGTAGTGGTACCTCCACAGCCAGGGTAGTGAAACAGTGTAATGATTTTTACACTTATTTGCTTGTCACATTTAGACCACCATTCAATCTGTTCCTTCAGCTTTTTATGGATATCTCTTTCAATGAATGGACCGGTGTATTTTTTCAGTGAAAAGTAGAAGTTCCACCATGTGGCTTTGCCTCCTTTGTAAAAATGCTCTTCTTGAGCCTTTATAAAATCTTTAAATTTGGGCTCATTACTCTCCATCTCCGTGTCATGACACTCATTGGCACAAAGAATATTTAAAGAAGCCATCACATCTTCATCTTTCCTGTGTAATATGGTTGAAGATCCATTATGTGATGGCAAGAATCTGCTTGATGATCGAGTATCAGACTTTAGTTTTAAAATGGTCCCATTTACATTTTCAATGTCCAAGCTGTAGATGCACCTTTTTTCCATTTCCTCCTCACTTACTAGTCTAGTTTGCAAACCTCTCCAGCTTTGAAAAGATTCTTCGCTTTCACAAATGCACAGGATGTCTGTCATACCATTAAGCCCCTGGTAAAAGGCACTGAAGACTTCATTCATGGGGTCAACTGGGTCTTCAACAGTTGAAAGTAAAAGAAACACAACGAGGAATTTTCCTCTTTCCAATACATCTTTCCTGATAAGAAAAGATACCAATTGTCTCACATCTGCTGCTTTTTCTTTTTGCCATAACTTGTAACTTAAGGGTTTGTAGTCTTGACTCTCCTCAAAATCCATTCTCCCATTACAGAAGATCCAAGCGGTCTTCTGATACAGTTTAAGTTCTTCCAGCTTTTCATTTGTGACATTGTCCATATTTTTGTATTGGCTTGGATCATGCAAACTAGGTTTCCTTTTTTCTTGGAAAGCTTTGCATAAACCGCTGGTAATCGACTCTGGATCAAAATCCAAAACTGCAAACCAAGGCACTTCATGCATGAAGTCTAAGTTCTTTGTTTGGCTTTCCTGAGATTTGTTCACAACCAGAATATACCATTTATAGTATGAGTTGTCCAGGGTGTCTCTGTTTCCTGTTAGTAAACTCGCAAGTGTGGAACCATGTTCTTTGCTTTTCCTTAGATTTTTTCTTTGGTTGTCTTCAGCTGTTTTTCGGGCATCATCCCTGTCTTTTGTTTGAGTGTAAAATGATTTCAGTTCAGCCACATTGTGTTGTACATTTGCCAGCATATCTTTAGAGCTCGATCCATCTCTTAGAAAACAACATTTTTCTTTACTCTTTTTCCAGTTATTGTCTTTGAAAACCTGTTCATACGTATGGAATATTTGTGAGTGACAATACGCATATGCAGGAACAACATCAACTTCTATAATAAACAAATCAGACTTTGTGTTGTCCTGACACAGTACACGGACAAAACGAGGTGGACGGATACATTGTTTTGCCAAGTCCAATTGATTTTCCTCAAAGTATTTGTTCATCATTTGATTTAAGTAATTGACATATGTTTCACCGTTCTCAATCTGAACACCAATAATTTCTCCATGGGGCTTGTCCCGCACTCCGAAATGGATAGTGCCATTGGTGCGGGCGTTCATGCATGCAGCAGAAAACCTAAAGACTTCATTGCAAAATTTCATTTTTTTATCTTCTTTCGTAGCGTTTTCTGTGTTGGTGAACTCCTTGTACTCATGTACTGGGTCGATGTAATTAGATTTCCCGGATTCAGGTGGAAGAAAATTATGCTGTGTATAACATTTATTTGCAAGAGTGCAGTCAAAAGAGCATGGTGTTGTTTTGGAGGGACTATAAGAACATTCAGCAGGGACTGTGTTTGGATTTCCTAATTCTTTGGATATATTCTCTGACTCGTCTTCTGTGCTATTTTTTCTTTCTTCTAGTGTGACATGTGTGCTCTTTTTGGATTTAGATTTTTTTGGTTTTGCCTCTGTACCTTTTTCTTTAACCCCTAGATTGCTCTGCTGGGCATCTTTGCAAGTTTCATTGAGTTTTTTTAAGTGATGAACTATAAATGTAGCCGGACCATGCTTGATACCCATCTCCACTAAGTCTTTTTTTGTTAATACTTTTAGGATCTCCCCTGTTACTTCTTGATTGTAAATAATGTCTCCAACAGATGAGTCCTGTTTAAGTTGTTCTGTGACCCAGAGTTTTACATGGTCCTTTGTCCACTCTTCCACATTTGAAGGCAGATTTATTGGTTTGTCCATTTTCAGATCTGTCATTTACCTGGAAATTAAAATATTTGTTGTCAGAAAATATTCTATAACAGAGGATATATTCTTTAAATGTATTTAAACGTTTGTGTATATTCTCTACTATGTAGCCAAGATCCACACAGGACACCCCAATTAAATGAGGTAAAACTGTGGAGGGGGAGAATTCCCTTCCCCTTTGACCTATATTTTAGGCCATATTCCAGGGATTTCCAACCCAAGTTTCTAATTCCCTCAGTTTTGTGCCTCTTTATCCTCTTCCTTGGACATTTATCACTTGTTTATATTGCTCAAATAAAAATTTAGATATTACACAATGGTTATATCCATTGGATTGATAATCTCATGTGTATTAGAGATGGTTTAAAACAACATTTTATCTGTATTATTCTCGATCTCGCTGTCAATGACACATGATAGAACAAAGAGGATTTAGGCTATGTCTATATAATACTGTAAGGCCCCGTACACACCATAGAATCCATCCGCTGAAAAATCCCAGCAAATGGGTTTCAGCGGATAGATCCTATGGTGTGTACACTCCAGCGGATCTGTTTCCGCGGATATTTCTCCCCTGGGATGGATTCCAGCAGATCGAATATTTGCTGACATGCCAAACAAATCCATCTGCTGGAATCCATCCCAACGGATGGATCCGCTGGTCTGTATAGACTCACCGGATCCATCCGTCCGAAGGGATCCCCCGCATGCGTCGTAATGATTCGACGCATGCGTGGAATTCCTTATATGACAGCGTCGCGCACGTCGCCGCGTCATAATCGCGGCGACGGCGCGACACGTCATCGCCAGAGGATTTCGGCACGGATTTCAATGCGATGGTGAGTACACTCCATCGCATTAAAATCTGCTGAAATCCTCGAGAGGATTTATCCGCGGAAACGGTCCGCTGGACCGTATCCGCGGATAAATCCTCCCGTGTGTATGGGGCCTAAGACATGGTAGAATATTCCTTCCGTGGTTAGTAATTTGTATCTGTCTCTTAATTTTGGAAATCTTGTTGAATTCTATCAATAAAAAGTAAAAAGAATTTTGTGGTGGAGATAAAAATAATTTTTTTTTGGATTGAAATCTAATCTGTTTTAGTTTTCTTTTTTGTTGTGACCCAATAAACTGTTCTATTTACATCCACTTAAATAAAATGTAAAATATCTAATTAAATTGTATCTGTGTATAACTCAAAAATAAAAAACCTGCAGCACAACCATCCCTAATAAATGAACAAATTACCATGGCCTGCTGTACATACAAAAATGTTCAAATATTTATTCATGTCAAAGTAATAACCTGCATTAAAATCGACATACAAACAAAAACGTGCATACTTTAAAACACCATGACCACCTGTTAGAAAAGTGTAGTTCAAACTCACATGACTCGTGTGGAGGGGTAAGTATGGCACTGTAGAATAAATAAATACATCAATGATCCTGTGTGTGGAATGGTTAGACAGAATACACATGCAATTTAGGCAAAACCGCGGCCCAAGTGGGTATTGTTGTGTAGCTAAGTGTGCTCAGAGTTGTAGCAGTGGTCCAGAGGAGGTACAGATGTCAGGAATAAAGGTGAATGGCAGAATTCACATAATCTCCTGCTCCTCCTCCACATAATCTCCTGTTCTATGCTAAGAAGTCTATAACCTTACACTGGAAGTCTCCATCCTTACCTACCATTGCCTTTTGGCTCACAACCTCAATCGTGCTATACCGCTGTATAAGATGACATATGAGGCCAGAGGGTGTCCAAAAAAATTCTTGAAGGTCTGGGGCTCTTGGGTTGATTCCGAGAGCACCATACCTCCTGCTCCTTGAACTTTGACTGATGACTGATACCTCTGCCCGTTGAATAGATCTAAGTGAGTAAATTAACAATTCTGTTGTTTTTCTCCCACCTTTCTCTGTGTGTTTTTAATGAAAATGCTCAATGTGTACCAGCTACCAAAGTTTTGTAAAATGATGTACCGGGCGATGTTCGCCTAGGATGTGTGTTTGTTGTACTGTCTGTTTTGTATGTACAAAAATGTCAAAATAAAAATGTAACTTAAAAAAAAAGAATTCACAAAATCAGCTGTAAAACACTCCTGAACCACCTCTCTGGCACTGTATATTTGGTTCACAGCCAATGTCACAACAAGAAGCTACCAGTTTTGATCCTGTGGGGCCCTTTTGTAATACAAGGGCCCAGTTTTTCGGAGGTAGCCTGAAATAAACAAACAGCAGAGTCTGTTTACACCTGGCTGCCCATGCCGCCTGTGTCTGCTCTAAATAAAATGAGCAGGCATGAATCTCATATCCATGCTGCTTGGCTCTGATCAGCAGGGGATCTGCTCACAGATCTCCTGCTGATCGGAGTGGGCTTCCACTCCATGTGAAAGGGGCCTCAGGCTACAAACTCATAGATGATGTGAGTACATATCAGGGTGCTGGACTACAAGGATGTTTAGACTCACAACAGATCAGACAAAATTAATCGGTTACCTGCTTCAAAAGAAACCTCCAATTAAAAATTGTGATGCCTAAGGAAATCAAATCATACCTATAAAGTACTTCAGTTTGTCATCCAGACATTGCTGTTCTGAACTGGTCCTCCTCTTGTGGGTAATGTGATGATCCTGGAACACAACTGCTTGTGATGCTGGACCTCCACTGTAGATTCTGCCATTTCCCACTTACAGAAAAGCTGATGGTGAAAAAACAAAAAAGGTAGCAGTTAAACGTTTCTCTTTTCAACATAGAGATATAGAGAAAAGAGGAAGACAGTACTTTAGGATGTAAATTCCTACTGACCTCCTACTGGCACATTGTGAATCAGTGTGTGCTTATGGATACAGTTGATTACTGAGAACCCACAAGGAGGTATGGGAGCTTATTATTGCTGAAGCATCTGGTAGAATCTTTTAGCTTACTGACTGATTTTAATTGCTGCTTAGATATTCTCAGACATGTGTAGCACCCTCCTATAGTTCTAGCTCACTGTAATCGGGGCAGCTGCATGTGATTAGTTTGGTTTGTTCAGTGTTTCAGCTGCTGCTGGTTTGATTGCTTCTTCTGCTTTCCAGAGAGCCGTACTGTAGATCTCTCTGGAAGCAATGCATGAATATTTATACAGCCCTGGCCAATCCCAGGAAGGGTGGCCCTGAAGGATGGTGGGAGACTGTATAAATACTCTGAAGCCCTGTACACACGTACGGGATTCCCGGTAAAAAGTCCACCGGGAATCCCGGAGAGAAAACCGAGAATCTGCTCGGTAGCTTTCCCCCCTGTACACACCAGAGGTTTTCCCATTGGGAAAACTGTGGTGAGAGCTTTGGCTGGGAATCCTGGCCGTGTGTATGCTCCACAGCAGTGTTTCCCATTGGAAAACTGCCGGGTTTAAAAAAAACGCCGCAAATCCCGGTGGAAAAATAGAGAACCAGCTCTCTTTTTTCCTGCCGCGATTCGCGGCAGTTTTCCTGCCGGGAAAACTGCGATGAGACATACACATGGCCGGTTTCCCGGCAAAAAGGTCTAATGGCAGTTTTCCTGGCAGGAAAACCGGTCGTGTGTACAGGGCTTGAGACAAAGAGCTTCCAGGTCCTGGAGAGGAGAAGTCCAGCATGGAGGGCTTTCTGCTCTCTGGGCAGCCCTGTCATGTGCTTGCTGTTTGTAAAAACCTCAACTGGGATAGCTGACAGGCCCGAATGCTGAAGTTACACAGAGCTGAATAAGGGGCTGTCGTCTGAGCATCTATTCTCGTATCACTGGAAAAAAAAAGTGTTGCATGGATGTTGGAATGAGGCAACCAACCTTCCAAGGACGTTTTGTGAGTACAGACAGTGAGAGAGATCTTAGAGACTTTTGGGCTGCTGCCTCCCCCCTGGTGCTAGTGCTGGAGAGTCAGCTGCATGTTTGTGTATAGACATTGACTGGTGTCCTGAGGGGCTCAATCTATCCATAGGTTCTTATTGCTCTAAAGAAGATGTTTTTGTGCTTCTACTGCAAAGTCAAGCCCATGGTTTGCTTTTGAAAGGACTATTTCTTTAGTTCTACAGAAGGAAGTTTACTGTACTCATCTTGTATTATTAATATACAGCCATCGTTACTACTTTGTATGTGTATAACACGCCACGTAGGAACTGCAGATGAACAGGGATCCCCCACTCCTTCACAGCCAGGCACACCGAGTCTTCTCAGGCACACAAAAGTCTGAAAACAGTCCCTGGCTTTGATTTTTGTTGTTTTGTTAGGGGGTTAACAACTTGCATGGGAACAGGGATGCCCACTTGACTTCAACAGGAACTTCAGGGACAACTTCCTATATACAGACTCCGCTTCAGCTTTCCTCCTGCACACACTTTTGCTGATGGAACTGACTCCTTGTCAGTTCTGTAACAGCCCTTTATAGGCAGGAACTCTCCGTCCCTTAAAAATAGCACATGTGGAGTGAAATAGTGTGTATCCTCCCCTCAACAGTCCATCTCCATCTTCCACCTGACTGCCCCTGCTGGCATGACTATTTAAAGGTTCCCTACCAAGTCCACTCCTGTGGATTGGGCAGAGACCTCCAAATATGCTGAGCAGCCCCTCCTAGTCCCCACCCACTATCTTCCAGGATGTTCCACAAAACTCTGGAAACAGGGGGAGGCACCAGAGAGCTGCTGAGATGAGTCATCCAGCACTAAACTCTAATAACCCTGACCCAATTGCAGACTCACAAATTCACAGCATGAGTCAGAGTTTGCCTGCTGTACTTCTAGCATACACTAGAGGACATTACACTCACCGCCCCCTACAAATCAGCCACGTCCCCACTGGCTCGGAAAAAAAAAAAAACAATGGCTCCTGCAATCATGACTCTAGTATAACAGATGTCCTTATAAAATTAACCTCTTATTACCATTACCATACCTTAACCCCCCAACCTCTAACCATTAAATTGAGACCACACCAGTTGTTGGGGAAATAATAGGCCGTAGCAGCCTGATTTATTAAAACATAATAAATTAACATAACATAAGCAAACATCTGCTATAACCTGAACTACCTAAAGTTGGTCCCCGCAGGCAAAGCCTCTATCCTTCCATAAACACTATATATATATAAACATATATATATGACCCTCTGTTGCACTACGGTCTTTCGTATTCCTCTGACAGGCCTCAAGCCGACGAACTGGCTCAAAGACAACTCACGACCGCAGTGCTCCATAATCTGTTCCTCCAGCTAACCTCCGTTATCTGGAATCACCATCATCAGCCCCTGTCACCGACAGGTCATTAATTCAGCTTTTAAAGTCTACTCCTTCACCCGCAGGGACCAACCAACGCTGCCACGACAATCCATTGCTGACCCTGTTAACGAAATAAAGCAGAACACACAACACAACACATACACACAACACACATACAACATTAAGGGGACGGTGGGCGGGAACTTTCCTCCGTGCTGTGCTTGCCGGGGGGGGGCGGGAACATTCCCTTAAATAAACTCTGCTCTCCTCCCCCGCCTCTGCCTGACCAATAGTTGTTACGTACCCTGTTACGTCAGTCATGCCAGCCCTCCGCACAGTGCATTGCATTCCCCTGCTCTGGGCTTTTCTGGAGCAAGGGCATTCCATAACAAAAAAAAATAGGATGGGGAGAGGTGAAACAACTTGGAGAAGAGATTATGTACAAATAAATTATGTAGCAAAAATAGAATATGTACATAATTTTTTTTTTTTACAGTGAACTTATATACATCCTGACTACAGGTCCCTGTAGCTAGCAGAAATAAGGCACACATATGTGCATGATGCATACATTTCCTTTAACCGGTGCACCTCCCCCTAAAGGGAAGCCCTCCCAGCAAGCTGTATAACTGTAGGAGAAGTCCCAAAGTCCATTATTTAAGCAGGGGGACAGCCATCCACAAGGATTCCTGCAGAAACAGAAAATAAAATACAACCCTCACAGTAATTAACTATCTACACATTCTGCTAGCAGGGAGTTATGATACCGCTGGCAGAAACAGAAAAAGTTTTTTTTTTTTTTTCAAACATCTCTGAAGGAGGAGCCCCATTAAAGCAACATTATTCTAGGTCTCACCCAGAGATCTTCTGGAACATGGCATCCCTTCTGGAGATAGATTTGGCTGTTAAGCCAGCCTAGTCTGTAATAAATGAACAGATATTTCAGTTCTCTACTTGGTGCGCATCTTCGCTGCCTTCAGGCTGAACAGTTCACATCAGCCCCTTCCTAAGTATAGATGCGGGTTCCACAATCTCTTGAGGCTCCCATCAGCTCCTCTGACAGCAGCCGAGTGACTTCTGGTTGGCTGTCCGGCCTTCGCGATCACTACCCAGTCTTTATATATGGCTCTTGCCATTATTGGGTCCCCCATAATGGTTTGGGGACATGCATAAGTCCCATACCACATCTTCTTTCCATTTGGTCCATGAATCTTCAATTATGCCCATGACATCCTGGGGGACATAGGGGTAGCCCAGACCCCACTCAAATACTGTCCTCCGCTGAATTTCCTCTGGGACCTTGAGAAACTCAGCAGATTGAAGGTCTACGCTGTAGGTGAGTGGTTCCTGCTCGCTCGGTGTCAGGCTTGTTAGCGGCTCGTCCCCACACTTGATCCAGGCACTGACCACAGCTGTGGGTCTCCTACAACCAGGACACAGCCTCTCGGTCCCCTCAATCAATCCGAGGGTGAATCCCCCTCTATACTTGAGACGCACACTGGTATCCACCAGCGTTTCCTCCTGCAGCTCAGGCAATCAAGTCGGCACAGGGTACACTCGCACACCTCCCACCATCTTGCTCCTCTCTACCTCTACAGGCAGGTTATGCTGTGTTTCCTCTGGGGCGTGCTCAGGGGCAGACTGACAACTCATGGGGCCCCCGGGCAATAGAAGATTATGGGGCCCTTGGGCTTACAGATGGCCACCACGCCAGGAGGCAGTGCAGAGGCGGGGCAGCTAAAATCTCTGGATTTTCACATCAAAAGCATGTCGGTTTCGGACATATCAGGGACAGATGTAAAAAAAACATAGATTTTTACATACTGTCCCTGGTTTTACTGAGCCTGGCAACCCTGATGGGGCCCCCTAGTGGCATGGGGCCCTCGGGCAGTGCCTGAGTGACTCAATGGTCAGTCCGCCCCTGGGCGTGCTTCCACCCCCAAGCTTCCAGACTTCCTGTCTTCAGCAGCTTCTGGACAGTCTTTAACTTCAGCAGTGGTTGGACAACTGATAGACCCCCTCCTGCAGGAACCCACCATCTCACTCCGGGTTGTCACGGGTAACAGCAGACATCTCCGCGCACATTTCACTGTTCTCAGCAGGCCATTGCAGTACACAGTCACTTTGCCCAGTTCTATGCTGACCGTAATCCATGGGCGGGATCGCTTACAGTGGTTACCACTGGTAACAGAATACAATACAGTTCTCACTGAATAAACAGGTCTTGACAATAACACAAGTAGCCATCTCAGCTGCGGTTGGAGCAACTAGGCATGCAGTATAATACTGGTTTGGCAGCAACTCCTGCTGGTTGCTATGGGCAACAGCACTTGAATCACACACCAACAGTCACACACAGCCAGTCACACTGAATCTTAACAGGCACAGAAAAGTCAGAAAACAGTCCGTGGCTTTGTTTTTTGTTTTTTTATTAGGGGTTAAAGGGGTGTTCCGAAAAAAAAAAAATTAAAAGCCAGCAGCTACACATACTGCAGCTGCTGGCTTTTAATAAATGGACACTTACCTGTCCTGGTGTCCCTCGATGTCGGCACTGCAGCTGATGTTTCCCATCAGCTATCCGGTGCTGCCATCGCCATTGCGGGTAAGGGAACCCAGCAGTGTAGCCTTTCGGCTTCACGCCGGGAACCCTGCTGTGCATGCGCGAGGCCCCGCTCCTCTCTCCTATTAGCCTGGCGGCCAGAGAAAGAGGTGGAGGGAGCCCTGCGGTGATGTCATGGCCACGTCACTTCCGCGGCTGGACTCCCAGAAGTGGGAAAGGATACCTGTCTTTGAGGGGGGGAGGAATCTGATGAGCTGAAGTTCCACTTGAGGATGGAGCTCCGCTTTAACATCTTGGATGGGTATAGGGAGTTTATAGGATGCCCACTTAATTTTAACAGGAACTTCAGGGACAACTTCCTATATACAGACTCTTCTTCAGCTTTCTACCTGAACACACTTATGCTATTTAACTGCTGATGGAACTGACAGACTCCTTGTCAGTTCAGTAACAGCCCTTTATAGGCAGGAACTCACAGTCCCTTAAAAATAGCACACATGGAGCGAAACAGTTTCTGACCTTTCCTTCTGCTTCCTCTGTGGCCACTGATCCCAGCACAATTTCTTGCTAGCCCACCTGGCTTCTGCTGCCTCTACTCCAGCCCACCCGGCTGACTCTTCCCCAGCCCACCCAGCTAAATATCTGGAGATCTCTTAGGGAAAAGAAGAAGACTTCATCCCACGGCTGTCTTCAAGGTAGTCTGGCTACATGTGCCAGTCTCCCCCCTTTGTTAGTCCCACCAGTGTTGAATTACTCATTCTGGCCTCTCTTTGCTCTCGTGCCTCCAGGAAAGCCTCCTCCCTTTGTGTTTTTGGCAGGATCCTTCCAGCACCCGAGCCCCTGCCCAAAGCAGGACACCCCCCGAGACTGGGGGCACCCCTCAGGGCCACCAACGGCCCCCTCGACACTGCATCTCCATCTTCCACCCAACTGACCTTGCTGGCATGACTCATAAATATTTAAAGGCTCCCTAATAGGCCCACACCCAGGGATTGGACAGAGACCTCCAAATATGCTAAGCAGCCCCTCCTAGTCTCCACCCACTATCTTCCAGAACATTCTCCAACACTCTGGAAACAGAGGGAGGCAACAGAGAGCTGTTGAAATGAGTCATTCAGCCCTAAACTCCAATAACCCTGACCCAATTGCAGACTCACAAATTTACAGCATGAGTCAGAGTATGGTTTGCCTGCTCTACTACAAGCACACACCAGATGGTGCTACATATGGCTTTGCAAAACCTTTTTTGTAAAGATTTTGTTGTTGGGTCCTAGTACAGTGGCAATTTCCCTATCTCAGTTCTTCGATTAAGGTCTCTCGCTCATGAGCGAATTGGCCCTTCACCATCAAATCTTGGCATTTTCAGGCTGAAATATGAAGGGGCTGGACAATGTACTGATACTCTCATTTACAGTAGTATGTTTCCAGGGACCTATGCCAGGAGTTTAGGATGGCCCAATACAGCATACTACTAATGCTTATTTTAACCTGTTTTGTCAGCCTGCTGGCAACAGGGCTGGATGCTGCACTTCTGACTCCTGAAGTCCAGTCAGGGGATATATCCTTTTTCGCACCTCTGACTCTTGGGTGCCTGAAGAGGCTAGGATTTGACACTGACGTGCCAAACCATCTGTGTGCATGTAGCCCAAAAAGTTTATTAAGCCCCAGTCTAGAGAATCTATTTAGCCACCAAATACACTTGAAATGCCTTATAATAGACTGAGTTTATTTTCTCTGCTACCTAGGTTCCCTGTCTTGTGTCCCCTGCCCGTTCTCCCACATCTACTGCTTTGTATGCAGCCAGCATAACACAAATCAACGGGTGCAGCGCATGAATACAAATAAGGATTCTTAGCTTAAAATCCTCATGTGCAGAGTGTCCAGGTTGAATGTGTGTGTGTGCAAAAATAAAGTCAGTCTGAGAAAGGAATGGCGAATTGGCCTCATGTACTGCAACGTTTTTTCGTACATAACAAACTGTCCTTACTGGTAGTTTTTGCTGGTATATATTTGCTATATACTCTATCTCCAGGTTGCTGGGTGGTGCACCTGTCTGTGCGCCCACTGTATGGACGTGTCTACCGTGGGGGAGTTGTGATGGCAGTTTGTCCATCTTCAAACACTGGTCCTTGTTGGAAAGCAATCCTGTGGCTACCCCCTTGTAATATTGTATGATTAATTATGTATTCTTTGGTTGATTTTTATTATATTTTTTGTCATAGATAGTATATCGCATTATTCCTCCTGAAGAAGCTGATCTGTCCACGAAACATGTAGAGGATTTACTATCCACTGCCGATTAATTAAGATCCTATACTCTTATGCCTCGTACACATGACCGATTTTCCCGGCAGGAAAAAAAACAACGCTTTTCCCGACGGGATTCCTCTCAAGCCTGCCTTGCAAACACACAGTCACACAAAAGACAGCTGAACTTTTGACTGCCAAGAATGCGGTGACGTCAAAGACTACGACGAGCCGACAAAATGACGTTCTATGCTCCCGCGCATGTGTCAAATTGTTTACGAGCATGCACGTTTTTTTCCCCTCAGGAAAGCATACAGACGACCGGTTTTCTCGGCAGGATTTTTTCCTGACGGGAGAAGAGAAAACAAGTTCACTTTTTTTCCCCACAGTTTTCCTGTCGGGAAAACTGAGATGGAGCATACACACGGCCGGTTTTCCCGGCCAAAAGCTGTCATGGCAGTTTTACCGACGGGAAAAACGGTTGTGTGTATGAGGCATAAGTTTCCCATCCTTCTGAGGGTATAACATCACCATCCCCTGAAGAAGTCACGTGGTGTGACGAGCACGCATCGGGAATAGGAGCACCAGAGCCGACACGTACTGACGGCGGTGAGACGAGCTCGCTGCTCGTAGGTTTTGACTGCTGTCCTTCATTTTAAATGTGAGTTTTTTACTGTTTGATACCAAGTCCACAATAAATCTTTTTACGGTACTGCACTATGGGTCTCTTTTCTTCCACCTTATACCCTATGAGCAGGGCCGCTGATAGGGGGGGGGGCACCAGCCCTCCTGTAGGGGGCCCTGGCACACAGAGGGGCCCAGACAGCAGGAGGGTTGGTGGAGAACAATGCTCTCCGTGTCTTTCACCCAGGTTTCTCCCCCTGTCACTCCCGTCGGCTTTTAGCTGCTGGGTGAGAGACATGGAGGGATAATGAACCTAGCCAGCCCCCGCTGAGCTTCTTCCCCTGCCCCGAGAGGGGGTTGTGTTAGGAGGAGGGATTTGTGGGAATGTGTCCTAGGAGAGGTATTGAAGAAAGATTATTTGTGCTGGAAGGGGAGATGCGGGTGATTGTGTACCAGGAGGCGATGAGGGAATTCGGGGCTAATAGGTGGGATTGGGGGAATTGTGCAGGCAGGGGAGATTTGTACTAGGAGGGGGAATTGACGTGGCATTTGTGTCCATTAATAATGTATTTTTTTGTGAAAATATTGTTTAGAATACCGTCAGGTGTGTGTGTGTGTGTGTGTGGGGGGCGTCAGGTAGGCTGTACGGGGCCCCATGATTCCTAACAGCGGCCCTGCCTATGAGTACCTATTGATACCACAGGTCAAGATAGGAGGTGGAAGATACAGAGGAGCGACCGTTTTCCCACTATCCAGTGACCTTTCAGCTTACAAACAAGATCAGGATACGAACTCGGTGTTCGTGGAGATAGGTCCACTATCCATGGCCTCAATGTGAGTGCGTGCATATGTGATATATCAATCTCTCTTTCAAGGTTTACCACAGGATTATGCTATTATCCCTTTATATTTCTGTTTTCATACCTTTATGAACACTTGATGAGGACCCCCTCCCTCTTCCAGCCTAAATCAGTGTAGCTGCATCTTTAAGAAGACACCTATGGTACTTTGAGCTATCCGTGCTATAGCTCTGAGGTGAGCATTTAGTACCACAAGAGGTGTCCCCACTGAAGTCTGCCCATTCTAAACACTGGATTCTGGGTTATTCCCCTGGCATCACCATCCTAATAGACTTTATGCACACACTCTCTATGTGTTTTACGTTTTTGTTTTTTTTGTGTCTGAAGTATACAGTATAGATATTTTCAGTCTTTTGAGTTATTCACTATTACCTGGTTTTCCACTAGTCTATATTACTGTTTAGTTGTTTTATATAAGTTTGTTACACCTTGTTACACATTATATATTTTGGTTTGTCACATTCACCTCTCCCCTCCCCCTTTAGTATTCACTTTATTCATTTATTCCTCCACACAAGGGTCTATTCACCCAGCTTATGGGTCCTATGCTGTTCCCTTGTTATAGTTAGTAGTCCCACGGCGCTTCACTACCACCTATATATATTTGTTTTTTTCTGTTTACGGCAGACTATCTGGTGATTGCAGCAGTGCCCCCTAGTGTTCAGCACCGATAGCGCAAGAGTCTCACCTCTTCCATTTGATCACCAGTAACCATTGGTTTTATTTGTCCATCATCATATGGGTTAAATACGAGGTTGTTGTTTTTATCTATGTATTTGGATACTTTTTTTTATAGAACATTTGTAACAATAAAATATATATTTATTAATGTTTTTTATGTAACTTTTTGGGTACCGAGATTTCTTCACTTTTTATCTGGGAACACAGTGGAGATCGCTTCCAGTTTTTTCCCAGTCATCATTGCAAGGATAATTGTACCCCTTCACATTTAATTCACCTTACCTTCTCGAGGCCCTTTCTTTAAACCTTCCTAAAAGCCAAATTGTTCATTCAGGTCTGAGCAATTCAGATGTGTGGCCAATGCCAAAAAGTGGCCAAGTCAAGCAGGCAACAAATGTACAGCACTTTGTAACCACTGCAAACAAAAGTTTACCTTACAGTTTATTTTAACAAATGAGAATGGATTGGAACCAGGGAATCTGTGTGACAATTGCTAAATCACTGAGGCCCCATACACACGAGAGGATTTATCCGCGGATACGGTCCACCGGACCGTTTCCGCGGATAAATCCTCTCGAGGATTTTAATCCGATGGAGTGTACTCACCATCGGATCGAAAACCGCGCCCGAAATCCCATCGCGATGACGTGTCGCGCCGTCGCCGCGATGATGACGCGGCGACGTGCGCGACGCTGTCAAATAAGGAATTCCACGCATGCGTCGTATCATTACGACACATGCGGGGGATTGATTCGGACGGATTGATCCGGTGAGTCTGTACAGACCAGCGGATCAATCCGTTGGGATGGATTCAAGCGGATAGATTTGAAAGCATGTCTTCAAATTTTTATCTGCTGGAAATCCATCCCAGGGGATAAAAATCCGCGGAAACAGATCCGCTGGATCGTACACACCAGGGGATCTATCCGCTGGAGCCGGTCCGCGGATCAATTCCAGCGGATGGATCCTCTCGTGTGTATGGGGCCTGACTCATGTCACAAATCATGACAGCAATAAATAAAAGCTCAACACCAGCCAAAGCATTTTTCTTTATGTGACTGAATAAAGGTTAGAACATCCTTTCTCAACCTTTTTGCCATGGTGGAATTCTTGAAATAATTTCCCGGTCTCAGGGAACCCCCGCTAATAAATACTGTAATGAAAGGGCCTGTGGGACCCAAAAGCTCTTAGAAAGTATCAGATACTCCTGTTTCAGCTTCTCAGATGCCTCTTATGTGTAGATCACCCTGTGTCTCTAATAGGGGCACAGGGTAAATGAGAACCCCACTATGATCTGTGCTAGTCAGATTTAATACGGTATACATCTATATATGTAAAACTCAACGTGTGTGTGTGTGTGTATGTATGTATGTATATATGTATGTTCCAGCATCACGTCCAAACGGCTAAAGATATTAACATGAAACTTGGCACACATGTTACTTATATGTCAGCAACAAACATAGGATAGGTGGTTTAACCCTTACCCACCCCCATTTGCCATGGTCGGGGTTTTTCTTTAAAGTCCCATTCAACTCTATGGGAAATACATGTTACTTCTTAACTTCCAAACGGCTGTACATATTTCGATAACACTTGGTCACATGTTACTTATATGTCCACTTAAACTATAGGATAGTTAATTTATCCCTTAACTACCCCCATTTGTGAGGGTCGGGGGTTTTTGTTTAAAGTCCCATGCAAATCAATGGGAAATGTATGTTCCCACATAACTTCTGTACGCCTGGAGATATTTCAATAATACCTGGTACACATATTACTTATATGCCAAATAAAAATATATGACAGTTAAATTAACCCTTACCTACACCCTTATATAAAAGATGGGTATATTTATATTACTATGATTTTCCTCCCCAAAAGGTTAAGATAGGAAGACCGGGCAACGCCGGGTATTCAGCTAGTTGTATATATATTGTGTGTTGGCTGTTGTGTACTATAAAGCTTGCTGTGATGAGGTGGGGTGTGATTGCATTCTATTGTGGTAATTAAGTCTGCTACTGTGATAATGTGTATTGTAAGTTAACAGACTGCCTAAAGGTCAGGTGTCTGAGTCATCAGCTGTAGTTAATTAGCTCATGTAAATTAGGTCAGGACCCAGAGTCAGGGTGTCTGCTAAAGAGATGTATTGAGGATGATGTGTATTGGGGGGGCTCATTAGGTAACCATTGTGTGATGTTGTGGGTGGAGTTGGGTCACTGTTCATTTGGTTACTGCAGTATCCTAAATTGTATATAAGAGCCTGTATTTCTCAATAAAGGGTCATTCCTGTTGAACCTCAAACAGAACAGCGTGTCTCGTTAATGGGGGGGAATTCTTATGGGTCGTGTTTGCCGGATTGTGGAGTGTCGGTAGCAGCCTTGTGTTCGAGAATGGATTATCCCAAACGGCCTTAACCCCTGTCCATTTGGGGTGCCGTTACAAATACTATATCTAAAGCTCATGGTATATTAGTGTGATGGTCTTAGATAGCTAAAACGATAATTGATGGGAACTTATCTGAGAGGAAGAAATTACTTATTGCTCAAGGAACCCCTAGCAAGCTCTGGAGGAACCCTATTGTTCAATACAATTTTGGTTAAAAATGGCGGTTGGCTTCTGGATCTCGATCGCCCGCCGTTATCATTGGCTATCATTTTTTTTTTTTTTTTTTTTTTTTTTTTTTTTTTTTTTTTTTTTTTTTTCTTTTTGTCTTTTCTTCTCTCTCCCTCTCTCTCTCTCTCCATATCTCCCTCCTACCCTCTCTCTCTCTCGCTCTCATATCTCCCTTTTTTATTTTTTTTTATATACGTCCTCCCCCCCTCCACTTACTGTAGGTATAGGTAGTGGGGTCCTATTCCTGGGTATCTCCCTTGAAGAGTGGAAATGGAGGGATAGGCACTGGGGCGGAAGGATGGAGAAATCCAGGAGTAGTACATAATATCGGTAGAAGAAGATAGAGCCTTTAATATATTTTCAATTTTCATTGGAAAGGGTACATTTGGAGACCATATATGTTAGTCTGTATATTGATTTTATGTAGTATTAATTGTACTGTTTTGTATAAAAAAAATGAATAAAAGATTTTGGAAAAAAAAAAATCATTGGCTGGGCAGGGATGACATCACTCCCACGTGTGCACAGGAGCTCAGTTAGATTTAGCACTGCTAAATTTCTATAGTGAGCTGTAAGTTTATATTTTCATTGTGACGTCTATATTTCCTTTTTCTAAAATGTCTTCTAACCTTCCGTACTTTTAAAGACCTGCTAGGTTATCTTCTTATAGAAAAAAAAACAAAACATGCCGCACCCTGGTGATATTTTTTCTGATATTTTCCGTGTTGCTCATCAAGTAGATTTCCACCTCCCCTTCAGATTCACCAACTCCTTTACAAATGGAATGCAGAGTGCTCGCATCTATGGGTGTGTAATAGAGGTGAAACCTGTATTATCTGCCATGATGACTGTCTGAGCCTGGACAGAGATCAGTACCTCTAGGCTCGGTTCACACTGCTGCGCTATGAATTTGTTCAGTTTTTTGTCTCGTGTGAGGTGCAAATTTTCCCGCGATTTTACAGGAGTTGGACATGCGATTGATGTTCTAGCCAATGGTATCATAATGTAAAAAAAAAGGTGTTAACTTCCTGGTTTTTGTGGAAAGTAGTGTGGTAGAATTCGCACATATGTGAACCATCAATGCGATTCCAGAACGATTTACATTGATGTCTATGGAGACTAAATTCGCAACGCAACGCTGTAAACTCGCACAAGACCCTTTTTTTTATCACACTACATTTGTAGAGAAATCGCAACGCATGTATGTGAACAACCATCATTAAAAACAATGACTTTATGGATGACATGCGAATTTAGAATGTTTTTGACGCATCACATTCGTTATGAACTCGCATCAGTGTGAACCGGGTCTTAAGGTTGAATTATTAAGGGAGTATAGGCTGTTTATCTGGCAAAGTGAACATTTACTAGCTTAGTGAAACAGTGAAGAAAGTCTCTTCACTTACTTTTAAAGTGCTTGCATGTATATAATATACAGTATATATATATATACACACCGTATCTCACAAAAGTGAGATAACACCAAATTTAACACACCTGCTCCCTATTCACACCTGAGACCTTGTAACACTAACGAGTCACATGACACCAGGGAGGGAAAATGGTTAATTGGGCCCAATTTGGGCATTTTCACTTGGGGTGTACTCACTTTTGTTGCCAGCAGTTTAGACATTAATGGCTGTGTGTTGAGTTATTTTGAGGGGGACAGCACATTTACACTGTTATACAAGCTGCACACTCACTACTTTACATTGTAGCAAAGTGTAATTTCTTCAGTGTTGTCACATGAAAAGATAATAAAATATTTACAAAAATGTGAGGGGTGTACTCACTTTTGTGAGATACTGTGTATATATTACTATTTAAAAGCCAATGGACTTTACCCATAACAACTTGGATACAGATAACAATTTTCCTGATCACTGGTAGTGGTCCACCACTTTGGTCTCACGCGTATTTCCATTGTCCTATCACTGTGATGGACTGCTGCAACAACCAATAGTGAGATTTGTGGATTATCTTGCCCAGCAACCAGGAAGCCGGTTAGCATTTGTGTTACCCTGGGGGTCCCTGGGGCCCTACAAGAGAGCAGAGGTAGTGTTAACCACTTCCGGAACACCGCATATACATATACGTCGGCAGAATGGCACGGACAGGCACATTGGCGTACCTGTACGTCCCTGCCTAGACGTGGGTCGGGGGTCCGATCGGGACACCCCCCCGGTACATGCGGCGGTTCCCGTGGCTTCAGGAGCGATCCGGGACGAGGGCGCGGCTATTCGTTTCTAGCCGCCCCCTCGCGATCGCTCCCCGGAGCTGAAGAACGGGGAGAGCCGTATGTAAACACGGCTTCCCCGTGCTTCACTGTGGCGGCTGCATCGATCGAGTGATCCCTTTTATAGGGAGACTCGATCGATGACGTCAGACCTACAGCCACACCCCCCTACGGTTGTAAACACAAACTAGGTGAACACTAACTCCTACAGCGCCCCCTGTGGTTAACTCCCAAACTGCAACTGTCATTTTCACAATAAACAATGCAATTTAAATGCATTTTTTGCTGTGAAAATGACAATGATCCCAAAAATGTGTCAAAATTGTCCGAAGTGTCCGCCATAATGTCGGAGTCACGAAAAAAATCACTGATCGCCGCCATTAGTAGTAAAAGAAATATAAATAATAAAACTATCCCCTATTTTGTAAACGCTATAAATTTTGCGCAAACCAATCGATAAACGCTTATTGCGATTTTTTTTAACAAAAATAGGTAGAAGAATACGTATCGGCCTAAACTGAGGGAAAAAAAATGTTATATATGTTTTTGGGGGATATTTATTATAGCAAAAAGTAAAAAATATTGAATTTTTTTCAAAATTGTCGCTCTATTTTTGTTTATAGCGCAAAAAATAAAAACCGCAGAGGTGATCAAATACCACCAAAAGAAAGCTCTATTTGTGGGGAAAAAAGGACGCCAATTTTGTTTGGGAGCCACGTCGCACGACCGCGCAATTGTCTGTTAAAGCGTTGCAGTGCCGAATTGTAAAAACCCCTTTGGGTCATTTAGCAGCATATTGGTCCGGTCCTTAAGTGGTTAAGAAACTAACTAGGAGCTAATTGATGTTCATCACTTTATACTTATTTCCTACCAAAATGTTCTTTAAACCATTTAACAAAATACCAACCCAACTATCTGGTCCCTGGCGGTAGCATTTTCCCTTTCATCCTCCGCTTTACTATTGGCTCATTACTCTGATGATTAAAACTAGTTGGCACAGCACAGTGACTAAGACGGTTCCCAGTCTCTAGTGATGATTAGAAAAACAGCATCGCTATGGCATAAAAAAACTAATAAAGGGACACCAGGCTTGGGAAGGAAAGAGTTAAGACAAACTAGATGTTTTCTATTTTAGGACAGGAAGTAATTTTCATTAAAAGTGCTCAAATAATCCAATCCTTCTACACTGAAATCCTGTAAATACTACACCATTAAAGAACAAGCTTTGTTTCAAATTAGACAGAAAGAGAAGGAAAATATCAGGAATAAAGGAAGTATAACTTACGTTGTGTTTCCTTGTTATCTGGAAGCTGGTTTTCCATCACATGTCTCCACAGAGCTTCGTCTCCTTGCAAGAGAATTTCTAGAACAAGCTACAAGTCTCATTCTTTAGAGAAGGAGGAAATATGGAGGGTGTGGAAATCCTCAGGGCTGTGCCTGGAGGAGTAGCCAAATGTGCCCTGTATAGATAATCCACATGAGCTGTTTTTCTTTATCTCTCGATATATAGATATATATCGTTTTTTTTTTTTTTCGGTCAACAGAAACAAGCCAAGAAGTTGAATGGTAACTGCGGGTGTTGACTTTTCATTTTACAAATGTTGCACAGTAAATGGAGAGGAGAACGTAGTTGCTTGTTTCTGGTGTGAACTTCCTGTGAGTTATACCCTCAGTTTCCTCTATTATATTGCAGCTAGTCTGAAGCCTCGTACACACGGCCGAGGAACTCGACGTGCCAAACACATCGAGTTCCTCGGCCAGTTCAGCACTGAAGCCGCCGAGGAGCTCGGCGGGACGAGAGCTCCCATAGAACAACGAGGAAATAGAGAACATGTTCTCTATTTCCTCGCCGAGCTCCTCGTCGGCTTCCTCGGCCGAAAGTGTACACACGGCCAGTTTCCTCGGCAGAATTCAGCCAGAAACTCGGTCGGAAGCTGAATTCTGCCGAGGAAACTGGTCGTGTGTACGAGGCCTTAATGAAAGCACTCTGATTTCACTCACCTCTACGGCACTGCAGAATTTATACATCATGGGCCAGATTCACAGAAGAGATACGACGGCGTATCTCCTGATACGCCGTCGTATCTCTGTGATCCGTCCGTCCTAACTATGCGGCTGATTCATAGAATCAGTTACGCATAGATAGCCCTAAGATCCGACAGGTGTAATTGACTTACACCGTCGGATCTTAGGATGCAATTCTAGGCCGGCCGCTAGGTGGCGAGGCCATTGCGGTCGGCGTAGAATATGCAAATGACTAGTTACGGCGATTCCCGAACGTCCGCGATGCCCGTCGATCTAAATTTACGTCGTTTCCATAGCGATACGCGTCGTAAAGTTAGGGCTGCCTCCTAGGTGTTCTAAGCAATGTTAAGTATGGGCGTCGTTCCCGCGTCGAAATTTAAAAAATCACGTTGTTTGCGTAAGTCGTCCGTGAATGGCGCTGGACGCCATTTACGTTAACGTCTAAACAAATGACGTCCGTGCGACGTCATTTAGCGCAATGCACGTCGGGTAATTTTCCCGACGGAGCATGCGCAGTACGTTCGGCGCGGGAACGCGCCTAATTTAAATGGTGCCCGCCCCATTTGAATTAGGCGGGCTTGCACCGAGCGGATTTACGTTACACCGCCGCAAGTTTACAGGTAAGAGCTTTGTGAATCAGGCACTTACGCTGTAAACCTGCGGCTGTGTAACGTAAATGGGATACGTTACGCCGCTGCGCAACGTAATTCTTTCTGAATCTGGCCCCATATGTGCAACTCAAAAACGAATTGCCTGTCATGCTGGCTCTCAGACTAATGATAACACTAACAATGAATGTATTATTGATTCCTTTTGGTCTTTTAAATATACCAATAAGGCTACATGCACTTGGGTGGTTTGGCCCGTGTGCATCAAATCCTGATGGTTTCAGAAGCCCAGGAGGCAAAGGTGCAGTGTCTAGTCCTGCTGCCTGTAAAAATCTATGACTGGTTGCAATACATGGTGGTTGGACATGGCTAGATGTTGTAGCAAACGGTACTCATGTTTTGGGCCGTACCTAGGTATGACTGTACGATTTTGGCATACATCCCTGAACACATATGACCCTAAATACGAGTACCGCTTGGTAAAGTGTGCAGCCGCCACCTATTTCAGCCTTTGGTATATTTTTACTTAGATTTTCCCCAGTTCAGGGGAGGAAGGAACATAATGGCCACGAATCCTCCCCCTAGACTTCACGGTAGGCCCAAGGACCCACACCCTCCATCCTAGTGAGGAACAGAAACACAGACAAAAGTGCAGCGACAAACGTGAAGAAAAAATAAAGCATGCTAGTGCTTAGGCTTGACCCTGACCTACCCAAAAGGACTAGCCTAAAAAGGCGCAGCACAGAAAAAAAATTGGTGCCAGGCCCATGTGCTAATTCTCATTGTGGGGTTCCCAGTCCCGAAGTGATACTAAGAGCACCCCTGGGGTGACCAACTCCCCTGGGGCACTAACACCCATGCCTTCCCAGTCCATGGCCAGACCAGGTAGCCCCTTGAGTCTTCCCTGGGGCATTATTTCAGTGCCCCACATTCAGTGGGTGCCCTGGTTTCTGTTCCAGCAGGTACTAAACTTAAGAGCCCCCATCATACCAGCAGGGACACTATATAGCCAGTCATTCCTGCCAAAAGACCAGAATAGGTATACCCATAGTCAACTCCTCTGGCTCTGCACCCATCCCAGACTGCATGCTCCCAGTCCTCTCAGGCATGCCTCTCCAGTCCTCCCAATTGTGCTTGTCACTCACCAGCCCTCCTGCATCAGTACTGTATTATGTGGGGTCTTGTAACATATAATTCCCCTTACTTGGAGTTCCCCCCCACTGTCAAGCAATTATACATTAAATTGGGATCTCATAATTACTAATCATAATAGACTATTAAGATAACAGAATGTAGGCTTACAATCCCTTGTTAGGGACACTGGCATTTCTTTCTCTTATAGGAGAATTAATGTCTTCAACCACATCCATTTGTGCCTGGAGGCTTTGGATTTTGGGGTCCATCCATATATAGGGGTTGCTGTTCCACACCAGATTTTATACAGTATACTGCACATTGTTTAGACATCCACAACAGGTAGTAACATGTTTTGTTTGGCCTACTGATATATATATATAGATTCACAAGGCAATGGAGGAGAACTGCACACGGTATATAACAAGTGCCAGCAAACAGGTCTTCCCACCGCCCATATATATAAGAGAAAAAGTTCAAGATTTGCTGCACTTAAAATCGTTTTATTTTTTCAAATCTTCTCGTAAAGGTTACATACCAGAGTACTCTGGTATGTAACCTTTACGAGAAGATTTGAAAAATAAAAAGATTTTAAGTGCAGCAAATCTTGAACTTTTTCTCTTATATATATATAGATATATACACACTGTATATACTGCATATACCTGTGTGTTTGTTGAATTTAAGTTGGTTGATGTTTTTTTTTCTGTGTTTCCAGACATATAAAAGTGCTGTGATTCCTGAAGACGCAGGCTATGTCCTGTGAAACGCGTTGAATAAATAATTAGTATAACTCCCCTTGAACGCTTGAGTTCTGGGTCATGTTATTTTGTAGTTACTGTATGTTTAATATGCAATTTACCCTCACTTTTGGGTTTTTAAAGAAATCTTTTTATGTTTATGCCAATAAAGGTATCAATCGTTAACACTTTTTTGGTGTGGTGCCATGAAATTCCTACTTAGCTGTATTTTGGTTAGGAATGTCTTTTTTTGTGTCAGTAGTTGGGGGGTAGGTGGGGGTTTCAGTCTGGAGTGTCAGCAACTTGGGAGTGGGTGTCAGTCTGTGGTGTCAGTAGTTGGGGGTGGTCTATGGGTCACTCCTGACCCCTGAACTCTGCCTCACTCACTGCTGACCCCTGAAATCTACATCACTTACTATAGACCCCTGAACTCTGCATTACTTACTACTGAACCCTAAAATCTGCATTGCCCCTGACCCTTGAATTCTGTGTCACATACTCTGACCCCCGAACTTTGGGTTGCTTACTCCTAATCCCTGAAGTCTGCACCACTTACTACTGATCCCTAAGCTCTGCGTCACTTATTCCTGACCCATAAACTCTGCATCACTTTCTACAGACCCTTGACATCACTTACTCCTGACATCTAAGGCTGGGTTCACACCTATGCAAATTGGATGCAGGTTTCCCCACAACCAATTCTCATAGCAGGAGAATGTGACCAGCTCTCTATGGAGCCGGTTCACATGTCTCCGGAACGTCTTTGCCTCCGTTTAAGGGCCGAATTCCGTGGCCTGTTTAGGCGTGAACCGAGCCCGAACCTCTCTACTGACCCCTGAACTCTGAGTTACTTACTTCTGAACCTTTGTACTCTGGATTGCTTTACGCCCCAGCCAATATTTAGTGCAACAAAAACTGCACCCAATTTTTGCCTCTGCATCACTTACTACTGACCACTGAACTCTGCCTCACTTACTCCTGATCCCTGCATCACTTACTCCTGATCCCTGAACTTTGCGTTACTTAATCCTGATCCCTGAATTCTTCCTCATTTACTCCTGACCCCTGAACTCTGAATCACTTACTCATAACCCCTGAACTCTGCGCTACTTACTCCTGAACCCTGAACTCTGCGTCACTTACTCCTGATCCCTGCATCACTTACTCCTGATCTCTGAACTCTGCGTTACTTAATCCTGACCCCTGAACTCTGCATTCCTTACTCCGGATCCCTGAACTCTGCATCACTTACTCTGATCCCTGAACTCCGCCTCACTTACTCCTGATCCCTGAACTCTGTGTCACTTACTCCTGATCCCTGAACTCTGTGTCACTTACTACTGATCCCTGAAATCTGCGTTACTTAATCCTGACCCCTGAACTCTGCATCTCTTGCTCCTAATCCCTGAACTCTGCATCACTTACTCTGATCCCTGAACTCTGCCTCACTTACTCCTGACCTCTGAACTCTACGTCACTTACTCCTGATCCCTGAACTCTGCCTCAGTTACTCCTGACCCCTGAACTCTGCCTCAGTTCCTCCTGACCCCTGAAATCTGCCTCAGTTCCTCCTGACCCCTGAACTCTGCCTCAGTTCCTCCTGACCCCTGAACTGTGGTGACTGGTGAAGTATCTGCATTCAGAGCCACCAGCCCAACATATCTTATTGGTAATGTCCCAAGGTTCAATTCCCCCAGCCCTGTCCTCCACGGGGCCCTCTTATGCCTCGTACACATGGCCGGACTTTCCGAGAAAAATAGTCAGACAGGCTTTTTTTCCTCGGAAAGTTCAGCCGTGTGTAGCCTCCATCTGAGTTTTTTGTCGGAAGTCCGACGGACCTAAAATAGAGAATCTGTTCTCTTTCTATCCGTCGGACTTCCGACGGGCTCACGGCGGACTTTTGCATGGTCAAAAGTCCGACCGTGTGTACAAGGCATTAGTTTAACTAATGTGCATTTCTGATGCTATCCAGGCAACATTGGCATTGTGCTACAGCCACTCAATATACTTTCAGTCTGAGCTTTATACAATCTTCTAAATTCAGATTCAGCTGACTTTTCCCAGTGTTTCTGTAGTGTTCTTTAGCCTTAAAGTGCCATACAGCCTTCAGCAGTTTATAAGCCAGTCGGATCATCGTACAGAGCGTGGATTGCCCTCTGTGACAGCTTTGATTTGAATTGCCCAGCACCCGCAGTCACACAAAGTCCGCCTTCTGGATCGGCTCCTATGATAGACATCACACGTCCCGGCATTGGACCAGTGCACTGTCTATCAAAGGAGCCGGTCCAGGAGGTGGGAATTTGTGTGACTGCAGCTGCCAGGCAATTCAAATCAAAGCTGTCACAGTGGGAGATCCGCGCTCTTTGTGCTGATCCGACTGTCTCTCCTCTTCCTCTCCTCTCTCTTCCCCAGGTTCCGGGGAGAACGGCTCCCATTTAACCAGCGGCGCTCACCCCCCTCTCTGAGGCAGCCCCACACTTGCCCTTAAGCTTTTTCCACTTGCCAAATGCGAGCAGGCGAGTGGAAATTGTAAGGGCTGGAGAAGGGGATGGTTAAAACTCCTGCCAGCTTATTTTTTACTGTCTGTGTCCCTTTGGGGAATTTTCCTTTACTTCCTGTCCCAGAGATGCAATAGGAAGTTAAAGAAAATCTCCCAATGGGAGAATAATTTTTCTTTTAGACAGTGGTCACTGGAAAAAGGTGTTCCTATTAGACAATATCTCCTCACCTTTTATTCTGGGGACAACTCTAAAATGTTGGATTTCCCATCATCTTTTTTCCTTTTTTCTTTTTTTTCTAAATGACAATGATTACCAGTACAAATAGAGAGGGTGCACCTCCTCAGTGGGAACTGTAATAAAAACTAGACAGAGGATTTAAAGTGGAGTTCCGGCCACAATTTCACTTTTTAAATATAAATACACCTGTAATACACAAGCTTAATGTATTCTAGTAAAGTTAGTCTGTAAACTAAGGTCCGTTTTGTTAGGTTGTTACAGCATTTAGACACTTTATAAAATAGAAATTGACTGGGGCCATCTTAAGTGTGGGCATCATGAAGCCAGACTGTATGACTTCCTGGATTTCAGCCTTGCAGATCTCGCACATGCTCAGTGCTGCACAAGCAGTGTAATAGGTTTCAGATCAGGTTTCAGCACCTGTACTGTCCAAGTCACATGATTCTTCGAGACTGGGGAGTGCACAGACTCCTGGAAAGTGACACCCACTACATTCCCAGGAGTCTGTGCGGTGTGGGTTAGGAAGCTTAAGCACCTAGGTGCAGGAAGAGGGAAGATTAACTATTCTGCCTAGCAACAACACTTTGAGGCATCTAAAAAAAAAAAAAAAATTCTTAACGGACTAATGACATTTTTTTAAAAATACTGATGTAATGTTATATTTATGAGTGGAACTCCACTTTAATCCTTTCTCACTCTAAACATGCCAAAAATAACACACACACATATATAGCCGGATTCAGGTATGTGAGCCTAACGTTAGGCAGGTGTAGCGTATTGCATATACGCTACGCCGCCGTAAGTTAGATAGGCAAAAGCACTTGCGTCCTAAGTTACGGCGGCGTATCGTAAATGTGCCGACCTAAGCGCGCCTAATTCAAATTGTGAAGAGGTGGGCGTGTTTTATTCTAATGAACCGTGACCCGACGTGATTGACGTTTTTTACGAACGGCGCATGCGTCGTCTGTGGACATATCCCAGTGCGCATGCTCCAAATTACCCTGCAAAGACTTATTGGTTTTGACGTGAATGTAAATAACGCCCAGCCCCATTCACGGACGACTTACGCAAACGACGTAAAAATTCCAAAATTCGACGCGGGACTGACGTCCATACTTAACATTGGCTAGGCCAGCTTTTTGTTGGACTAACTTTACGCCTGAAAACGCCTTACGTAAACGGCGTTTCTTTACTGCGACGGGCAAGCATACGTTCGTGAATAGGTGTATCTCGCTGATTTACGCATTCTAGGCGTAAATCAGCGTACACGCCCCTAGCGGCCGGCGTAAATAGTCAGCTAAGATACGACGGCCCCCACAGTCGTATCTTAGCTACATTTAAGTGTACAGTATCTCAATTTGAGAATACACTTAAATGTACGACGGCGCAGATTCAGCGTTACAACGCCGTATCTACTGATACGCCGGCGTAAAGCTCTCTGAATCTGGCTAATAGTGTATACATACTTTACATACAGTATATCAATGCTAAATATCACTAGTGATGTTGTGACTAGAGTGGTATTTATCAACCTGGATAAAATGAATCACAGTGGGTGTGCTGTTCATGTTTCCATGGAGGAGTAAACATTCTAGAACTGTATTGTTGTAACTACGCAGAGCTCAAAGTTAAGTTTCGTTTCTCCAGTTCTTTGGCAGAGTGACAAATAGCTTGCACATGACTCGACTAGGAAATACCTTCGGTCAAAAACGAAACTTTGGATGTTGTCGAGAAAGAGAAAAACAGCAAGGCTCCACCAGGGCAGCTATATACAGGATTTATATTGCACAGCTCCTAGCAACTTTAGAGCTGAACACACATTCACACACACATTTTGTCATGTTACAACCAAAAATGCAAATGTATTTTATTGGGATTTTATGTGATAGATCAACACAAAGTGGTACATAATTGTGAAGTGGAAGGAAAATGATAAACCCAGATATTACCTTGTAAAGGTACAGTAGCAGCAGTAGGAGGCTCCCAACTGTCTCTGATTTCGAGGGGCTGTCCCTGATTTGGAGCAATGTCCCTCTGTCCCTCTTTCCTCCTCATGTGTCCCTCATTTTGCTCTGACCTATATAGTTGTAATTAAAATGTACTTTTTATCTTTTAAAAATTGTTTCCCAGTGCTAAACCTTTCATCCGATTTCTAAATTACTGCATTTGTAAATTTCAAAAGTCCAAATAAAGGAATAGTAGTGGTTAAAAAAAGCACTGGTGAGTTTAACGAATCATTTATTTTTTTGGTATAACTCTCCTTTAACCACTTGCTTACTGGGCACATACACCCCCTTCCTGCCCAAGCGAAATTTCAGCTTCCGGCACTGCGTCGCTTTAACTAACAATTGCGCGTTCGTGCGACGTGGCTCCCAAACAAAATTGGCGTCCCTTTTTTTCCCAAAAATAGAGCTTTCTTTTGGTGGTATTTGATCACCTCTGCGGTTTTTATTTTTTGTGCTATAAACAAAAATAGAGCGCCAATTTTGAAAAAAACACAATATTTTTTACTTTTTGCTATAATAAATATACCATTTTTTTTTTAACAATTTTTTTTCTCAGTTTAGGCCGATACGTATTCTTCTACATATTTTTTGGTAAAACAAAAATCACAATAAGTGTATAGTGACTGGTTTGTGCAAAACAAAATAGGGGACATAATTATGTTTTTTTTTTTTTTTACTAGTAATGGCAGTGATCTGCGATTTTTATTGGGACTGCGCCATTATGGCGGACACTTTTGACACATTTTTGGGACCATTCACATTTATACAGTGATCCGTGCTATAAATATGCACTGATTACTGTATAAATGTGACTGGCAGGGAAGGGGTTAACACTAGGGGGCGAGAAAGGGGTTAAATGTGTATCCTGGGAGTGATTCTAACTGTGGGGGGCGGGGACTGACTGGGGGAGGTGACCGATCTGTGTCCCTATGTACAAGAGACACAGAATCGGTCTCCTCTCCCTGACAGGACGTGGATCTCTGTGTTTACACACAGAGATCCACGGTCCTGCTCAGTTACTGGGCAAACGCGGCCACGTGCATCGGGTTCCCAGTAACGTGGCGGGTGCGCGCACGCCACCGGCAGCACGTGCGCCCCCTAGTTGCTCTGCAAGACGAGGACGTCATATGACGTCCTCTCAGAACAACAGAGCTATCGTGCCGCCTTCAATTGACGGCGGCCGGTAGTAAGGTGGTTAAGGGGCGTGGCAGGGGGTGAGTGAGTGAATAACTTGTATAGTGCTACAAATGCGAACTGAATCGCCTCAAGGCGCTTGGTATCCATTTTCTTCTTTAGCCTTCAGAACAGGTGCGTCTTGAGTTTTTTTCTGAAGGCCTGATGATTTACTTCCGTACGGATGTTAGTTAGTAACACGTTCCACAGTCGAGGTCCTTGGACTGCGAATCTTTGTTCTCCTTTGGACTTGTAGCGGGCCTTGGGGATTTGGAGTCGATTTTGGTTAGTTGATCGAAGGACGCGATTGGGGTTGTGGTATGTTATTTTCTCACATAAATATTGGGGGGCGAGTCCTTGTACACATTTGTGCGTCAGGCAGAGGGTCTTAAATGTGACTCGGCCCTTTACGGCCAGCCAATGGAGGGTCCTCAGGGACGGAGTGAATGATTCCCAGGTTTTTTTTCCTGTTACCAGTCTTGCTGCCACGTTCAAGGCGACTTGTAGACGAGCAATCTGTTATTTTGGGAGTCCGAGGTAGAGGGAGTTTGCATAGTCGAGTCTGGAGTTGATAATTGTTCCAACCACTACTGCTGTATCCTCTTTCAGGATGAAGGGAATGAGTCCGGTGCCTATATACTTTTGATAATAGGTGTAACGGTCACCACCGTTTACGACCTTCCATCAACCCACGACAGCTTATCTACACTCCAACCAACAGGCAGTCCATAAGAATTCCCTCAATAACGAGACTGACAAGCTCTGTTACTGCGTCAAAATATGAACTGAACTTTTAATGGTCTCTTCTCAGCTTTTTATGCAGTTACAATCATGTGACAGTATTAAAAAGGCTAATTACTAAGGCTAATTACTAAACATTCTAGACGTGTCGGCGCTGGCCTATAATTATCATGATCTAATCACGGCACATTCCTTCATTAACAGCATAACAAACAAAACACCATCACACACTGAGTTCCCTAGGCAGACGTTCTGTCTCCGCATACAGCTTGACACATATTCACACCTCTAAGCATCAATAGGCTTTAGACAGTGTTATCACACAATTAAAGGCCTTTCAAGAGCCAGCCTTATTTAACATGTTAACAGTCTTCACAGAGAGATGAGTCATAGAATATTCTTTGCAGGCATTAAGGAATATACTGTAGATCACTGTCCACGCCAAAACAATCCAACATGTGTCCCCCATCTCCTGGCTCAATCTGTGCCCAAAAGTCACTCCTGTTACAATAGGTGTTCCTCGTACCCATCTCAAAAAGTTGGGAGGTATGTAGAGGTGATATCATCACTGTGCTGTGCATAGTCTGTGCAATGAGCTGAGTTGTAAGAGGGACCGATCAGGCCCCACCCACTATATGCTGCCGCATGTCAAAGCTTCACAAAAATGCAAAGAAAAACAAAGAAACAGAACACATCCCAAATCGTGCTTTGTGAATATTCATTCACTCCATTAGGAGCAGTGGCCGCTGGTGCTCAATATTATAAAAAAAAGTATGACCCCCCCCCCCCCCCCAAATCCATACCAGTTCCTTATCTGAGCTTAGCTGGAAAGGTTGAAGGGGCAGTTAGCATGTGCCCCCCGCCATCCTCCTATATCATACCAGGCCACATGTCCTTAAAATAGAGATGGTACCTTGCCCAGGGAGGCCCTGGCAGAGCACCTTTCCACCATGTTGGTGAGGACAAGGGCCTCTTCCCCACATCCCTGGCCAAGTGGATGTGGGAGTCTGCAGGTGGGGTTCTTATCAGAATCTGCAAGCCCCCAAAAAATAAGGGGGCCCCAGATATCTGCCCACCCCATGTAAATAAGAAAGGTGTATTATGGTTATTTATTCATAAGAAAAAAAAGAGTATTATGAATGTAAATAAACACACCACACAACTAACACAGCCTTTGAAATGAGAAACACTCACCTCTTTTCTTTCCATAGTTTTTGGCAGGAGCTTGTAGTGGGTAGGTCTGGCGAGTTCCTCCCACGGCTCTGCTCTCTGCACAATGATGTTGTATCTGCTATTTTCATATAGTAAAACCTATTAGCCAGATTCAGGTAGCCGACTCTGCGCCGTCGTAAATTTAAGCATATTCTCAAACTGAGAGGCTTAAATGTTGCTAAGATACGAGCGGTGTAAGTCTTCCTACGCCGCCGAAGCTTAGCTGTCTATTTAAGCTGGCCGCTAGGGGCGTGTACGCTGATTTATGCCTAGAATATGTAAATCAGCGAGATGCGCCTATTCACGAACGTATGCACGGCCGTCACAGTAAAGATACGCCGTTTTTACGTAAGGCGTTTTCAGGCGTAAAGATAAACCACCAAAAAGATGGCGCAGCCAATGTTAAGTATGGATGTCGGAACCGCGTGAAATATTTCAATTTTTACGTCGTTTGCGTAAGTCGTCCGTGAATGGGGCTGGGCGTAATTTACGTTCACGTCGAAACCAATGAGTCTTTGCGGCATAATTTGGAGCATGCGCACTGGGATACGTCCACGGACAGCGCATGCGCCGTTCGTTCAAAACATCATTTACGTGGGGTCATGCTTTATTTACATAAAACACGCCCACCTCTTCACAATTTGAATTAGGCGCGCTTACGCTGGCACATTTACGCTACACCGCTGTAACTTAGGACTCAAGTGCTTTGTGAATACAGCACTTGCCTCTCTAACTTGTGGCGGTGTAACGTAAATTACATAAGCTACGCCCACATAACTTTAAGCCGCCGTACGTGAATCTAGCTATGTGTTTTCAGAGGTGTTTGGTGGACAATAAAGAGGGTTTATATACTCTGTGGCTTTTGAAGAATATATTTAAATTATAACAGGAACAAGATCGAATCTATGATGTATTATGACATTGTGACTCAAGCCCTGTATGTATTGTATTATTTATTATTTTGCACTGCTGTTTTTGCCTAGAAGCTCTGGCCATTCTTGAAGAAGTTGCTTCATGGCTGGCTTATTGTGCTGCTCTTGTTGTCATTGGCCCAGATTCAGTAAGAATCTGCGCCTTTCTTACGCAGGCACAGGGCAGCGTTTTTGCCCTGCGCCCGCGCAAATTTTCTGCGCTGCCCGCGATTCACGGAGCAGAAGCTCTGTAAATTGCGGGGGCGCTGTGTTAACTTGCCCGGCGTACGGGCGCCTAATGTAAATGATCCCGCCGGGGGCGGGAATCATTTAAATTAGGCGCGCTCCCGCGCCGAGCGTAGAGCGCATGCTCCGTCGGGAAACTTTCCCGACGTGCATTGCGGCAAATGACGTCGCAAGGACGTCATTTGCTTCAAAGTGAACGTGAATGGCGTCCAGCGCCATTCACGATCCACTTACGGAAACGACGTAAAATTTGAACGTCGCGACGCGGGAACGTGGCCATCCTATAGCATTGGCTGCGCCTGCTATTAGGATGTGTAACGTTGCGCGAAACCCGACGTACGCAAATTACGTAATTTGCGTACGCAGGGCCAGCGCAAGTTTGTGAATCGGTGTTAGTATGCAATTTGCATACTATACACAGATCACAATGGGAGCGCCCCCTAGCGGTTTTCGCTAGAATGCAGCCTAAAATCTGCGTGGCATAAGAGCCTTATGCCGCGCAGATTTTAGGCTGCAGTCGGCGTAGCGATTTCCTGAATCAGGAGCATTCGCTACGCCGGAGCAAGTAAGCAATTGCGCCGTGTAACCTATGGTTACACGGGCGCAATTGCTTCTTGAATCTGGCCCATTGATGCAATGTTTTTTGTGTCTTTTTTTCTTTTTATCTTTTATCATTTTTTTAAATAAATAAATTATGGTAAAAAAATAAATGTCAGCATATCCCACTACAGTGTGTACTTACCTCAATCCAATAGCACTTAGTGTGATTTCTGTTTGCTCTCTCATGGGTACTCTGACCGGGCTATGGCTATGCGGCTCCATACACATCAAACTGCAATTGACTGTGTGTTCTGACACCTTTCTTTCGGAACCAGCATTAACCTTTTTAGCAATTTGAGCTACAGTGGCTCTTCTATTGGATCGGACTACATGGGCCATCCTTCGTTCCAAATGTTCATCAATGATCCTTGGCTGCCCATGACCCTGTCTCCAGTTGGCTGGTTTTCCTTCTTTGCACCTTTTTGGTTGGTCCCACAAGAGCTGCAGTTTTAGAGTTGCTCTGACCCAATCATGTAGCTATTATAATTTGACTCTTGTCAAAGTTGCTCAAATCCTTACACGTGTCCATTTTTTCTACTTACAACACAGCAACTTCAGGGAAAACATGTTCACTTGTTGCCTAATGTATCCCATCCACTTTTAGGTGCCATTGTCACAAGATAATCAACGTTATTCACTTTGACTGTTAGGCCGCGTACACACGGTCGGACCAAACCAATGAGACTGGCCCGTCGGACCGTTTTCATCGGTTCACCTCTGAAGTGGCCGTACGGCCTGATATGCGTACACACTATCAGTCCAAAATCCGATCGGGTCAGACCGCGGCGACGTAAAACACACGACGTGATGAAAAAAAATGAAGTTCAATGCTTCCAATCATGCGTCGACTTAATTCTGAGCATGCGCGAGTTTTGAACCGATGCTTTTCTGTACTAACCATCGGTTTGGTCCGATCGGGCAGCGGTCCATCGGTTCAGTTTTGAAGCATGTTTAGAAATTTTGGACCAAAGGAAACCAGACCGATAGCCTATACACATGGTCGGTTTGGTCCGATGAAAATGAACTTCGGTTCATTCTCATCGGACCAAACCGACCGTGTGTACGGGGCCTTAGTGGTTATAAAGTGTGGTTGCTTGATGTGTGCCGGTGTGTGTGTCTGTGTAAATGTGTGTATATATATATATACTTGCGTTGAACTCCACCGTACATACAAATAAAAAAGGGAGAGGAGTCACGTCTGACGTCACCTGCGGCCACTGCACTGGTTTGAAACTAGTACATGTTCTTGATGCTGGCACTAGCATAGAGAGTGCCATTTATTGTGAGTATTTTCTTTCCTGTTTTTCTATTCTACCATTTAAACTTTTATACAGAGAGCACTAGATTGCCTCTTTTTTATTTGTATGTACGGTGGAGTTTAACGGCAGCATAAATCTATATTGTATGTGTGGGTCCACCACTGCTGTGACGGATGATTTCAGCTGGATCAGGATATCCATTGTCACTCCGTTTGTTAGTTCACTGCTGTGTGACCTATTGTAGGTCAAATAGATGAGGTGAGAGGCCAATCTCTATGTGGTGGAGGGATCTGTGTCACCCATTTATACGTCCTACTGCACCGATGTTTTGTGCTCTACACATGCACTGATAGACTCTTATTTTCTGATCTCTACATGGACTTTTATGTCATGATGCATTGTTAATTTTTTTCTATTGCGCTGCACTAATTTTATAGATTGAATCCTTTCATTCCTAACACATTACCCAGTCCATATCAGTAAAGATATCCAGCATAAGATTTTTGTCTGTTGAGATCTGATATATTTTCAAAGCGTTCCTTTCATTTTTTTGAGCAGTGTATATATATATATATATATATATATATGATTTTTATTGGAAAAAAAAATAGCTTACAACGTGATATAAACGTATTTATTTTGAATTCCAAATTACAGCAAATTTTGAAAATATCAATTCATAATGAAACAGTCCATTTATTCCCATTTTACATTTACAAGATTAGAAGAACTAAATGTATTCACTCTTGAGAAGAGGAGAATAAGGGGGATATGATCACCATGTACAAATATATAAGGGGTCCATATAGTGAACTTGGTGTTGAGTTATTCACTTTACGGTCATCACTGAGAACAAGGGGGCACTCTACGTCTAGAGGAAAAGAGATTTAATCTCCAAATATGGAAAAGTTTCTTCACAGTAAAGCCCTGTACACACAATAGGTCCATCCGATGAGAATGGTCTGAAGGACCGTTGTCCTAGGTTAACCGATGAAGCTGACTGATGGTCAGTCGTGCCTACACACCATAGGTTAAAAAAACGATTGTGTCATATAGCGGTGACGTAAAACACAACGACGTGCTGAAAAAAAACGAAGTTCAATGCTTCCAAGCATGCGTCGACTTGATTCTGAGCATACATGGATTTTTAACCGATGGTTGTGCCTACTAACGATCGGTTTTTAACTATCGGTTAGGAATCCATCGGTTAAATTTAAAACAAGTTGGCTTTTTTTAACCGATGGATAAATAACCGATGGCGCCCACACACGATCGTTTTGGACCGATGAAAACGGTCCATCAGACCGTTCTCATCGGTTTAACCAATCGTGTGTACGCGACCTAAGAGCTGTGAAAATGTGGAACAGACTCCCTCCAGAGGTGGTTCTGGCCAGCTCAGTAGATTGCTTTAAGAAAGGCCTGGATTCTTTCCTAAATGTACAGAATATAACTGAGTACTAAGATTTGTAGGTAAAGTTGATCCAGGGTAAATCCGATTGCCTCTCGGGGGATCGGGAAGGAATTTTTTCCCCTGCTGTAGCAATTGGATCATGCTCTGCTGGGGTTTTTTGCCTTCCTCTGGATCAACTTGAACTGTGGGTATGGAGTTGAGTGTATAGGATTGTACTGTGTTTTTTATTTTGTTTGTTTATTTTTTTGTGGTTGAACTGGATGGACTTGTGTCTTTTTTCAACCTGACTATCTATGTAACTATGTAACATTAATTATTAACTATTTGTCCTGGTGACCTTTATCAACAGTCAGTTTTACAGTAAATCTTCCAATGGGCACAGCTGTTCCAGTGACAATGATCTAATAGGAGAATTCGCCTAATTTAGTAAAGATATTCTGTCACCTCCTGTTGCATGACTAGAAATCTCCCCAACATGACAGACAGCAAAAATACAGTAAATTAACCGGAGTTAAACTAAAAACTAAAGTAGAAAGTTTACACTATACATACCATTTAATAATTAAAATTTCACTGTAATAATAAAAATGATAAAGTTATACTTTTAGCTATTTGATTGCAATTTACAGCTGGATATTGGCTATGATTTTAGAAAATGAAAGCAGTTTGAAGGTCAAGTTTAACATTCAAATTCAGAGTTTTGGTTACACAATTCTGGTACATTCCTAAAGTGTCGCTGGGTGAAAAAATATCATAAAACCAGACCTGTAAAACAGTAGGCTTTATATTCACCTTCTTGCAGAGCAATGACCTCCTAACATGCAACACACCATGGTCCTCATATTACATAGCTGCATGACACAGTAGTGACCATGGGTGTGCGCACCCTTTTGCATTAGGATGTGCACCTGAAAGCTCAAACACATATGTGTGTGCATGTGTATTTATACTAACAGGGCCAGATTCTCGTAGAATGGCGTATCTATGCGGCGGCGTAGCGTATCCGATTTACGTTACGCCGCCGCAAGTTTTTCAGGCAAGTGCTTTATTCACAAAGCACTTGCCTGTAAAGTTGCGGCGGCGTAGCGTAAATCACGCGGCTTAATTCAAATTCGGCGGGTAGGGGGCGTGTATCATTTAAATGAAGCGTGTCCCCACGCCGAACGAACTGCTCATGCGCCGTCTGTAAAATATCCCAGTGTGCATTGCTCCAAATGACGTCGCAAGGACGTCATTGGTTTCGACGTGAACGTAAATGGCGTCCAGCCCCATTCACGGATGACTTACGCAAACAATGTAACTTTTTTAAATTTCGACGCGGGAACGACGGCCATACTTAACATTGGCTGCGCCTCATATAGCAGGGGCAACTTTACGCCGGGATAAGCCTAACGTAAACGTCGTAACTTTACTGCGTCGGCCGCGTGTACGTTCGGGAATTCGCGTATCTAGCTAATTTAGAGACTTACGCCTGTCGGATCTAATGGATATCTATGCGTAACTGAGTCTAAGAATCAGTCGCATAGATACGACGGCTCAGATTAGGACTTACGACGGCGTACATGGCGCTGCGCCGTCGTAAGTCCTTCGAGAATCTGGGCCACAGTGTCTGTAGAGCAGTGGACAATGTCAGTAGGACTGAGACTGGTGTCAGTAGGGCAGTGGACGGTGTCTGTAGTTAATTTTTTTATATTATTTTTTTATTATTATTTTATTACAATTTTATTTATTTATTTTGTTTTTTACAATATCTTTAGGAGCCTCATTAGGGGGCTTTGGTGAAATATCAGGGGTATAAACAGGGGGGATCTGCACCACATAGGGAGTATAGGGTGTGCCCTGGCACAACTGGCACACCCTGTGCGCACGCCTATGATAGTTACATAGTGGTTAGCAGAAGGAACCACGGCACATGTTGTGGAATGCAGGCATCCAACACAACTGGAAATATTGGATGTAAAGATTCTTCAGGTGGCCACAGGACAGAGCATAGACTGGAAGTACAAACATCAGGGCAAGTAAATATAAACTCTGTTATTTGCAGGTCCTACTTTGTGAACACTTTTTAACCCACTAACAGGGTAACTTGAGGGTATGGTATTTTGAATATTTTTGTGACATTGCACCCCAGTGTTCAAACCATCTCAATGTCAAATCTATTTAAACATCATTGTGCATACCGTTAAAAATGATCATATGTTACCATATTTGCCGTAAGTATCAAATGTGTAGTACAGTCGGTCAGGAGTTTACAATTCACAAGGTAATTAGTATTGAGATAAATTATGGATTATGAGTTAATAATTTTAAATGTGTATGTTATTCATATGTATGTACATATGTAAAAGATTGTGTGGGAAAACTGGCCAGTAAAAGCAAAAAATTCCAGCTGGATTTGTTATGTAATGTTTACAGCATTTCACAACTCATCCAAATGGATTCTCCAGTTTCTCACCTGACTATGACTTGAATTGATGAAGACAATCCTCAGCATTAGAGCACAAATCCAGTAAAATGTTATTAAAGGGGAGTTCCACCCATTTTTTAGTTTATTAAAAGTCAGCAGCTACAAAAAGCATAGCTGCTGACTTTTAATAAACCGACACTCACCTGCCCCACGGACCAGCCATGGGCCGCCCGGAGGCTCGCTCCTCTCCCCCTCCTCACCTCGGCGCTGTCATGGTAACTGTGGGCCCCCCCGGCCGTGACAGCTTACGGCTTCACGGCCGGGCGCGCACTGCGCATACACGAGTCGTGCTGCGCTCTCCTATTGGCCAGCCGATCTTCTGGGACCTGAGTTGTGTCCCAGAAAATTGCTGTCAGGGAGGGGCCACCTAGGGCAAGAGGAGGAGTCGCCTAGGCGTTCCGAAGATAGGAAGCAGGAAGTGGGACAGGAAGTCCCATGAAAAAAGGGTACACACTCCCCCCCCAAAAAATGACATGCCAAATGTAGCATGTCGGGGAGAGGAGTGCTTAAAGTGGAGGTTCCACTTTTGGGTGGAACTCCGCTTTAACTACTACAAAGATATACAATTTGGTGGGTAAATTAGAACCTTCACAGACACGTAGGAATTTTCTGATATAGTGTGACATGAATAATAGGGAGTACATCAAGGAGAACCCCAATAAAAATGCAGACGTTTACTCTTACTCCATAAACCATCATAAGCCACCAAAATGTGAAGATTATTGCCAATATTTGCCCAAATTGAAAACTCCATATTTCATTCATGACTATTTTGACATCCTTTCAATGCCATAGGCTATTGGGCCGCCAATTGAAAACCCCAAATAGAAAGACACTAGTTCAATACTTTTACCACTTCTTAGTTCTCCAAGGTGAGCAGCTCTTACAGAGATTGTAACTCTTTCATCATCACTACCATACTCCACAATGATAGAGTCATCCTCAATTCTACCTTGGACACGGCAAAGCAAGTCATTTGTTTCAGATTCTTTCCATATTTCTCCTCCGTGCCAGAGGGAATTTAAATGTGATGGTGGCACAGCCGGAAAACCTTGGTCGATCCTTCCTTTGTGAACAAATCTTTTCAAGCCCTTGTTATTGGCTAAGTAGAAATGGGCAATTGGGTACTTGGTGTGGTGCATATGTCGATACTGACCCCTAGATGATCTTCTCATTGAGTTGATACACTTGGCAATGAGTTTAGAATCCTTATCCAGGAGATACTTGTCTTGAGGCCAGAAAAGTAACGAGGCTAAAAAGTAAGGATCTGAAGACTTGTGGTCAAAGCCGATGGTCTGCAAAATCTCTCTGAGATACTCTTTCAGTTTTTCAATTGGTGCAATTTTGTCAGATTTTGGAGAAATGCAATGAAGCACAATATTTGCCAAAATTAAGTTTTGTTTGTCTTTATGACTGCAAGTGTCTGGGCTTTTCTCCAAAAGGTACCTGTATGCATTTACAATAGATTCCATTTTTTCCACATCTTTTTTAGAACTATTAAGATACTGCAAAATTCCAGAAAACCTATCAGCCTTGTAAGACTCCAGACATAGTCTGTAATTCTGTACAAGCAATGGCAGACTCTTTTTTTGGACAGCGGTGTCATCTGCTAACGGTTCAATTTTACAGAGTAATCGTCTGTATTTTTTGTAGTAAACATTAATGTTTTCTCGTATTTTGAATTCAGAGGTTTCCTTTGTAAAGCTCTTTTGTTTAAAAAATGTAAAATAGTCATCAAAAAAGTCAAAAGTTTCCTTTAAGCATGATTTTAACTTGGTTAGAAAGTGTCTGAAGTCTTGTAACACGCCACAGATTTCCTCATGGCTTTTACTGGCATTGTCGACTGATATGTCCCATTTTCCAGATAGGTACTGCCTCAAGTGTTTTCGTGAGATGACATCTTTTGTGTTGAACCATGGTAGCTTCAAGAGTATATCCACTGTACAAAGACAAACTTCTATCTGTCCCAAGTATCCTGCAGTGTTGTAGACATGATAACTTTTTAGCTTTTTGGGCGCAAAATCATCTCTATCAGTCTCTATCTTTTCTGTTTGTTCTTGGCAGGCTTTGAAGGATTTTGATGCATTTTCTGCTATTTCCAGAAGTGCTCTCAAATCTGCTGCACTTAAGCACATATTGCTTTTCTTAGACATCATCATTTTTAACTGAGTCTTGTATACCTGACCCAGAGTATCTAAAATGTAAGAATTTGTTGGAGACAGTTGTTTTGCTTTCTTTGCCCATTGGAAGGCGGTATCAATGTCTTTCTCTCTGATGTAAAAATATCTTGCCAGTGCTTGTAATATGTATGGATTCTGGTTGAATCGCTCGGTTCCTTCTTCAAGAACAGTTTCCACACTTTTGTGACCCTCGTCTTTCTGTATTTCTTCAATTAAAGGGGAAAATAGTGTGTCTGTTTCATCTCCGTGTTCTTTTCGTTGTCTTGTCACCAGCAAGCTTTGCATATTCTTTGCAAATATATCTCTTCCAATCGTAGTTTCATAGAATAAATTGGTTTTTAACATGTTTAACATGATGCTACTCTGCAGCATGTTATATGTTTTCTTTAATTCCTCTATGCATTGCTTTGCTATAAGTGGGTGAATTATCCGTAGTCCTTGGTAGCCCCCATATTCTTCAACTTCAGTTCGAAGTAAGAGAGCAAAATATCCACCTAATTTTTCTTCTATGCTTTCAGGGCCCCAGAAGGTCTGTCTTGCTGTTATTCCAAGGAACTCCTCACACATAGAAACAGAAATTGTGGAGTCATTCACATATTTGTTTAGTAGGGCCAGAATTGAGATCAGCTGAGATTCTTTGCTTGCATTGTTTAAATCTTTTAATACATTCCTTACCACATTTTCTATGTATTTAACATCAAAATCTCTTTTCATAATCATAAAGGAATAAAAGTCTTCAGGCTTTTCATGGCGTTGTTCAATTTCCTTTAATTTCGTTTCAAAGGCTCTCTTCTCTTGTTCAGAAAGTTTATGAATCAAAGCAACACTTTTGGTGCAGTAAGTCTTGGAGCTTTCTTCTGGGTTCTGTGACCTCATACAGTGTAAAATAATCACCATTGGTTTCTTATATCTTATGGCTTTTTCTGCAATTGTTGTCCTGAAGCAACTCTCCAAATTAAATACATTTTCTTCTTCTTCAAAATCATCAACTAGGAGCAGAACTGGATAATGGTCTGCAGTGTTAGCTGATGCATAAGTTGCTAACATGATTGCTTCTTTTGCAATATCTGTAAAGCTATCCGTCTTTCTCTTTAAAATTGCACATCGGAATGTGTCTCTCAGTTCCCAAAGTACATGCATTGCTGTGGTAGTTCCTCCACAGCCAGGATGATGATAGAGAGTTATTGTTTTTACACTGCTTTTCTCACTGTTTGAGGATTCTATCAAATGTTTTAACTTTTCATAGTTGTCTCTTTTAATGAAGGGTCCAGTGTATTGTTCTGATGAGAAGTAAAAATTCCAGCAAGTGGCTTTGCCTCCTCTATAGAAATTCTCTTCTTGAAGCTTTATGAACTCCTTAAATTTAGACTCGTTTTTCTCTATTTCTGTATCACGGCATTCATTAGTACAAAGGATGTCTAGAAAAGTCATAAGATCTTCATCTTTCCTCTGTAGAATAATTGATGATCCACCATGAGATGGCAGGAATCGGTTAGAAGACCGAGTATTGGATTTCAATTTCAGGAGAGTCCCATTTACATTCTCAATGTCCAAGGTGTAAATACACCTGTCTTCCATTTCCTCCTCATTTATTATTTTAGATTGTAGATCTCGCCATCCATGAAAGATTTGTTCATTTTCGCAAATACACAGGATGTCAGTCATACCACCGAGTTCCTGATAAAACGCACTAAAAACTTCATTCATGGGATCCACTTGGTCTTCAACAGTGGAAAGCAACAAAAACACAACAAGAAATTTCCCAGGTTGCATCAGATCTCTTCTGCAGAGAAAAGAAACCATGCGTCTAACTTCTGCCGCTTTCTTTTTATGCCATAATTTATTATTTAAGGGTTTATATTCTTGACTGTTAAGATCTAGCCTCCCATTACAGAAGATCCAACTGGTTTGCTGGGAGAGTTTGTGCTCGTCAAGCTTTTCAACCGTGACACTATCCATATTTTGAAATTGATGTGGAAAATGCAAATTTGCTCCTCTTTTTTCTCTGTAAACTTTGCATAAACCATTTGTGCAAGAGTCAGGATCAAAATCCAGAACGGCAAACCATGGAATTTCATGCAGAAACTCCAGATGTTTTGTATGACTTTCATGACATTTATTTGCTACCAAAATGTACCACTTGAAATAAGAATTGTCCAGTGTGTCTCGATTTCCTGTTATTAAACGTACAAGTTTGTGGCCCTGTTCCGCCTTAAAGTTTTGTATTATTTTTTGGTTGTCTTCTGCTTCTTTTCTGGCCTTGTCCCTCTCTATCATCTTGGAGTAAAACATTTTCAAGTCTGCATCCCTTTGTTTTACATTTGCTAAAATGTCTTTAGAGCTCTCTCCGTCTCTTACAAAGCAACAGATTTCCTTATTTTTCATCCATTTCTGATCAGTGCAACTGAATTGGTAAGTATGAAATATTTCTGAATTACAATAGGTGTGTTCAGGAACTATATCTACTTCTATAACAACTAGATCAGACTGTGTGTTTTCTTCATGTAGTACATCAACCAAGCGAGGTGGACGAATGCACTGCTTGGCTTTAGAAATTTGTTTTTCATCAAAATATTTGTTTATCATTTGGTAAAAATACTTGCCATACAGTTCTCTGTCAACAATATGAACACCAATAATTTCCCCATGAGGTTTGTCCCGTACTCCGAAATGGATGGTTCCATTGGTCCGGACATTCATGCATGCAGCTGCAAACCTGAAAACTTCATTGCAAAACTTCATCTTTTTATCCTCATCTGTCGCTGTTTCTGTGTTGGTATATTCCTTGTACTCATGCACTGGGTCAGTATAATTAGAGGTGCCAGCTTCTGGCATTAGAAAATGGTGTTGAGTGTACCGTTTGCTGCCATGATTGCTATCAAAAGGGAAGGGTGTACAAGTCACTTTTCGACAACTGAGATCAGCTTCTGAACACTTCAGTGTCACTTCAGTAGCACTCAATATTTCTCTTGGTTGATCTTCACCTTCATTCACAGTTGCTTCATGATCTGCTCTTTTTTGCTTCTCATTTTTTTTCTTTGGCAGTTTCGTTGTTGGATCCTTCTTTACAGCTATAAAATTTTTATCAAGATCTGCTGGTCCTTGTTTTCTATCCTTGGTCATCTGGGTCAATTGGTGCATTATTAACTTAGCTGAACCATAAGTAATTTTAATATTTGAAAAGTCTTCTTTTGAAAACAGGTTTAGTACTCTTCCAGTCACATTCTCTCTGTACAAAATATCTCCTTCATCTTGGCCAATCTTTAGACATTCTGTAATCCAATACCTCACATCTTCTTTAGTCCAGTCAATGATATCTGAAGGCAAATTAAATGGCTTGTCCATTTTTTCTTGAATCTTTGAAAGTAGAAAAATAAGAAATTGTCATTTTGAAAAAATATTTGTACATGTCAAAACTGAGGCTTGTCTAATGTAATGGTGACACCTGAATCATACAAATTTCAGGCAGCCATATACGGTACGTACTCTATTTAACCTCTACAATAAAATATGAATTATTCTTTATGGCCTAACTCAATACACTGCGCAAGAAGATCACTGTTGAGTGTGGTAATTTTCAACAACTAATTAGAATCTTATTAAAGTCCAATTTTGGGGTTAATTTTTAATAATTTTCATGCCAATTTAAAAAAGACCCCCCCCCACTCCTTCCCCACAGTACCTTTCTTCCTTCTGATGATTTTCTAAGTCTTCTGCGTCACTGGGTATTAAGGATGAGCCAAACACCCCCCGGTTCAGTTCGCACCAGAACTTGCAAACAGGCAAAAAATTTGTTCGAATGCGCAAACACCGTTAACCACTTAAGACCCGGACCATTATGCAGGTTAAGGACCTTGCCCCTTTTTGCGATTCTGCACTGCGTCGCTTTAACTGACAATTGCGCGGTCGTGCCACGTGGCTCCCAAACAAAATTGGCGTTCTTTTTTCCCCACAAATAGAACTTTCTTTTGGTGGTATTTGATCACCTCTGCGGTTTTTATTTTTTGCGCTATAAACAAAAATAGAGTGACAATTTTGAAAAAAAAACAATATTTATTAATTTTTGCTATAATAATTATCCCCCAAAAATATATAAAAAAACGTTTTTTTCCTCAGTTAAGGCCGATGTGTATTCTTCTACTTATTTTTGGTAAAATATAATCGCAATAAGCATTTATTGATTGGTTTGCGCAAAAGTTATAGCGTTTACAAAATAGGGGGTAGTTTTATGGCATTTTTATTAATATTTTTTTTTACTAGTAATGGCGGCGATCAGCAATTTTTTTCGTGACTGCGACATTATGGCGGACACATCGGACACTTTTGACACATTTTTGGAACTATTGTCATTTTCACAGCGAAAAGTGCTATATAAATGCACTGATTACTGTGAAAATGACAATGGCAGTGAAGGGGTTAACCACTAGGGAGTGCTAAGAGGTTAAAGGGTTTGTAAAGGAAAACATATTTTTTTCATAATAAGCATCCTTTACCTGCAGACATTCCTCTTTTCACTTCCTCATTGTTGGTTTTTGCTCAGAAGTTGCTCTATTTCTTCTCTGTTCTGTTCACTTCCCACTTGTTTGATTTTACTGACCACCGTGATGGGAGGCTTTACTGCTGTGGTCAGTAACATGCTCACCCCCTCCTTGGAACTACATCTGTGCGGCAGGACACTCTCTATGTGTTAGAGACTTCAAGGAGGTGTGAATTACTGGGTGTGCCGCAATTCATACTGGGAAATGTAGTTCTTACATGAACAAACGATGCAAACCAGGAAGTGAATGAGAGAACAGAAACTAGAATGCCGGAGGTGATATAGATGAAGGAATTTAATAGGTATTTACTTGTTTTTTAACAGAATCATTACACTATTCTGTCTGTCTACCTTGCAGACATTATATTTAGGCAAAACAAAATTTTCCTTTAGTGACCCTTTAAGTGTGTCCTAAGGGAGTAATTCTTACTGTAGGGGGGCGTGGCTGTAGGCGTGACGTCACTGATCGTCGTTCCCTATATCAGGGAACAGACGATCAGTGTCACTGCCACACAGAAGAACGGGGAAGGTGTGTTTACACACACCTCTCCCCGTTCTTCAGCTCCTGTGACCCGATCGCAAGAAACCGGCAGCGATCGGGCCCGCGGGTCCCGTGGACATGATCATGGAGCTTCGGACCGGGTCGCAAGTGCACGCCCCACGACTGGGCTCTTAAAGGCGACGTACAGGTACGTGGCTGTGCCCAGCCGTGCCATTCTGCCAACATATATCGGCGTTAGGCGGTCCATAAGTGGTCAAAGTCTATGGCACACGGACATGAAAAATCAAAAGTGCTCGTTTTAAAGGCTTATATGCAAGGTATTGTCCTAAAAAGTGTTTGGGGACCTGGGTCCTGCCCCAGGGTCTGGTATGGATTGGCACAGGGTTTCCCTTAATATCCATACTAGACCTGAAGGGCCTGGTATGGAATTTGGGGGGGACCCCCACGCAATTTTATTTTTAATTTTGGTTCGGGGTTCCCCTTAATATTTATACCAGACCCAAAGGGTCTGGTAATGGACTGGGGGGAACCCATGCCATTTTTTCAATGAGTTTTATCTGTATTGCCGAGACCCGACAATTCATTATAGCCGCGAGTAGTTTTAAATGACTTTTTTCCTTTAGAAATTTAATTTTTCTCTGGGACTGTTCTAAACACGGGAAAAATACACCACTTTACAGGCATACTATAGACACCACCCAGGTACAACATTTAAAGGAATAGTTCACTTTTATTGTTTTACTTTAAGCATTATTAAAATCATTGCTTCTGAAAAAAACGCACATTTTTAAAACTTTTTTTTCCATTGATACATGTCCCTTGGGGCAGGACCCAGGTCCCCAAACACTTTTTATGACAATACCTTGCATATTAGCCTTTAAAATTAGCAATTTTGATTTTTCATGTTAATCGGTGTCCCGCGGCCTTCGAATTTGCCCTGAACACATCATAATGTTCGCTATTCGGCGAACAGGCGAACACCCGATGTTCGAGTTGAAGTTACGTTCGACTCGAACATTGGGCTCATCCCTACTGTGTATTATTCAATTGGCAAGACAAAAAAATTATGTTTTCAGGGATGAAACCAAATTTGTTTTGTTAGATACTATGACACCCAAGGGTAAGAATGTGGAGCTGTATATTAATGGTTTTATACAATGCATGTTTTTACTTTGATATTGTTTGTCATTATGGTGTTTTTGGCATATTTATTTCCAATATGCCCATGAAAGTTTTTTTAGGATATGTACCTTTAGATTTGCTACAAAACCATTAATGCTGTGAGGTGATATAAACACTAAGCAGAATGTGCAGCTTTAGCCCTTAAAAAAACAATTTTTATGGCGAAACTTGCTTGGCTTTTATCTGCTCTTTTTTCACTTGTTTTATTATTCACCAAGTTTTATTATTTTACCAAGTTTACCATACCTGCCCTGGCACTAGCAACTCACCTAGAGCAGCAGGTATAGGCAAGTTCAAGAACTAACGTCAAAGATAAAAGAGCAAATTGAAAACAAGGTCCAACGGTATTTGTACCTATACAGTCCTGATCAAAAGTTTAAGACCACTTGAAAAATGGCAAAAAATCATATTTTACATTGTTGGATCTTAACAAGGTTCCAAGTAGAGCTTCAACATGCAACAAGAAGAAATGAGAGTGAGACAAAACTTTTTTTGAGCATTCAATTTAATGAAAACAATGAATAAACTGAAACAGGCTGTTTTTCAGCTGATCAAAAGTTTAGGACCACATACCCTTAAAAGGCCAATTTAACCTTGATGGTCCTGATGGTCTCCAACGTTACTGGCATGACAAGCAGATCCCACCTGAGATGTTTTCTACGCGCCACAGTGGAGGGGGCGCCATAATGGTCTGGGGTGCTTTTTCCTTCAGTGGAACAATGGAGCTTCAGGAAGTGCAGGGGCGTCAAACGGCCGCTGGCTATGTCCAGATGTTGCAGAGAGCATTCCTCATGTCATGACTGAGGGCCCTCGTCTGTGTGGTAACGACTGGGTTTTTCCACAGGACAACGCTACAGTACACAATGTCCGCAGGACAAGGGACTTCTTCCAGGAGAATAACATCACTCTTTTGGCCCATCCTGCGTGTTCCCCTGATCTAAATCCCCTGATCAACAATAACAGCGGAGCTACTCATTACTGAGTTCATGTTTGGAAGATGGATTTCTGTTTTGGGGGGGTTTAGTTTTTTTTTTGGAGGTGTGGTCCTAAACTTTTGATCAGCTGAAAAACAGCCTGTTTCAGTTTATTCGTTATTTTCATTAAATTGAATGCTCAAAAAATGTTTTGTCTCACTCTCATTTCTTCTTGTTGCATGTTGAAGCTCTACTTGGAACCTTGTTAAGATCCAACAATGTAAAATATGTTTTTTTGCCATTTTTTAAGTGGTTTTAACCACTTCCATACCGCGTCATTGTAAAATGATGGCAGAAGGAACCCCTCGCCGATCCAGGTGGACGTCATATGACGTCCTATGTTCCCGGCGATCTAGGGCACACACACACGCCACCGGCCCGCGGCGACGCTCGTCACCCGGCGCGGGTGCCCGGCGGCCGGATTGCCGCTGGGTGCCCGCGATTGTCGGTAATCACGGCAGGAGTGTGGATCTGTGTGCGTAAACACACAGATCCACCTCCTGTCAGCGGTGAGGAGACCAATGTGTGTTCCCAGTACAGAGGAACACACATCGGTCTCCTCCCCTTGAGAGTCCCCTCCCCCCTACAGTTATAACACATCTTAGGGAACATATTAACCCCTTCCTCGCCCCCTAGTGGTTAACCCCTTCCCTGCCAGTCACATTTACACAGTAATCAATGCATATTTATAGCATTAATTGCTGTATAAATGTGAATGGTCCCAAAAACGTGTCAAAAGTGTCCGATGTGTTCGCCGCAATGTCACGGTGACAGTAAAAAAATCACAAATCGCCAATACTAGTAAAAAAATTAATAAAATAAAAATGCCATAAATCTATCTCCTATTTTGTAGACGCTATAACTTTTGTGCAAACCAATCAATATACGAATATTGATATTTTTTTACCAAAAATATGTAGAAGAATACGTATCGGCCTAAACTGAGGAAATTTTTTTTTTTTTTTTAAATTGTGATATTTATTAAATAAAAAGTAAAAAATATTGTGTTTTTTTTTTAAATTGTCGCTATTCTTTTGTTTATAGCGCAAAAAATAAAAACCACAGAGATGATCAAATACCACCAAAAGAAAGCTCTATTTGTGGGGGGGAAAAACATAAAGATTTCGTTTGGGTATAGTGTTGCATGACCGCGTAATTGTCATTCAAAGTGCAACAGCGCTGAAAACTAAAAATTGGTCTGGGCAGGAAGGGGGTGAAAATGCCCTGTATGGAAGGGGTTAAACTTTTGATCAGGACTGTATAATATAATACATATACTGTATCTACATATTTTATTATTTTTTTTGTATCTATATTTACTGACTACCCTAAAATGCATTAATAAATTTAATTATTTTTACCGTCTTATATCAATTCACTATAGCTTGTATGTATAAGCAGGTGAGATAGAAACGCATAGCTTGGAATACAGGTCTGCAATATAACTCACCTTTTAACCAAGATGGTTGAATACACTTTAGGAAGGAATGCCTTTCAGTGTGGATTGTGACGTCCACTAAAACTCTGCAGTGTAGAGTCCTGCATTCTGTTCAGTGTGTCTATTACAAAAATAAATGTGAGGTATAAATTATCCTGCTGGGAAGATTTTGTCTTACTACAACATAGTAAATAAATGTACAACGCAATACAAACCTGAACAGACAAACTCTTATCCACTCTATCCAAATTAAAACAAATTTTGCTTGTCTTCACAGTGGACTTTTATTGTAAGTATGACTGTGAGCTACTAGTGAAAAAATAATAAAATAACTGCTCCCTTATATTAACCTCTTGGGACCCGCGCTATAGTCAAATGACGGCTACAGCGCGGATCCCAAAATCCAAGTGGACGTCAATTGACGTCCGCCCCTTTGCTCATTCCCCGCGTGCGCTCCAGAGCGCGCATCGGGGAACTGCTGTGCTGGCCGTGTCCCTTGGACACAGCCAATCACAGATCGCCGCGAACGGCCAATCAGAGTGGCCGTTTGCGATGCGATCTGTGCGGCCAATGAGAGATGATCTCATATGTAAACATATGAGATCATCTCTCATTGCCGTTTTTCACAGAGACAGCGTCCTGTCTCTGGAGAGGAGACCGATCTGTGTCCCTTGTCCATAGGGACATAGATCGGTCACCCCCCAGTCACCCCCCTTCCCCCACAGTTAGAACACTAATTAGGGTACACATTTAACCCCTTCCTCACCCCCTAGTGATAACCCCTTCAATGCCAGTCACATTTATACTGTAATTAGTGCATATTTATAGCACTGATCGCAGTATAAATGTGAATGGCGCCAAAAATGTGTCCAAAGTGTCCGATGTGTCCGCCATAACGTCGCAGTCCCAATAAAAATCGCAGATCGCCGCCATTTCTAGTAAAAAAAATAAATAATAAAAAATAATAATTCTGTCCCTTATTTTGTAGGCGCTATAACTTTTGCGCAAACTAGTCGCTTATTGCGATTTTATTTTTTTTACCAAAAATATGTAGAAGAATACGTATCGGCCTAAACTGAGAAAAAAAATAGTTTTTGTTTTTTCAAATTGGGATATTTATTATAGCAACAAGTAAAAAATATTGTATTTTTTTCAAAATTGTCGCTCTTTTTTGTTTATAGCGCAAAAAATAAAAACCGCACAGGCGATCAAATACCACCAAAAGAAAGCTCTATTTGTGGGGAAAAAAGGACGTCAATTTTGTTTGGGAGCCACGTCGCACGACCGCGCAATTGTCAGTTAAAGCGACGCAGTGCCGAAAGCTGAAATTTCACCTGGGCAGGAGGGGGGTATATGTGCCCAGTAAGCAAGTGGTTAACACATTTCAAATCAGCCTGCAAACAACATATACTGTTGAAGAGCGCCCCCCCCCCCCCAGCTCTTTCCCCATTGTCCTTGCTAAATGGGAGAATCACTGTTCAGGCATCAGGTTTCTTGCTCTACCCCATTTATTTCAGCACAGGTAGATTATTTTAGAGCAGTGTTTCCAATATATTGCATATGAGATTTTTTTTATATAGCTTACAGTACTGTATATATCTGCTTTATAGGTTTCTCATATACACACGTATGCCTTGTAAATGCAGAACAAACGGCCAGTTGTGCAACTTCCACAAAATCATGTTAAATAACAAACAAGTAATCTTGTTTATGAATGCATTATAAAATAAGAGTATAGTAAAAAATAAAACTTACGTTTTTGGTGATTAAAAGCCTTTTTCCTGTTATTTTATCTTCACCATTGTTCTTGACAGCATTATAACAGCTGTGTGGAATCCTTGTCGTGTACAAGGAAATAGAAAAGGTGGGTGTGGATCAGCTGTGCTGTGTTGTGACATATTTTTGTAAGGAAAATGTCAAAGGTTGTATGTCAATCAGCCAAACGTTTTCCCAGCGCACTTACCGGCTAGTCTGCAAAAAAAAATAATAAATGGTGATTTCTCACAATTTACATTAAAAATAAAGGGCCAGATCCACAAAAGGGATACGCCGGTGTATCTACTGATACGCCGTCGTATCCATGTTTCTATCTATGCGGCTGATTCATAGAATCAGTTACGCATAGATATTCCTAAGATCCGGCAGGTGTAATAGTTTTACACTGTCGAATCTTAGGATGCAGTACCTCGGCCGCCGCTGGGGGCATTTCTCGTCGAAATTCCGCGTCGGGTATGCAAATTAGCACTTACGGAGATCCACGAAGCGGTTCCCTTCGTGAAGTCTCCGTACAGTAAGTTGTTAGTTTGCATACGCAAAATTAGGGCTACTTTTACAAAGTGTAAAGTTAGTACACCATGTAAAAGTAGACCCTTCTTTCCCGCGACGCTGTCAATTTTTAACTTTTTTTACCCGGCGCGATTCAAAAAACTCGGCGTAACGTAACTTCGCGCAAAGCACGTCGGAAAAATCGCGTCGGGAGCATGCGCAGTACGTCCGGCGCGGGAGCGCGCCTAATTTAAATGGGACTCGCCCCATTAGATTGGGCCCGCCTTGCGCTGGACGAATTTAAGTTACACCGCTGAAAATTTCTAGGTAAGTGCTTTGTGGATCGGGCACTTAGGTAGAGATTTTGCGGCGGTGTAACTTAAATAGGAAAAGTTAAGTTACGGCCGCTCGTTGTGGATCTGGCCCAAAGGTTTTGTGTAAGCCACATTATCTCATCAAGTTCTAACTTTTATGCCGCGTACACACGTTTTTTGTGATGAAAAAAAAACAACATTTTTAAAAACGTCATTTAAAATGTGTGTGGGGAAAACGTTGTTTTATGTCTTCTGAAAAACGACAAAAAAAAAATTCGAACATGCTTCAATTTTTTATGTCGTTTTTCAAAACGTCGTTTTTTGTGTCATTTAAAATGATAGTGTGTGGGTAAAACGACGTTTAAAACAACGTTTTTAAACCTGCGCATGCTCAGAAGCAAGTTATGACGCGAGCTTGAATGGAACAGAGTGCCGTCGTACGTGCTGAACGTAACCGCGCTTTGCTAGAGCATTTTGAAAAAATGATGGTGTGTAGGCAACGTCGTTTTTTAAAATGAAGTTTGAAAAACGTTGTTTTGTTTCATGATAAAAAACGACCGTGTGTACACGGCATTATATTTGAAAGTCTGCAATTTGGAGTACTGTATATATAGCAATGGATAAATTAAGGACTCCCTAAAGGTGCCAGGGCATTTTAGAAGCCCAGGAAGAGTATGGAAGTGGCAGCTGAAGGTCTTCTTCCTCCTCTCCTCCGTGCGCCTCCTCCTCCTGCCGAACAATCTATTTGGATCTCCTTTAGGCCAATTGGGTGACGGGTCTCATGACCCACTTCCCGATTGGCCGGTGTTACAATAGCGAATATTCATTCAAAGGCTTGTGTAGCGCTCACTCCTGAAGGGGCAGCTGGAAATAACGCAGGTCTCCCTTACCTGTTCAGATGCTGCCAGGCCCAGGTGCCAGTTCCAAAGCACACTGACAAACACGGGCACAGTCCAGGGGATGTTTTTTTGTAGATTTATTGCAGTAATTGAACAGGAGAGAGTGATGCAGGGTGCAGGATACTCCAAAAACACCAGCAGGTACAAGAGAACACTATCTCAACCAAATTCCTTTAGCAAACGAATATGTACTAGAACTAAGCCCTATCCAATAGTACAGCTCAGCTATTAGATCAGATGCGTTTACCAATATGTATATGCGTTTACCAATACCAGCTGCTTAAAAAACATGAGATGTATAAAAGCAGAAAAATAAAAACTCTAAAAGCAGAGTCCACAATAGTCCCGCAGCAGCGCTGCGATCAAATTAGCATTTGATAATAGTTCATATAAAACACAGATAGTGTAGCAGACAGGAGTGGCAGTGATAGAACAATGGTCTTAGCATAGGTGCTCCTTTCACCAGGGGATGTTCACCACGTGGGGGGAAATGGTACCCTTATGGGTATGCACTCACCAAATGTATAATCACTATAGGCATTCAATACACCTCCACTTCCAACGTCTGCGCTCTCCACCAGAGATTTACTTGGTATATGGTTCCGCGATTACATGTGAGGAAAATAAATATCCATATAGAGCAGTACCGTTTGAGCATTTTAATATCGCAAAAGTACTCCCTTTACATATGTGCGTACCACAAAAGAAGTAAAAACAGGCATGTAAATAGTGTGTTTGCTCAGGACTAACTTGACCCTGAAGACTGCTGTGTCCAAGTTCCTCCAGCGTCTTCCTGGTTCAGGTCTGTGGAGCGCACACGTCACTTTTGGTTCGGTCGATGCGGAGTCCCGCACTGACGCATTTTGTCACTTCCTGACTTCGCCTGAGGGTGTGACTCCCCATCGTACCAACCGGCTTTAAGTATAGATCAGTTCCGCCCCTTCAGTGACGCCTGGCGCACTCGCGTGCGTCTGACGTCATACCGTCCGCCCAGTCCACAGTAATGCTGTGCCAGGCTGAGGGCGGAAGTGAGCAGTTCCCCTTCTCCTGTGATATGGACAGTTGCCTATACTACGCATGTCTGCTGTAGCTTACACAGCGAACGGACACAATCACAGGGAATTGCTCTGGGGATAAAGATGGCATATTACTATGTAACATCAAATATTTAAAATGGTAAATGTATGCACATAGACACTATGGGGCTGATTTACCAAGCCTTTGCTCCATAATTCATGGAGCAAAGGCTGGAGCAACTCAGTTTTGGAATTTACTAAAGGAATGCGCTGGCAATGCAGCACAATTCCTTATTTACTATAATGCCGAGTGAGCCCAGGAGGGGGCGCATGGTGCGCCTCTATGGACCTGGCGCACGGCATTTAGAAATGTAAATAAAATGAGTTTGGGAGTGAGTTTATTAGGGGGGGGGGATGTGGGGTGATGTGGGGAAGTGCAGTGTTATCCGTCACTTTTCAGATCCACCAACCTAGCATATCAACCAAGGATAAATATTGTAGAAAGATACATTGTAACATTTGGTTTGTACAAAAACACAGTTGACCTGAGGGATCCAGAACATGAGTAAGCGCAACATATTTTTTTTTACTTTTTTGCCATTGGAACAAGTTTACGCGCATACCTGTGAATTTAGCAGGCTCCAGTAACACCTAGGGTTTTCGAAACGCTGGTGGAATCGCCGTGATTCTGACGGAGATTCCAGAATCACTGCAAAATGTGGGAGACGCACTTGTGATCCCCTTACTTTTAATAGGAACCCCATTTGCGGAGTGATTTTGCCACGATTGTCACGGCAAAATCATGCAAACAAGACACCTGTCGCCCAAAAGAAGTTGGGCAACAGGCATCCCGTGACTTTGTGTAAATTTGCCAAGATTTGACAGGCGACGATAGCGGTAAAATCGGTGAAAGTAACGGGATCGTAAGTGTGTCCCACGTTTTGCGGTGATTCGGGAATTGCGAGCAGAACCGCTGAGATTCCGCCCATGCCTAGGTGTGAACAGAGCCTTATGCTTGAAAGCTCCTCTCCAAATGCACTTTTGGTGTGTTTTTTTTTTAATGCTTCTAAATGCTGCTCTTAACACCTTCCCGTCCGGCCTATAGTAAAATGACGGTCACGATGACTGATCTGTGCACCAGCCCGCTGCTAGTGTCATGTGATCTCTGTGACCAATCACAGCAGATCACATGACAATTGTAAACAATGGATGGCTTCCTTTCCTGCCATCCATTGTATACAATTGTGTTGCTGCTGTGATTGGTCACAGTACCATGTGATTAGCTTTGACCAATCACATCTTTTTACAACAAAAGACACTGAATAAACCAGTTTCATTCAGTAAAAATGGTTTCTTATACCAATGAAATTCACTGGTATAAACAATCATAATGTGTAAAAACAAATCCTGATTACTTCCCTGGGCAGGAAGAGGATAAAAGTGCCCTGTATTTAAGTGGTTAAAATACTTATCTAAACGCCTGAGTACTGCAGCTTTGGCTCATTTCCCCCTGCTCCTATTCCCTGGTCCAGGTGGTGGAGCTAGGAGTAGCTGTAATTTAGCTCCTCCTACTGAACCAGGCAATAGGAGAGGGAGGAGAAGAGTTGGAGTTGCAGTATCCTGCATATTGTTAAAGTGGAGGTTCGCCCTAAAAACGATTTTTTTTACATTACAGCCAGCATAGTAAGGACATTTCATCTCGGCATGTTTTTTTTTTTTCTCTGTACTTACCTTTATATCCTGATTTTGTCCAGGGCTTCCGCGTTCTGATGACTGCGGGACTGGGTGTTCCTATACCAGCCTCAGGGTTCCGATGACTGCCGGACTGGGCGTTCCTATCCTTCCGTTGGATGATTGACGGCTTGTGAAACAGGTGACCTGTCGCACAACGCGCAACACCAGATTTCCGGAAATAGCCGAGCTGCGAGTCGGCACTATACGGCGCCTGCGCCCGCCGTGTAGAGCCCACGGCGCAGGCGCCGTATAGTGCCGACTCGCAGCTCGGGTATTTCCCGACATCTGGTGACGCGCGTTGCGCGGCAGGTCATCTGTTTCACAAGCCGTCAATCATCCAACGGAAGCATAGGAACGCCCAGTCCTGCAGTCATCGGAACCCGGAAGCCCAGAATATAAAGTTATGTACAGAGGGGGAAAAAAAACGCAGAATGTAAATGCCCTTAGTATGCTGGCTCTAATGTGTGTAAAATTAAAAAAAACATTTTTGGGTGAACTCCCGCTTTAAGATTCCCAGGGAGAAGGAAAGGGGAGGAGCAAAATAATTAGCTCCGCCTACCTATGGGGACGGGGCAGCCTACAGGTTAAATGACAGTTATGTTTTAACCATTTCCTTACTGGGCACTTAAACCCCCTTCCTGCCCAGAGGACTTTTTGCGATTCGGCACTGCGTCGCTTTAACTGACAATTGCGCGGTCGTGCGACGTGGCTCCGAAAAAAAATTGACGTCCTTTTTTCCCCACAAATAGAGCTTTCTTTTGGTGGTATTTGATCACCTCTGCGGTTTTTATTTTTTGCGCTATAAACAAAAATAGAGCGACCATTTTGAAAAAAATATATATTTTTTACTTGTTGCTATAATAAATAGCTCAATTTTTTTTTTTTTATCCTCAGTCTAGGCCGATACGTATTCTACATATTTTTAGTAAAAAAAAAAAATCGCAATAAGCGACTGGTTTGCGCAAAAGTTATAGCGCCTACAAAATAAGGGACAGAATTTTTTTTTTTTTTATTACTAGTAATGGCGGCGATCTGCGACATTATGGCGGACACATCGGACACTTTTTTGGCACCATTCACATTTATACTGCGATCAGTGCTATAAATATGCACTAATTACTGTATAAATGTGACTGGCATTGAAGGGGTTAACACTAGGGGGTGAGGAAGGGGTTAAATGTATTCCCTATATAGTGTTCTAACTGTGGGGGAAGGGGGGTGACTGGGGGAGGTGACCGATCTGTGTCCCTATGTACAAGAGACACAGATCGGTCTCCTCTCTCCCTGACAGCACCGCTGTCTGTGAGAGTCGGCAATGAGAAATGATCTCATATGTAAACATATGAGATCATCTCTCATTGGCCGCACAGATCGCCTAGCAAACGGCCACTCCGATTGGCCGTTCGCGGCGATCTGTGATTGGCTGTGTCCAAGGGACACAGCCAATCGGGAGCGCGCGCGGGGAACGCAGAAAGGGGCGGCTGTAAAAACACGGCGCCCCAGAGAAGTAGAACCACCCTGCGGCTGTATATAGTCGTACGACCGTCGGGAAGTGGTTAAATAAAAAATGTTTACATTTTATTGGCTAAAAAGCTAGTCACATGCTAATAAGGCACGAGATAGCCCTTATATAAAGAATTAAAGCTGTGTAGGTGAAGCAGACAGCGGTGGATCAGCAGAAGAAGATGGAACATGTCACTCACAGTGAAGACTCTGCTGCGTCAGTTGATGGAGAGAACCGGCGCTCCTGACGGGGATGAATGGATGAAGCAGTGCTTGTCACTGCAGCCTCCTGATCTTCAGGTTGTTTCTTCCCCTGCTATCCTTACTCCTCTGTTTAATTTTCCAGCCATCTCTCCTACTGATTCTCTCCAGATGCCACACATCTGGGACTGTATAATTCCTTCCTGTTCATTTTCAGCAATTCCTCCTTCTTCTGACCTTTCTATCTCTGACGTCTCTGCTATAGAAAAGCGAATGGAGAGTCGCTCTGATCCTCCCACATGCTCAGTTGATAATGCTCTCCATAGGAATCTCTTTCAGCAAGCTAATAGCTCATTCACTCTGCCTACTGTCAATCAATATGACAAAATGAATCGTCCATCTCTACGATCCTCCTCTCATCCTTCAGCAACTTTTTCTATCCCAGTTGTTTCATCCAGAGGGAGAATTCAAAAGCCACGACGCAATCATTCTCCTTCTCCTCCACGCAGACGTCCTAGTAAGCACCCCCCTCCCTCCTCCTCTGCAAAAAAGACAAGGGGCTAGATTCAGCAAAGAATTACGCCGGCGTATCCAAAGCTGCGCCGGCGTATCTACTTTCTGTATTCAGAAAGCTAGATACGCCGACATTAGCCTAAGATCCGACTGGCGTAATTCTATTACGCCGTCGTATCTTAGGGTGCATTCTCACGCTGGCCGCTAGGTGGCGCTTCCGTTGTTTTCGGCGTAGAATATGCAAATTACCTAGTTACGTCGATTCACAAACATACGTGCGTTTTTTACGTCGTTTGCGTAAGGCTTTTTCGGTGTAACGTTGTGCCTGCTTCTATGAGGCGCACTCAATGTTAAGTATGGACGTCATTGAATTTTTAACGTTGTTTGCGTAAGTCGTTCGCAAATAGGGCTGGACGTCATTTACGTTCAAGTCTAAACCAATGACGCCCTTGCGACGTCATTTGGAGCAATGCACACTGGGATATGTACACGGACGGCGGATATGTACAAAACGTCAATCACGTCAGGTCAACACACATTAACATAAAACACGCCCCCCCCTTAGACATTTGAATTTCGCGCGCCCCATTTACGCTACACCGCTGCAACTTAGGGGGCAAGTACTTTGTGAATACTGCACTTGCTCCTGTAAGTTGCGGCGGCGTAGCGTAAATACGATACGCTGCGCTGCCGTAAGATCAGGCGCAGATACCTGAATCTAGCCCATGATTATCTCTCATCTCTAATTCCCACAGACACAGTTCAAAGGCTTCTCAAGTTTCTAATGACTTTACAACCTCTGTCATTCCTGCCAATTTAACTCTTTCACCTTCAGAATGTTGTGTAGCATGGGCAATCCGCGCTACCCCCATAAAACCAAAGTGCACATGTGCAACTGTGAAACAATAAATGAAAAAAATTGATATCAATAAATGAAGGTGCTGCACATAGCTAAAAAAAACTGAATACTAGGCTTGCAATATATGTGGAAAAAATAAAAGATACGTGCGCAACCAATAAATATTGCAAACAAGTGTCCTTATTCCAGTGACGGAATATACATGTGAAAAAAGAGAGAAAGTCCTTATGAGGGCTCATGCAAGGACTCAATTCTCTGTCAGCTGACAAGGTAAATGCAGATAGCTTCAGCAAAATCCCACGGACAAGTATGATAAATGGCCGCTTTCCAGATCCGTCGGATCCCCGCAGGGACCAAATGGGCTCTGCACAGACATATCCTCAGCTGGTTCAGAACGGTCACTCCCGGTACACTCCTCTGTTGCTGGTAATCCGGAGATGATACCTCTATCTCATACAGGATTTTTCAGGGGATGAAATCAGCCTCAGGAAATGGTATGGGAGCGTGTGGGTAAAGAGGAAAAAAGGCGCTTCATAGTGCAGTATTTCGTTTAAAAAGGTTGACTTTTATTCGACTCAATGGAACAAAAAACCTGACATCTAAAAAGCTTCATATGTTACAAAGTTTCAACTAAGAAGCATGGGCAAACAAACAAACCAGCTTCGGCTCAAGCCGATCAGCTGGGGGCGTGGTGACGTCAGCAACTATCACTCCACCCGACGCTGTGTTTCTCCCAAATGGGCATCGAACGTCTTCGGCATGGGGGAATCGGAGGTGTACCGCATCTTCAGATTCAGCCCTGATGCCATCCTGGAATTAGCCACAGCCCTGCATGATGAAATCACCAGCCAGACGGGATGCTCACATGCAGTGCAGCCGCTGGTCAAGGTACTGGCAACACTCCATTTCCTCGCCAGTGGATCTTTCCAATGTACAAATGGAGTCGTGTCTGGGATGTCACAATCCACCATGAGCAGATGCATGCACCAGGTTGTGCCCGCAATCCTCACACACATGTCCCACCACATCATCAAACCGACCCATGAGCACATGCGGCAGAAGGCAATGCAGGATTTCGGCAGCATTGCCAGAATCCCACGCACCGTTGGGGCCATTGATTGGACACATGTGGCACTACGGCCCCCCCGTGCCACAAAGCACATATACCGCAATCGTAAGCAGTTGCATTCCATCAACGTATAGGTGATAGCCGATGCCTCATATGGCACATCCGTGCCAAACACCCCGGGGCCAGCCACGACAGCTACATATACCGTCAAAGCACCATCCCAACGGAATTCAAACAGAACGTGTACAGGGACAGCTGGCTGCTTGGTGAGTGACATGGGAGTCAGGCATGACTGTCCGACCCCATGATGCAGACATCACGAGGGGCACATGCACGGCTAACATCCTCCTGTCTTTTCCCTTCCAGGTGACTCGGCATATGCACTTGGGCCCCATCTCCTGACTCCATACCGGAATCCACAAACCAGAGGCGAGAGAAGATACAATGCTACACACATACGCACCCGTGCAGTGGTGGAGCGCACATTTGGCCTCCTGAAGTCCCGTTTCCGATGCCTGGATAAGTCCGGGGGGGCCCTGTTGTATTCCCCATGTTGCGTGCTGCACAACTACGCCATGAGAAAGGGCCTGGAGATTGACATATGTGATGACCTGACCCCCGAGCCACACAGTCCCCCCCCTGCCCGAGGCTACCCCGTCTGCTGAAGGAACAGCAGTCAGGAGTTGCCTCGTGGAACGCATCCTTGCACGTTAAACACACACATTCATCATGGCACACGGACAATGCACGCATGCACAGCACTGTGGTCCCTAGCTCACACACACCACATCCACCTCACATTGGTTTAGCCAAAGTCCACCGCGCAGGACTTAGGCGCAGCAACGCCACGCCAAGGCACCAATGATGTTGCTGTACATTCATACCACATCCACACGGTTGTGGGGATAACCTCTCCCCGACAATCCAAGGTGACCCCTGCCAGTTGACGCGCAGTGCTGGCAGAAATGGCCCTGTGCCTGTCTGGACACATTGGCCACACACACATACACACACTCACAAGTCACACCGTAGCACTGACATCAGCGGGCAAACCCTGCCCCTGCAAACCGGTGTCCAGTCACCATAAACACTTCTGCACTCCTGACCGTGTGCAGTCCGATGTTGCTGTGACATCAGTGAGGGTGACTCACATGTCCCACGGTCTGGGTCCGTGAAAAGGAAAAATACATTTTGGACCATGCCATTGTCCGCCATGGCAAGTCCTTACAGGTGCATGGCACATGCCTCTGTGCATGTCACCCAAAAAAAAAACTCAGACTCTGAGCTGCACTCATGGTGCCATTGTCCTCGGGACAGTCACTTGCCCTCTCACGGTCCATGCCTCGTGCCCAGGGATCTGCTCCGCAGGTGTCGTGGCGATGACTTGGGTGGGGCATCTTGTGGCGGTTCATCCCCTGGGCTGACGCTCCTGGATATGGATTGAGATGTTGCCTGCATCCCCTCCAAGGCAATGGCAATGCGGGTCAGCACGCCATTTGTTTCTGCCTGCAACTGCCTCTGACTGGCATTGTGTTGGCGCTGCAGGCGCCTGTTCTGGCGTCCCTTGAACTGTATGGCGGCAGTGTTGGCCTGCACGATTCCGCCCAGGCTCCTAACCTCGGCCACGATACCTGCTGCTGTTGCTTGCAGTTCCTCGATAGCCGTGGTGTTGCGTTCCTGGGTCACCTGCATGTCCATGTCCGATCCCTGGTCCTCAGATCTTGCCGGACCCCCTGCTACCATGTGCTGGTACATGGCATCCAGGGTCTGTGACTGGTCGCACAGGCATGTGGCCATGGCTGCACAATTGGCATTGACCTCCTGCATGCAGTCACAGATGGCCTTGGTGTGTTTGGCCTTCTGGTTGAGTCACTGCTGCATTGTGGCTGTGGTGCCCTGCACAGCCAGTGTGCACTCAGCCTGTGCCTTCTCCGAGGACCCGACGAAGGAGGCTATGCTGTCAGCCACACAGTGGAGGTCGATGGCAATGTCTGCCATGTGCAGTGTCTTGCGGGCCTGTTCCCTCTTGAGCCCTTCTTGGACTGATCCGACTGCACCCCTGGTATTGCTCAGGGCCTTCCTGGGAGTTGCAGTCGGTTGCATCCCTCTGGCCGGGGTGGCCCTTGAAGGCGTCCCTCTGGCCGGGGTGGCCCTCTAGGGGGTTCCCCTGAAGGGCGTCGATGTCATTATGAGGTCTGCGACTTCCACCGTCTCGGAGGGTCCGGTGCAGATGGTCTCCTCATCATCGAGGTACAGGCAGTCCTCCTGTTGGATGTCCACAGGCTCCTCCACAACGACCTCCAATGCACCTGTGTGTGCACTCCCCTCCGTTGCTGAAGCCACAGCGTGTTGACATGCTTCGTGGCTTCCCAGGGGGTCAGACCGAGGAACATGTTGTCGCTTGCCTGGCGTGGGTCGTCCAGAGGCAGATGATGGCCCAGCTCCCTCCAGCACATCTGTGGATGACACACAGCATTCACATGGTGGTGGGCCCACACACTTGTCACATGTTCCCTTGCACCCCCTCACATGCTCCACACCGGATGGGGGATGAAACACACTTACCTATCCTCAAGTCCTGTTCGCTGGAGTCAAATCCCTCCAGGCCCTCCACCTGCTCCTGTGCCAGGCAGCTGGCTATGACCTCCTCTGCAGCAGTCAGCTTTAAATTACTAGCTGATCCTCCTCCCGTGGCCCTGAGGTGCCTCTTCATCTTTGCCAACTTTTTCCTGACACGCTGACGCATGTCATTAATTTTTTTCTGGACCTCCTTCCATGTTCTGGTTTCGTGTCCGAGGGAGTTCAGCTCCAGGGTCACCTTCTGCAAGATTTCAAGTTTCCTGACCTTGCTTGTTCTTCCGCCATGTGCTCCATGGAGGTACGTATAATACTTCACAATGCCCGTGGTCAGTATCGCCCTCTCATCCACGGAGAAGTTCTTCTTTCGCTTCTATTTGTCAATGTCACTGTCTGACATTTTGTCTGCACCAGGGAACACAAGCTGGCCTACTTTTGCGTTGGACGTGCGTATGGCTGGGCGTACGTTATGTACGATGTGATCCGGCATAGCTTAGGCGGTTGTGCCGGCGTGGTTGTGAGCAGGTGCAGGGGGGCGCTGTGCATGTGTCCATGTCACGGCGCATGCGCCGTTCGTTATACGCCGGGCGTTAAACACTGCGCCACACCGACGTACCGGTCTGGTGCTCGGCACATCATTTGCATGGGGTCATGCCCACTTCCTCCTACGCTGGCGTGCGCCTTCGAAACCCACGCCAAACTGGCGCAGCGTTGGGAGCACTGGCTTGATGAATTCAATGCTTGCCTCCCTGCGCTACATTGGCGTGGCGTATGGTGTGTGCTCTACGGCGGCGTAATTTGCGCTTTGCTCTCTGTGAATCTGGGCCTCTGTGCTTCCACTAAGACAGTCTGTTTATGAATCTTTATTATTTCGATTGGCATTTTGTTTATGTTTCTTCGGTGCCTTTCGAATTTATAAACTTCTACCTAACAATGTTCACGGTTGTTCTGGGATTTCTTTTTCTGATTTAGTTTTAGGTTGTAATTTTATACAACTCAAGATTAAAAAGAGTAAAACGGATCAGTTGGGTCATGGACGATGGGTCACTTTACGTCGTCTCGACTCTTCTTCTATTTGTCCAGTCTTATTAATTTATCAATATTTACAAATCCGCCCAATCGGGTCTGGTAGTCTGTTGATTTATTGTTCTGGCTTACCTCTCACTCGTTATGAATTTTGCTCAGTGTAGCGCTCACCTCCGAAGGAGCCGCTGATAATAGATGGGATGGCAGATTTACCTCATGGCTCTTTCCGAATGTCTAGGGATGAATGATGCATGCAGCAGCAGTAAAGGAATGTCCACGAATAAATTTATTTTTATGTGCTCTTTATTACCCAGCCGGGTAAAAACAGTTAACAGGTGATGAAAGGGATAGAGATGAGGAGGAGAACAGCAGATTCAGGCATAGTATCTGGAACAGTCCTGTTCCTATGCGTAACACTTTCCTTACCACTCCTGCTTGAGTGGGCCTAGCGTGGCTGTATAGGCCTCTCTCACTGACCTAGCAGCCGGGACACCGCTCGAATCTCTTTAGAACAAAGTCTCTGCCACAGACCCTCTAGAATGAATGTCAGGGAGGAACCTCTGCCACAGGCCCTCTTGAATGAATGTCAGGGAGGAACCTCTGTCACAGGTCCTCTTGAATGCAGATACGCAACCCTCCTAGGTAAAGTTACGCCTGGATCCTCTCTTTTAACGTCGCCCAGGTACCGACTGAAAGAGGAGTTAATCCTTCAGTGTCTGGTCACAATCCTATTCGCTTGGGATCTTCAGAAATGAGAACCCAGTCGACCACTGGGTCCCCGTCCTGCTCGAATGCTCCGGACCAACTTAGGCCCGAAAACAGGAACACTGCATAGCATGCACAATCCAGCCAGGTAGGCCATAACGCCCGAGCGCCGTGATGTGGTCACCCTGAAGGTGGGTGCCACACCGGAAGGAAGATCCGGCTAAAATGGCATCTGTTCCATAAGTACCCTCTCCCAGCATGCCCAGCCAGGCCCAAGCCTCCCGATTGGCCACTGGGAGAGAACACCCAAACCTCAACTCCACTGCTGCCACCCACCGCACCAGGGTGGGAAAAACACCCCAGCACAACAGAATGAGCCCACAGCACAGCCAAGCCGAAACAGAGACCCAAATTTGAACCAATTAATAATGGTCAGAGTTACTTAACTCTCTGACCCCCTCTAAATTTCAATAGCACCGGTTCTGAAAAGTAACCACACTCCCCCCACTTAAATAGACACCGTCCTCAGTGTCCGAATAGAATGGTGTTCAATCCTGAACACATTACCTGAATCATACAATAAAAGAAAGAGATAGAAAGATATACAAATTTTAAAATATAAAAACAGTACAATATTCACAGTGGTACATTATGACATCAAACATTCCTGACTATCTATCCTGCCCCATTCTCCGACAGTTTTGATAGATGATCACAACCTGCAAAACAAAATGGAAGAACACACACGAAAATTAACACATACAGTCACTGAGGGTGAAATGAGACTGCACCTTCCCCACAAAGGTGAAGCCCCCTTTCCTCCCAAAGAGACACATCCTATAAAACTAACTGCTGAGAATTTCTCAAGTTGCAATGCTTAAAGCGGTGGTTCACCCTGCTGAACAACATTTCAGCATAAAATTCGGCATCGTAGCGCGAGCTACAGTATGCCGGTCTTACATTTTTTAACCCCGTACTCACTGTTTAATCGTACATAGACGATTCCGTCTGCCGCGGGGAATGGGCGTTCCTAGCAAGAGGGAGGGTGATTGACGGCCGACTCTGGCACGTCACGCTCCCCGAAGACAGCCGGAGTAGGTCTCGGCTCTTCACGGCGCCTGCGCACAGGCTATGCGCAGGCGCCGTGAAGAGCCAAGCCTATTTCGGCAATTTCCGGAGAAGCGTGACGCGCCAGAGCCGGCCGTCAATCACTTTCCGTCTGGATTGGAACGCCCATTCCCCGTGGGCAGACGGAATCGTCTAGGTCGGATTAAACAGTGAGTACGGGGATAAAAAATATAAGACCGGCATACTGTAGCTCGCGCTACGATGCCGAATTTTATGATAGAATAAAAAAAAAATATATATTTTTTATTCTAGGGTGAACCCCCGCTTTAAGAGAAATATATGTACAAGTTAGTCTCTGCAGTGGTAGAAGTTGCAGAACACTGCCCATAGTGGTCAGTGCACTGGTACTACCAGCATAAGGCAGTCCACGCTCAAATGGAGCAATCAGTAGAAAAAAAAGGTAATAAAACTTTTTTTTTCCTTCTTCTTCTTTCTTTTCTTGCTGTGAGGAAGCCGCTGGGACACTAAACTTTCGAACTACACCCCCCCCCCCCCCAAAGTTCTGCACATTTGGGCCCAAATGTGGATCCGTTGGAGATGAAAACAAAAACTGAAAAGGGTGATCACTCCCGTCCATGGCTTCTTTAAAGCAGCAAGCAAGAGTGACAACGCAGGCATGAGGCCTACTTATAGAACCGTGGATCCAGCACAATGACAATGTCCCCTCGAGAATTGGTAGTGGTGACAGAGAAGACTTGATCCACTTTCCCGGGACATTTAAGGACCACTCAATCATTAAAGATGTACCGGCCAGGGCTCCAATTCTTCAGGCAATCTTCAAACTTGTACTTCAAGACAAAAAACTTGTACTTCAACTCCACTGCTGCACCCACCGCACCGGGGTGGGAAAAACACCCAAGCACAACAGAATGAGCCCACAGCACAGCCAAGCCGAAACAGAGACCCAGATTTGAACCAATTAACAATGGTCAAAGTTACTTAACTCTCTGACCCCCTCTAAATTTCAATAGCAACGGTTCTGAAAAGTAACCAGGCGCTACATCAGTTTTAAAAAAATGTTTGAATCATTTGGGTCACCTACCTATTAGTTCTCATTCTTTCCGAATTGGGGCTGCTACTACTGCTTCCACCTTGGGTTTGTCTAATGATATTGTTAAGATAATTGGTAGATGGAGATCGAGTTGCTACCGTTCTTACATACGTCCTAATTTTTCTGTTTAATTCCAGGTAACCTGTATAACGTCTGGATCATCGGACACTCATTCATATATTGGGCCTTTCGCAGAGCAATGGTTAGAATATATGGTATCAATTTCGGTTTTAAAGTTGAGAATTTTCATCTATGGTGGTCTGCTTTGCGTGGTATGAGACTTAATGATATGCGTCAGACTTTATCGTCATTGTATGCTTCTTGGCCTCCTCCTCAAATTGTCATACTTCATATTTCTGGTAATGATATAGGTTCACGTCATACTTTAGACATAATTTCGCGACTAAAATATGATTTTCTTCAATTACATTCTGTTTTACCTAATTCAATTATTGTGTTTTCCGAAATTGTGCCACGTTTGAAGTGGTTTCTTACTCCTGAACTCCAGTATTGTGAAAAAATACGCAAAAAAATCAATAGAGCAATGTCTAAATTTATGCCTTCCATCCAAGGCAGGGTCAAGTCCTGGGGAAAAAAGTGTGGGAACTCCCACCCAAGATCCACTCACCCACCAAAAAAAAAAAAAAAATGATACGCTCATATGCATAATTACTAAACCGCATGTTTTTTTCCAAATCCCACGATAACTCGCGGCAGACTTCCGCAATGTCTCCTGGGAACAATGACAAAAGCTCCCAGGAGACATTGCAGCATCAAGGAAGTGACGGAATACCCGCACACTACCCGATGAATCCATATACAGGAAGCGGACAGTAACACAAAGGATTACTAAGGTTCGCCTGCCCCTGACAGTGACTGGGCATCGCCGCTTAGTGAAGGATTGGCTCGGGCGGCTCGGCTGCTCTCGGCTGCTCTAGTCCTACAAAGGGAACTGAGTTCCTGCTGTGAAAAAAGTGCAGGAACTCCGTTCCCACGCGTTCCCGCAGGACTTGAGCCCTGTTACCGACATATTTATCTGGAGGGTGGTTTAGTTAGTTTTTATAGGTCTGACGCTGTTCATTTGTCGGATATCGCTTTAGATGTATTTAATGTTGGCATTCAGAACTGTTTTCAATTGGCCGCGGGGCGGGTGGGGTGCCAGGCTCATTTTTGATAAGCCTGGCGTATGGGACAGTTATAGAGGTATTGAACTGGTTATAGTGTTAACTCGAGCTGTCATGGCTGAGTTAAAGTGATTGGTTACTGTTTATTGTAAGTTGGTAAATAAATATAATACCAATAAAAGGGGCCCGGTCATTCAAATTCATTGTTAAAGTTTTAAATAAAAAATGTAAAATATTAATATATTGGTTTATTATTGATTATTATTGTAAATGTAATTGTTCTGCATACGGTCCCATGGAAAGGGGAGGGGCAAAATAATTTGCTCCACCTACCTATGGGGACGGGGCAGACTACAGGTTAAATGACAGTTATGTATTAAATAAAAATGTTTACATTTTATTGGCTAAAAAGCTAGTCACATGCTAATAGGGCACGAGCTAGCCCTTATATAAAGAATTAAAGCTGCGTAGGTGAAGCAGACAGCAGTGGATCAGCAGAAGAAGAAGGAACATCCCGCCCTCCCTCCCATCGTCTAGGCCCTTATTATGTGGTTTGGTCCTTTTCTCATGAAAAGGACAGTTATAGAGGTATTGAACTGGTTATAGTATTAACTCGAGCTGTCATGGCTGAGTTAAAGTGAGTTAAAGTGATTGGTTACTGTTTATTGTAAATATGTAAAAAATATACCAGAATTTATCCGAAGATAATACTGATCCAAGCACTCTATGGATATAGTGTAATATGTATGATGGTGGTTTTGGCAGAATAGCAGCTATTATAAAAGTAATACTAGAAATGAGGAAAGGTGTCTCTAAATGGAAACACTAACAGCGCTCTGGTAAAAGATTGTAATAAATCTAAAATTACCCCTCTGCTTATGTTGATAAATAATCACCCTTGGTGAGAGCAAGTGTTAATCTGAATCAATCATAAGCCATGAGTGAAAAAGAAGAAAACAAAACCTCACTGCAATGATAATGGTTAAAATTGAAAAAGAATCAATGATGCAAAGTCCATTCACAAAAAAAAAAAAAAACTCATTAGCATAAAAAAGTCTCTAAAATCATTGTGATTCCTGTGCGTAGATATTCCTGAAGTGTCCAAACAAAGATCTTCACCTACAGGTCTCCCTTAGGAGTTCTACTCACCAGATGCCTATGGTGTAATCAGCCTTGAAAACTCCTGTAATCCTGCTGGGATCCTTCAAATGGAATGCCTAGGATGTATCCTGGATAACTCTAAGGCCCCATACACACGATAGAATCCATCCGCAGATAAATCCCAGCAAATGGGTTTCTGCGGATAGATCCTATGGTGTGTACACGCCAGCGGATCTGTTTCCGCTGAGAAATCTCCTCTGGGATGGATTCCAGCAGATCGGATATTTGCTGACATGCACAACAAATCCATCTGCTGGAATCCATTCCAACAGATGGATCCGCTCGTCTGTACAGACTCACCGGATCCATCCGTCCAAAGGGATTCCCCGCACGCGTCGTAATGATTTGACGCATGCGTGGAATTCCTTATATGACAGCGTCGCGCCCGTCGCCGCGTCATAATCGCGGCGACGGCGCGACACGTCATCGCCAGAGGATTTCCGCGCAGATTTCAATGCGATGGTGTGTACACTCCATCGCATAGAAATCTGCGGAAATCTTTGAGAGGGTTTATCCGTGGAAACGGTCCGCTGGACCGTATCCGCGCATATATTCTCTCGTGTGTATGGGGCCTAAGGCCTAGTACACACGAGAGGATTTATCCGCGGATACGGTCCACCGAACCGTTTCCGCGGATAAATCCTCTCGAGGATTTGCGAGGATTTGGATCCGATGGAGTGTACTCACCATCGGATCGAAATCCGCGCCGAAATCCCCTCGCGATGACGTGTCGCGCCGTCGCCGCGATGTTGACGCGGCGATGTGCGCGACGCTGTCATATAAGGAATTCCACGCATGCATCAAATCATTACGACGCATGCGGGGGATCCCTTCGGACGGATTGATCCGGTGAGTCTGTACAGACCAGCGGATCAATCCATTGGGATGGATTCAAGCGGATAGATTTGAAGCATGTCTTCAAATTTCTATCCGCTTGAAATCCATCCCAGGGGATAAAAATCCGCGGAAACAGATCCGCTGGATTGTACACACCAGGGGATCTATCCGCTGGAGCCGGTCCGCGGATCAATTCCAGCGGATGGATCCTCTCGTGTGTACGGGGCCTTAGAATCTTTCCTCCTGTTATCAGCGTCTCTCAGTGGAGTGGATGGATGATCATGGGCAGGGTTTAATCATGGAAAAATAAGCATAGGAAAGGAACATAGTGTGATATTGCCTTTTTATTGAACAAAGCCCCACACAAAATGTAATGCTTACAATGTAATAGATAAAAACAGGCACATCAGATGTAAGGACTTTTAGCTCACGTAGCTATGTTGCTTGTCAGCTCAGCTCCAGCTGACAAGTTGCTCGCTCTATGCAACTGCTGTCTGTGTGAGTGTAAACTTGTCGTGTAGCCACGCCCTGACGCGTTTCTGGATTGGCCAGAAACGCGTCAGGGCGTGGCTACACGACGAGTTTACACTCACACAGACAGCAGTTGCATAGAGCGAGCAACTTGTCAGCTGGAGCTGAGCTGACAAGCAACATAGCTACGTGAGCTAAAAGTCCTTACATCTGATGTGCCTGTTTTTATCTATTACATTGTAAGCATTACATTTTGTGTGGGGCTTTGTTCAATAAAAAGGCAATATCACACTATGTTCCTTTCCTATGCTTATTTTTCCATGATTAAACCCTGCCCATGATCATCCATCCACTCCACTGAGAGACGCTGATAACAGGAGGAAAGATTCTTAGGCCCCATACTCACGACCAAACATGTTTGCTGAAACTGGCCCGCGGACCAGTTTCAGCATACATGTTTGGTCGTGTGTAGTTACGAGCGTACAGAATTTCACCGTACATTTGCCCGCCGGGCCGTTTTTCAGCAGACATTTATTTCCAAACTTGTTTTAAAACCGTCCGCTCAAATCCTGTCCGAACGTACATGTTTGGTGGTGAGTACACAAAACCAACGTACAAAAACCCCGCGCATGCTCAGACTAAATGAGGCCACGGGAGCGCTCGTTCAGGTAAAACTCACGTTTCTTTGGGATATGGCACATTCGTCAATAGAAAGATTAATTCTAGCAATAGAACACTGAAGCAAAACACACAATAACCAATGCTTGATGCCGTCGTTTTCTTCATTCTTCTCTTGCTATAACTAATCAGTTATTTAGCTCATGTTATTTCAACTGAGTTGTTCCATACTCAAAAGTGACATTTGTTAGCTGTGATGTAGTAAGATTTTTGCAAACTTTTATTGGCCCGACGTATCATATTTTTAGTGGTCCTCCACATTTCAATTTTTTTGCTTTTAATGTTTAATGGTTATCTTTCCCACTTTCTTTAGGTGTTTATAGTTATGTCACCATTTAGAATATTTTAATAGGAAATAGTTTTGATTTAGCTTTTGTTTGTATATTTAACATGATTTTGTTGAAGGTTGTTTAAATTGTCTACCATGTTGGCACACCAAATGACCCCCCCCCCCCCCCACATGAGTTAGTGAATATTTTAGATTAATCATTTTATTTATTTGTAATGTTTGATGCCTAAAATAATACCCACAGTATTACAAACAATAGGCACGTTTTTCAAATCAACAAAAAGGCTTTTATTTGAGCAAATTATAAAAAGGATCAAAAACAGAATGGCAGCACTTGAACAGCTAGCAACATACATGCAAACTTGCATTTCAAACATGGTGAAGGATAAACTAGCCAACCTCAGGAAGCACACAAAATAAAATCTGAAGCAGCAGCACATAACCAAAGCAACCCAAGCTGTGGTAGTCCAAACAAGATGCCATTTGTGGGGGATCAAATGGAAGGCAGGGCATCAACGTCTCCTCTTCCTTGCAACCTTCCTTCCAGGCTGCCTTCCAGCGGGTCTTCCCTGGGCCCTTGCAGGTGGGGATGATGTGGCAGCAGGAGAATGGTGTTCAGCAAGCCGGGCCGGGTCACATAGCCCAGTGTCTGGGGTCAGCAGCTCCCTCTGCATCCACCAAAGGGCCTGGTTGATCACGCCCTTTGCCAGTTGCCTCTGCTCCTCCGTGCCTTGATTCAGGTCATGTGCCACGGAGGCACTGTAGGCCTCAGTGGGGTTGAGGGGGGCCCTCATGATGGCACTCGCCTCCTGAATCATTTTCAGGCTGGCTTCCTCCACTGCCCCCAATTTCTTCTTACGGCCTGGTGGCCTAATATAAAGTGGAGGAGCCTGGCTGGTGGTGGTTGTCCTGGGGAGCTGCTGAACGCCACTGGGCCCGGCCTCCTCCTGGCTGCCACTGACCCCTTCGGCCTGGCTGTCAGTGAGGAGAGGATCTGCCACCTCCTGGCTGGTCTCTTCTTCCTGTGTAAAAAAAAGGGACATGTTGTAATATATTTAGGAATATACTCACTCACATTTTCATGCTTGAATCTTATTTTTTGCCTTGAATTTAAACTTGAAAACAGACTCACCCTCTGACCCCTGCAGTTGTCATCCCTGACACCTATTTGTTTGCCCACGATTTTAGATTTTTACTTCCCAGCTTGTATTTTATTAACCAATATCAAGTCAAGAATCAAACAATAATTAATATTATTACATAAATAGTTATGAAACTACTATACCTCATCATCGTAGAGGCGCAGATCTGCCTCTCTGTCAGCCAGGCCCTCTTCATCCGACTCTGCAGGGCTGTGGTGATCTGGGGAAGTCCCGCTGGGAGGTAGCGTGGAGGAAAGGTTGGGATTCAGACTCGACATTGATGGCCTGCCTTCCAGTTGATCCCGCAAAAATGACATCTGGTTGTAATACCACAGCTTGGGTTCCTTTGGTGGTCTTGCTGCTGCTCCAGATCTTAGCTGCTTTTGGTGAGCTTTGTACGCTCTCCTATATGTGCCCCTGAGGTTGGCAAGTTTATCCTTCACCATGTTGGCACTGCATTCTGGCACCCATGTCCTCATGTATGCTGCTAGCTGTTCAAGTGCTGCCGCTCGTACGTCCTTATTGTGGTAATGGTCCTGCTTTGAATCCCACAGGATGGGCATTTCCCGAAATTTATCCAGCAAATGCTGGATAATGTCTTGGCTCTGCAGGAGATCCATTGTGAATTTATTTTTTTTTTTTTTTTATTCTAGATAGAAAAAATGAAAAGAAACCAAAAACACAATTAAAAAAAGCCTCAGCATTTACATTGATAGAATATGTTGTTAAAAAAGTAGTACCTATATAGAAATACAAACACAGTGTCTCTTGTTTTGAAAATGCTGGCCAGCTCTGCCCCATTGGTTGGTTTTAGCTAACATTTTTTTTTAACATGCCGCCCCTTTGGTTACATTGCAGGAAATAATATAAATCTACAACCATACACAATTCTTACAAATGACAGCATTCATCAAGGCACTATTGCATGTGTAGATATCCTGCCCCTCAGCATTGATTACATGAAAGAAACTTCCTAATGACCTCTGTCCAACCAACACAGAACAATACTTGGCCTGATCTGAATACACCCTACATAATTACTAATGAGTCACAGCATTTTTGATCTCTCTATTTTGTGATGTCTACAAAAGCATTTGGGTATGAAAATCACATTCTGGTATCCAAGAGACATAATAGCTTAATAAAACTGTGCAACCAACAGACCAAACCCCCATCCCATTGCTCTACATTTTAGAGCCCGCTGCTGATCCCATGTTTAAATTTCTTACCTGCCTCTCTCACAATCCTCGTTTCTTCCGCTCGCTGAATTAACACGTAACCTACGTAATCACGTCAAGCGCCTTTTATCCACTCCGCGTATGTATGAAACGCCGCCCTCGTCACCTTTGCCATGCCCCTAATCAATTGAAAAAGTAAATATGGCGTTAACTGTGTAGGTTCTGGAATCGCGCGAATATTCTCCGCGTAACCTACGTCAATACGTTGTTGGCATTCGCGACACTCCGCATATGCAATAATCCCCGCCCTCATCTCCGCCCCTGACGGGACATTTCCTCGTTTCCACGCCCCTAATCTCTGTGGGAAGGAAAGATGGCGATGTCACACGAGCGGGCACGGAGCTCTCATGGCGCAAGTGAAGGGACAGAGGCTGGACCGTCCCGATCCAGGCCTAAAAGATATAAAGCCACTAATATGGCGTTCGAAGAAATGGTGGAGTTGGTTTACATCATGAGGAGGAAGGATTATGATGGTGAATGTGGGCCCTACAAAACACCGAACCGTAGGAAGTCACACATAATGGACAAGGTGGCAAGGAGAATGAGGAGAATGTTTGGTGTCACCAGGTCAAAGGAGCAACTACGGAAGCGTTGGTCCGATTTAAAATTGAGGGAGCCACATCACATGAAGAAGATCCTCAAAATTCTGCGTAAAAGTAAGTCCATATTATTTAAGGGGGGGGGGAATGTCTGCAATAATGTGTTGACATGTATTTTTTCACATCTGCCTCCTTGGCCTGCTTTTACTTTTGAACACGTGTAGATACTGTATTGTGTTTATGTCAAATAACAACCTTAAACAAATTTTGTGAAATAGTAAACACGCGTAATATGACATTGTTTAGCAAAAATGTGACGTTACTCCAGGAACAACACACCTGGACATGGCTGACTGGCCCCAAACTTGGTTTTCCAACATTGTTGAATAGCAAAATCACAGAAATTAAATTGAGTGAATGTGACAGGCAAACAAGATTCATTCTCCAAAATGCAAATAAAGCTGATGTTTTAACATCTTGAAATGCAAAGCACCTGTGTCTCAAAAATCAAAGTATATTTATTTGGAGGGTCGACGAGAATTAATGTTTTGGGGGGACATCCATTTGTGTCACTTCTTTGCAAAAAAGGGGCAGGATCAGAGCTTGGCCTAGAACTACGCCAAAAATGGAGGATTGCTGAAAGAATAAACAACCAAAAATCATCATAAATGTATCGTCTATGCAATGTGTGCGATTTATGATATCCAATATCAGTGTGCTGATGAGTATACCTTTTGTTTTTTATTATTTCTTATAGGGGAAAGAAGACGCCAGCAATTGGAGGAGGCAGAGAGGGCCAGACACCCGGAAAATCAAACACCTCCACATGTTGAGCAGGAGGAGGCTGGGGAAGGAAGAGAGGAGGATGTGGAAGGAGAAGAGGATGTGGAAGGAGAAGAGGATGTGGAAGGAGAAGAGGATGTGGAAGGAGAAGAGGATGTGGAAGGAGAAGAGGATGTGGAAGGAGAAGAGGATGTGGAAGGAGAAGAGGATGTAGAAGGAGAAGAGGATGTGGAAGGAGAAGAGGAAGGAAGAAAGGAGGAAGGAAGAGAGGAGGAAGAAGTTATTTTGGACTTAGAATTTATATCAGATGAAGGGCAAGTGGCGGAAGAACAATTTGGCAAATTGCAAGAAGGTGGATTGATGGATGAAGGAGGAGTCGAAGATGATGGGGAGGTGGTGGAAGAAGGAGGAGTGATAGAAGATGATGGGGAGGTGGTGGAAGAAGGAGGAGTGATAGAAGATGAAGAAATTGGGGATGTGGAAATTATCAGGCCATCAGGTCAGTGTCACCCCTATATTAATAGGGCCAAACATATGCAGATAGGCTGGAAATTATTTACATATTTTGAATGCCAATTTGTTTCTTTTTAGGGGATCAAGATGGAGTAGCACATTTTTCACGTGCAAGTGCTTCTATCATTATACAGCAACTAATGGAGTGCAGCACGGAAATGGACATTATGCAGGAAAGGATGCTAGTCATGGAGCAGAATGTGCGAAATGTCATTTCAGAGTGTAGCACGGAAATGGAGAACATGCGACAAAGGATGCTAGTCATCAACCAAAATTACAAAAATATCATGGACATGATGGGCCGTGTCAAAGACTGAACCACAGAATCCCATCCCCCGCCCATCCCCCGCCCACAAAACCCTTTTTAATTTTTGTACTTTATAATACGCCAAAATTTCTAAATGCACACACAGTGTGCCAATATGTGCTAGCTGCCATCACAGACTATCTATTGTCTGTGCTTTGTGGGTACAAACCCCTCCTCGATCCTCAAGTAGTTGAGAGGAAGGGTTTGCTCCCACAAAACACAGACATTGATCACCCATGATGTCAGATAGCACATGTGGCCATTTGTCTGTTTAACCAATGACATTTGGCGAGTTTTCACTGAATGTGTGCATTTAGAAATTTTGGCGTGTTCCAGTGTGAAAGCACAACATCCATATGACTGACTGCTGTTCATTTTTTAAATTTTTGTTTGGTGTTGATCTTTTTTGGTTTGTAAATGTTTCCATTTTCAGATCACAAAACGAACAATAAATCTCACCTAAAGAAAGAAGTTAACTAATTTTTGTAAAAAAAAAAAAATGTTTTGTGTTGTGTTAAAATCTTGTTAAAAAAATTAGACACAAACAAATGACAAGCCCAAAAATTCTTGCGTATAGTTTCAGTGAAATTATTCTTACATTGTGTTTCGATCATTATTATTGATAATCACTGTCAATAAAGACAAAAAAATAAATAATTAAAAGCCAATATTTTGTCTCAAGAATTTGCAGGAAATGTTTTCTGCCTAAAAATACACATTTCTTGTTAAAAAATGACTAAAATAAAAAAAAAAAATGAGACATCAAAAGCAGAAAAAAGAGTGGCTTCTTATTTCTAGACTGAATACCCAGTTAGTAGATGAGTGAATAATGTGCAAATGTGGTTAGTTAATACATCTGAGTAAGTAAATCTGGCACTAGAAGTGCACTATTTTTGGAGATAACCTGGAAGACAGAAAAATAGAGAAAAAGCAGTAATGACAAACAACTGTATAAAGTCCAATGGTCTAATTATTTATTAGTTGTGAGAATATTCCTTTCTTTGGGGGCCGAATTAGAAAGAAATATGATCTGGCATAGCAATGGCCCCCCGACCCATGAAGTACTCAACATATTTGTCGCGTACCTCACGAGCAGATTGGGGGGCCAAGCCAGCGCGACCAGTGTCCAGGCCAGGAATGTTCTCTGAGGGTAGTCCTGCCTCAGAGCCCATGGAGGCTAGGTACGTCTGGGAGTGCCTGCGTAGAAAATTGTGCAAAATGCAGCAGGCAAATATAACGGTGTTCAATTTATATTCCGCCAAATGTATCGATGTCAGGAACAGGCGGAACCGGTTGCTGAGGATCCCAAAGGCATTCTCGACTACCCTCCGAGCCCTGGACAACCGAAAATTGAACACACTCCTCTCTGAGGTGAGGGTCCTCTGGGGAAAAGGCCGCATTAGGTGAGGTCCAAGGCCAAAAGCCTCGTCCGCTAGGAACACAAACGGAAGTCCTTCCACATTATCTTCATCTGGTGGCAATGCCAGACCACCAGTTTGGAGACGATCATAGAAATCAGTCCGTGCGAACACTCCCCCATCTGACATCCGGCCGTTCTTCCCCACGTCCACATATAGAAACTCATACTGTGCCGACACCACCGCCATCAACACGATACTATGATAACCCTTGTAATTATAATAGTAGGACCCCGAGTGGGGTGGGGGCACAATGCGGACGTGTTTCCCATCTATTGCTCCACCGCAGTTAGGAAAATCCCACCGCTCGGCAAATTGGGAAGCCACAGACTGCCATTCCTGTGGTGTGGAGGGTAGCTGTGGGGACAAACAAAAAAAGAGATTTAGTACTTTGGCACATAAACATTGCAAACATAATCATACAAGCATCCTTGTGCAACTTTACATTTTTTAAATAGCATTTGCAAATTATGAAGGGAGAATTTCGGGGCACAAATATATAGGGCCAATTAATTAATAAGAGACTCCACAGCCCTCTGATGGGGACAAAAACACTTTGAAGGGGGGGTGGGGGGTGTTTAAACTGTTTTTAGAAAACCAAAAAAATAAAAAAATAGTGGCATGGTGGGGGTTGGCCCGAAGATAGCATGCTGGACAGGTTAATATTGGGTAAGATCAAAATATGCAGGTAGGCCAAAATAAAAAGAACATGTAAAAGCTGATATCAACATGCATAGTGAGAAAAGGGAACGTTAGTTAAACACACAGCATATCTGGGAAATAAAATAAAAAGTTAGTTTGCCACATTATTAAAGACACATTGTGAGGTTAAAATGAGGAAACTTACCTTCATATACTCCTCGTGCATAACTTTAATGATGGCAGCACACGTGTCCGGTATGATGACCCCAAGCGCCTGCGGAGAGATGCCTGTTGAGAACTTGAGGTCCTGCAGGCTCCTCCCAGTCGCCAGGTACCGCAACGTGGCAATAAGCCTCTGCTCGGCCGTGATGGCTTGGCGCATCACAGTGTCCTGCCTCGTGATATAGGGGGACAGAAGATCCAGCAGACTGTTGAATACGGGGTCCGTCATGCGGAGAAAATTCCTATAGTCATTAGGATTATTCTCCTGGATTTCCCTAAGCAGAGGCATATGTGAGAACTGGTCACGCTGGCGCAACCAATTCTTGGTCCAGAAACGCCTCCGCCCCCTGTTTCTGGCCAAAGTACTGGAATAATGAACATATCCAGCAGCCATCCCATAAACAGCACCAACTCGCGAAAATTGACGCTGCTGCTCCATCATGGCTTCAAACCGGCCGGCTGGTCAGTCAAGAACACACTCCAACAGAAAGCACAATCAAATCCAGTGGTACCTGCAAAGAACGCACGACACACAGATACGAACGCACAGTACGAATCTGCTAAGCAGAACGAACTGCACGCCTGTACCCGAATGCCAACTACGTACCCACAAGCACACGCACTGAACGAGAAAATACTACCTGCTAAAGCCTGGAGACCGAGAAGCGCGAATCAGCTCTAACCAAACCTTCACTAACACGAGCAAAGCCGTAACTAGCAAAAGCGGAACAGAGGGCGTCGCCATTGACTTTGGCCTTTCCCTTTATAGTGACGTCAAACGTGGATTACGTGCACGCGTTCAGGTCCGCAGGGAAATATCGTCCGCTGGTGTGTACAAGCCAGCGGGCCAAATGAAAAAACAGCCTTGTACGCCGGAAACAGCCCGTCGGACATTTCGAACGGACATGTTTGCTCGTGAGTACTCGGCCTTAGAGTTATCCAGGATACATCCTAGGCATTCCATTTGAAGGATCCCAGCAGGATTACAGGAGTTCTCAAGGCTGATTACACCATAGGCATCTGGTGAGTAGAACTCCTAAGGGAGACCTGTAGGTGAAGATCTTTGTTTGGACACTTCAGGAATATCTACGCACAGGAATCACAATGATTTTAGAGACTTTTTTATGCTAATGAGTTTTTTTTTGTGAATGGACTTTGCATCATTGATTCTTTTTCAATTTTAACCATTATCATTGCAGTGAGGTTTTGTTTTCTTCTTTTTCACTGTTTATTGTAAGTTGGTAAATAAATATAATACCAATGATAAAGGCCCCCGGCCATTCAAATCCATTGTTAAAGTTTTAAATAAAAATTTTAAAATAATAATATATTGGTTTATTATTGATTATTATTGTAAATGTAATTGTTCTGCATACGGTCCCATGGAGAACAGTAGAAGCAGTCACTACTGCACTCTGCGTCACTGCTGACCTCTGCCTCATTGAGCTTTAACCTCTAATCTCTGCATCAGGAGTGTGAAGCTGGAGAGGAGAGAGAGCACAGCCCGCTCTTTCCTCCTCTCCATATTTGGCATATATCATACAACACTAAGCTGACAGAAGTAGTCATGCCACTGTCACTACTCCTGTCGGCTAATAGTCGCAGAAACTCTCCTGCAGGGTCTCCTCCACCTCCCATGATACAGACTCCAGGGGCAGCCTCCCCTCCTGCCCCCCCCCCTGTACTGGCCCTGCCTGGGCTGTTCCTTCAAAGTCCTGTGGCATAAACAGTGGCTCCCATAAGCACGTGTGGGTGTGACGTCATTGCCGTTCCACTCACACAGGTCCTCAAACCAGGAAGGAAGACAGGGTGAAGATGCAAGCTGTGTCAGTGGTGACAGCTTGCCGATGGAGGGCTTTGTTCTAAGGTACATTTCACATAATGTGCTAGTATGCAATGCTATTTTCAGAGCCGGTGCTTTGGTAAATTTAGGGGAAGTTCAGAGAGATAGTTGGCTCTGAACCTGTTATTTGGTTACATTTGGGGTCTCTGCTCCAGCTTGGCTGCACTGTGTGCTATCCTTTTGTCTGGGGACTCCTTTTACCCCCGGACGGCAGGTGACAGCAGTGGGGTCAAGTGCAGTGGATATCAATCCTCAGCAGCCTATCAGAAGGTTGGGCCACCTCGCTGTGCATGCTGGGGAGGGGTATTTAAGGGGCAGACACCATTAGTTAGGGGTCGCTCTGTTCCCGCCCTTGAGCTCGGCAGTTGTCCCACCACCCCCATGTGTGGCCCTCCTGGCCGGGGTGTGTGCGTGTGTGTTTCTGGCTCCGGGACCACGTTGTTCCGGAATGCATTCACCTAGATTGTGGATCCAGTGAGTCTACTGGGTTCCTATTTCGCCAAGTGGTCCTGGGCTGTCCGTCCATTTGGAGGAAGCTAACTGATGAGGAACCTGTCTGGGGGATACCTAGCACAAGGCTGGTGTTTCATGAGAGGCCTGTCTATTCATCGGAGGACACTTCGGTTCTGAGAGGCTGGACGTGGGTCACCTATCAGTGTCTGATCAAACAAAAAGCTATGTGAAGGAGAACCGGGTGCTGAATGCAGTCAAGAGGGATTTTGGACCGAAATTGTCTCCAATCTTCAGGAGGGTCTGTGGCAGAGATTTAATCCTATTCATCCGAGTGACACTCTGGCTGCCAGGCTGGTGAGAGAGGCCTGTCCAGATGCACTATACCCACTCCGGCTGGAGTGGCGAAGTAAAGTTGTCGTTGGAAGCAGGACTGTTTCCATATCCAGTTACACCTGAATTTGCTGTCTCCTATTTGCTATCCCTTCACCTTTCTACTGTTCTATCGTTTTTACCCAGCTGGGTAATAAAAGCACAGAAAAGACACCTGTCGTGTGGACATTGACTTTACTACAGCTCTCATCCAGTACCCTAGACGGCGGAGATACAGAGGTAACATGCCACCCAAAACAAACCAGCAGCTCCTTCGGGGGGTAGTGCTACACCTGGGGGCTCGTCCGGGATTGGTTGTTACCCCTGGCAACTGAACTGAGCAATTTTTGTGTTTATTTCGCCATTGAGAGCTGGGAATTGTCGTGGTGTTGGACTGTGCCGCTGAAGAGGGGGTTAAATTCAGGTGCTGAGAAGTTCTGGGCGCACGTGCAGCGGAGTGACGTGTCCCAGCAACGTGCTGGAAAAAGAACTCAAAGTGGGAGGAGTTACCCACTGCTGCGTGCAGCGTAGGGCGAGTTTAGCACCAAGGAAGAGAGTGATTGCCGCCCATGAGAAAGGATCGTGCAACAATGTCTGCGTTCCCAGCGCCACCTGAGAGACTAAGGCCTCCCATGTCCTTCCCGGGAACTAACCCGATGCCTGTCCTTACTGGAGCTTCCTTGACAGACACCGGAATTCGCATGAAGTCCCGGAGGAGGTTCGTGCTGTTCACCAGCGGCAGCATGGAGGCTCTCGGCGTTTCTTGCCCCAGATGCACAGAGCTGACTATCAGGATTCAGCTGTTTGTCCGATGCAAGAAGTATGGGGAGTATCTGTTCCAAGTGGAGCAACCTACCGAGTCACCCCACGAATATCGGGTTGACTGGGTCACCAGGGCTGTGACAGCAGAAAAAGTCATACTCAGAGGTAACGTGCCACCCAAAACAAACCAGCAGCTCCTTCGGGGGTAGTGCTACACATACTAGCACGTAATAACATTGCCTTGCAGGCTAAAACCCCAGGCAACCCCAACCCCAGGCAGATAAAAAATGCAGTGAGTTAATAGCTTGTTTTTTTCAGGGGAGAGGAGAAACAGTTTTACTGACCTGACCCTCCACTCCCATGGTGCCACGCTCCCCTGAGATTTGGCAGGTGGACTGGCCTTCTGTGTCATCATGGCCATTGCAGAGCTGTGGATTCTGCTCCAGTCTTGATGTCAGGACCCTAACTGGTGGAGCGTGGATGTATAGAAGCTGCAGAGTAGTTCTCCTTTAATTGTTTTCCTAGGCATAAACAAACAATTAACCCTTGCAGTAAAGGCATAGCTCCAATTTTTTTGCCCGGATATAGGGCCAGATTCAGGTAGAAGTGCGGCGGCGTAACGTATCGTAGATACGCTACACCGCCGCAAGTTTTCATCGCAAGTGCCTGATTCACAGAGCACTTGCAATGAAAGCCCGCGTAATTCAAAGGGGCGTGTGCCATTTAAATTAGGCGCGCTCCCGCGCCGGACCTACTGCGCATGCTCCCTTTTGAATTACCCGCCGTGCTTTGCGCGAAGTGACGTAATTTTTTCGAACGGCGACGCGCGTAGCGTAATTTCGTATTCCCGGACGGCTTACGCAAACGACGTGAATTTTTACATTTCGACGCGGGAACGACGGCCATACTTTATACAGCACATACGTGTGCTGTGTAAAGTTAAGGCACCCAAAACGACGACTAACTTTGCGATGGGAAACTAGACTAGCGGCAAAGTAGCGAACGCGAAAAACCGTTGTGGATCGCCGTAACTCCTAATTTGCATACCCGACGCTGGTTTACGACGCAAACTCCCCCCAGCGGCGGCCGCGGTACTGCATCCTAAGATCCGACAGTGTAAAACAATTACACCTGTCGGATCTTAGGGATATCTATGCGTAACTGATTCTATGAATCAGTCGCATAGATACTCTGAGAGATACGACGGAGTATCTGAGATAATCCGTCGTATCTCCTTTGTGAATCTGGCCCTAAGACTTTAAGTAATGACAAAGACATAGCAGAAATGTAAAAATTGCTCTCTATAGAGCATGTGCAAGTGTTAGAGCTGAAGTCATTAGAGCAGCGTTATATTAGGGTTAATTTGAATATAATTATATGGGAATGCGGATGCCATTGATACGTGCATGCCAAAATTACAGGGCTAGATTCAGCAATGATTTACGCCGGCGTATCTATAGATACGCCGCGTAAATTCAAAGCTGCGCCGGCGTATCTTCTTTCTGTATTCAGAAAGCAAGATACGCCGAAATTAGCCTAAGATCCGACTGGCGTAAGTCTCTTACGCCGTTGTATCTTAGGGTGCATATTTACTCTGGCCGCTAGGTAGCACTTCCGTAATTTACGGCGTAGAATATGCAAATGACCTAGATACGCCGATTCACAAACGTACGTGCGCCCGGCGGAATTTTTTACGTTGTTTGCGTAAGGCTTTTCCGGCGTAACGTTGTTCCTGCTTCTATGAGGCGTACGCAATGTTAAGTATGGAGGTCGTTCCCACGTCAAAAGCATTGACGATTTGCGGCGGAATTTCGAGCATGCGCCGTTCGTTAAAGACGTCATTTACGTGGGGTCATGTTTTATTTACCTCTTGCAAATTTGAATTCGGCGCGCTTACGCCGGCTGATTTACGCTACGCCGCCGCAACTTACAGGGCAAGTGCTTTGTGAATACTGCACTTGCCTGTCTAAGTTGCGGGGGGTGTAGCGTAAATAACGCTACGCCCGCACAAACTTACGGTGGGCTACTTGAATCTAGCCCACAGTTTACATATGATGTGCAGTATACAAAACAGACACCAGATGTCTCCACACAGCTACAATCTGCAGTCAAAAGAGTCCAGTTCTTATGCACTACATTCCTTTCTAGGAAATCGCATAGTGTTCTCACATTGCTCACTCATGATAGATGAAGACCTGATGAGGTGACATCAGGGGCGGACTGACAATTAATGGGGCCCTCGGGCAATAGGAGATTATGGGGCCCCCAGGCAATAGGAGATTATGGGGCCCCCTGGCAATAGGACATTATGGGGCCCTCGGGCAATAGGAGATTATGGGGCCCCCAGGCAATAGGAGATTATGGGGCCCCAGGGCAATAGGAGATTATGGGGCCCCCTGGCAATAGGGTACAGTACTGTATACACACACACATACAGTATACACGCACACAGTATACAGACACACAGAATACACACACTGAGAAGGTAATGGAGAGGCGGGCAGCTATAATCTTGGGATTTTTAGACCAAAAGGATGTCGGTAAGGGACATTTTAGGGACAGATTTAAAAAAAAAAAAGATTTTTACATACTGTCCCTGAAGCTGGCAACCCTGATGAGACCCCCTAGTGTCATGGGGCCCTCGGGCACTGCCCGAGTGCCCGATTGGTCAGTCCGCCCCTGGGTGACATTAAGTGTTCGGCTTCCACATCTGTTCGGGAAGGCATTTCGATCGGCATGGTGGCTTTGCCATGAAAAACAACCTTGCTCTAGAGCAGAAACAACAAATGTTAACCCTTTCACCACTTCAGCCCCGGAAGGATTTACACCCTTAATGGCCAGGCCATTTTTTGTGATGTGGCACTGAGTCGCTTTAACTGACAATTGCGCGGTCGTGCGACGTTGTACCCAAACAAAATTGATGTTCTTTTTTTTCCCCACAAATAGAGATTTCTTTTGGTGGTATTTGATCACCTCTGCGTTTTTTCCCCCTGCTATAAACAAAAAAAGACCGACAATTTTGGAAAAAAAATAATTTTTTTTTTAACTTATCTGCTATAATAAATATCCAAAATATATATACTGTATATATATAAGAAAAACAAATGTATTCATCAGTTTAGGCCGATTTATATTCTTCTACATATTTTTGGTAAATAAATCGCAATAGGCATATATTGATTGGTTTGCGCAAAAGTTATCGCATCTACAAACTACGTTACAGATTTAGGGACTTTTATTTTTTCTTATTGTTTTTACTGCTAATGGCGGCGATCTGCGATTCTTAGCGGGACTGCGACATTGCGGCGGACAAATCTGACCCTGAAATGTCACTTTTTGGGACCAGTGACATTATTACATTCATCAGTGCTATAAAAATGCACTGATCAATGTAAAAATGACACTGGCATGGAAAAGGTTAACACTAGAGGGCGATCAAGGGGTTAAGTGTGTTCCCTCAGCACGTTTTAACTGTAGGGGGAGGGGCTTACTTGAACATGACAGAGATTACTATTCCCAATCACCGGGGACAGTAGATCCCTGTCATGTCACTAGACAGAACAGGGAAATGCCTTGTTTACATAAGCAGTTGCCCGTTCTGCCTCTCCTCGCCGCGATTGCTGGTCGCCAGCGAACATCGAGTCTGCGGAACCCATAGGCACACTCCCGCGGTGCACCTGTTATCCTGTTTTTACAGACTGATGTACAGGTATTGCGCAAAAGAACCAACCTGCCCCAGTATATCTGTGAAAGGTCGGCAAGTGGTTAATAAACAAAACCGGTATCCTAACAAGCGTCTCTTAAATACTGTACTATGCAGCTGCAGCCATGATCTTGGTGTCATTTTTACAGCCAGTGATTGGCTGTTTAGTTCAAATGATCCAGGTGCTGATGTCGGCAGCCGAAGCTGATCTATCCAGTGTGCTGCCACCTTTTTTGGTAAGGGAATCAGGTAGTGAAGCTTTCTTGGTTCCCTTCTGCGCATGCGTGAGTCGCACTGCGCAATTCCACTGGTCCATTCTGTCTCTTGGGACCTGTGTGTCTCCCAGAAGACAGCGGAGGGGGACTTGCTCCGTAAGTTGCGGCGGCGTAGCGTAAATCGGCCGGCGTAAGCCCACCTAATTCAAATTTGGATCAGGGGGGCGTGTTTTATGTAAAACTACTGTGACCCGACGTGATTAACGTTTTTGCGGAACGGCGCATGCGCCGTCCGTGGAATTTCCCAGTGTGCATTGCCCCAAAGTACGCCGCAAGGACATCATTGGTTTTGACGTGAACGTAAATGACGTCCAGCCCCATTCACGGACGACTTTCGCAAACGACGTAACTTTTTCAAATTTCGACACGGGAACGACAGCCATACTTAACATTGAAGGCGCCTCATATAGCAGGGGCAACTATACGCCGGGAAAAGCCTAAAGTAAACGTTGTAACTTTACTGCGTCGGCCGCGCATACGTTCGGGAATTCGCGTATCTAGCTAATTTGCATACTCGATGCAGAATTTGACGGAAGCGCCACCTAGCGGTCAAAAAAAATGCAGTTTAGATCCGACGGATCCGGACTCATGCCCCGTACAGCCCACCTGACAGGCCTCCCCCCCCCCCCCACCCCAAATGACAAAAAAATAAATCCAATAATCTTTTTTTTTTTTTACAATTTTAAAAATAGGTATTTTTTATGTTTTTTAAATTATCATTTACATTTTTTGCATTTTTTGTTTGCAACCCTGTTCTGTGGGGGGGGGGGGGGTGGTGGTTTGGAATATCAGGGGTCTAAATATTCAATTCCTTTCTCTGAAGCCTCAGCTGACAGAGGCTCAGTGCATTCATTAACTGATGCATAGTAAACAGTTTACTATGCTTAGTTGTGAATGGACACAATTGATACATAGCGATTGCTCACTGTGCCCAGTTCAGAAAAAGAAGGGGCCGGGCACATGCAGGGAATCAGATGTGGTGGGCAGCACAGGGAGGGGGATTGGTGCAGAGGGATGGGGGGACAATTACAGAATGATGCACTGTGTCTGTGTCTCTCCCTCCAGCAGCTGAAAGCCGGCAGGAAGAAGACAAAAAGGAACTGGCTTTCAGCTGCTGGAGGGAGAGACACAGACACCATGCATCATTCTGCAATTGTCCCCCCATCCCACGGCACCGTTCCCCTGCCTGTCCGGACCCCCTATCTGGTTTACGTTACGCCGCCGCAAGTTTTACAGGCAAGTGCTTTATTCACAAAGAACTTTCCTGTAAAGTTGCGGCGGCGTAGCGTAAATCCCCCTGCGCAAGCCCGCCTAATTCAAATGAGCCAGGTAGGGGGCATAGAGCATTTAAATTAGGCGCGTTCCCGCGCCAAACGTACTGCGCAAGCGCCGTCCGGAAAATATCCCAGGGTGCATTGCTCCAAATGACGTCGCAAGGACGTCATTGGTTTCGACGTGAACGCAAATGGCGTCCAGCCCCATTTACGGACGACTTACGCAAACAACGTAAATTTTTAAATTTCGACGCGGGAACGACGGCCATACTTAACATTGGTTGCCCCTCATATAGCAGGGGTAACTTTACGCGTCGCAAATCTAACGTAAACGTCGTAACTTCACTGCGTCGACCGCGCGTACGTTCGGGAATTCACATATTTTGCTAATTTGCATACTCAACGGGGAAAACGAAGGAGGCGACACCTAGCGGCAAAAAAAAAATTGCATTTAAGATCCGACGGCGTAAGAGCCTTACGCCTGTCGGATCTAATGGTTATATATGCGTAACTGATTCTAACAATCAGTCGCATAGATACGACGGCCCAGATTAGGACTTACGACGGCGTACATTGCGTTGCGCCGTCGTAAGCCCTTTGAGAATCTGGGCCAGTGACTAGAAAAAATAGTAAGAGGTGACTTTGGCAGGTGGGGGTTGCTTTGAGCACTCATGGCTGGGTGCCTACAGGTTCCAGCGATGGAAATCCGGCGCCGACAGTCACTTTTTAATGCAGTGAGATTTTTGACAACAGCCTCATTGGCAAAGCGAAGAGATTGATGTTTTGCAAATGAGCAAACAACAAGGAGATAATCTCATGCTTTTCTCAAGCGATTAAACATTTCACATGCGGTTGAGTCCTTACAGTGATGCCAATATAGGTGGGAGATGAAACCTAAAAGATAAAAAAAAAGAAGAGGAATGCTCTGAACATTAAATGTATCCATCCTGATATTTTCTCCGGTATGTCGTGCTGATTTCTTATGATTGTACATATGTGACGGTGAGGAATCACGCTGACATCCTGTGGCTCAGCCGTATGCTGGCAACCCACAAGCACATTTAGCTGTGAGACATGTTTGTAATATCAAAACAGCAGCTTCTATAGGAAGGAAATAAGCTGGTTTGTCAGAAGGAAGATAAATACTTCAAAGAACATCCTGTATAAAACCTAAATGACCCATCCTACACATCACAACCTGCATGGCTGATCAATCACGTTTTTTTCTCTATCCCATACCTTACAGGGCACACTGGTTCTTATATCATATTCAAATAATCTGCTTTTTCTTGTAACATTCAGTTTTCAACGTTCGCCACCTGCTGGTCATTATTGAACACTGCAGCTAAGGTCTCTGCAGCATACTACACACTTACCCTAATCAAGACTGCTTAAAGAGACTGCTGGACCTGATCAACAGTTTAGTCTATCTGCTCATGTTCTGGATTTTGGTCTATTAAATGTTTGTTTGTTCATGTTTTGGATGTTTCCTAAAAGTAGTTTGAACTGTGTATGTACTCAAGTTGCATGTTGTTATCCTGATTGTTGGTCTGACATCTCTGCTATTGTCAGTCATTGATGTGTCTACCTGTCTGAAATCTGGACAGGTTGGATGTAAGTGTGTCAGTGGGCCATATTCTCAGAAGAGTTACGACGGTGTATCTCAGGAAACACCGTTGTATCTCTGTTTTTTGACCTGCGTATCTATGCGAGTGATTCCTAGAATCATTTTCGCATAGATACGCTGTAGATCCGACAGGTGTAAGTCACTTACACTGTCGGATCTTAAATGTAATTCTCCGCCGGCCGCTAGGTGGCGTTTACGTTCAGGTCTCATTTGTTTATGCAAATGAGCCTGATACGCCGATTCCTGAATGAATTTGCGTCGCGTCGTGTAGCCGTCGCTTACGTCGTTTGCGTAAGCGTAAGGTTACCCCTGCTATATGAGGGGTAACCTTACGCCAGTCCGCCGTATGCCATGTTAAGTATGGTGTCGAAAAGAAAGAAGAAATTTCCATCGCTCCAGGTGAATCCTATGAATGATCAAGGACGGTTGGATTACCAAGGTGCTGGCAGTGCACGTAGCAATGAGAATGGGAAAAAGGAAGATGGACAGCCGCATTTCAAAGTAACTTAAAAAGAAAGTTGTCTTTATTTTCAACTGAACATGTACAGTCACCGCAACCACAAGACAGGACAGCCGACGCGTTTCGTACTCTAAATTAGTGCTTAGTCATGGCGTTGGGTCCGCGTCGTCTTTTCCCGTCGGGTACGTCGTTTTCCTAAGTCGTTCTTGAATATGACTTTACGTCAATGACGCACACGTCGGCGTCATTGACATTTTCCGCCGAGAATTGGAGCATTTCGATCGGCACGGCAGCGCGCTTAATTTAAATACAAGCCGCCCCCTTTGAATTACGCGGGGATACGCCGGGCTTTTTACACTACGCCGCCGCAAACTACGGAGCAAGTGCTTGAGGAATACGGCACTTGCTCCAGTAAGTTGCAGCGGCGTAGTGTAAATGGCTTACGATACGCCCGCGGCAAACCTACGAGAATCTGGCCCAGTAACAGGTTTGACCAAACTGTGTGGACTGCAACAGAGGAAACCAAACATATATAAAGTGAAATATAGAAGATAAGTAAAAATATATACAAAAACACCTTCAATGCAAAACAGTGTACAACAAACCCACAACAAGACGGTGAACCACAAACAACAATAGACTAAACAAACAATAGAAGGGGAATACCATAATCGTAAACGTAGCCAGGCCAGGAGATCAGTAGATGAGGGAAAGGAGCAAGCCAGGACAGGGAGCAGGTGGACGGGATCAGGCTGCAGGGCAGGGATACAGGATAACAGGAGGGACAGGATCAGGGTCAGATCAGGGCTTAAGGCAATACCAAGGCAGTGAGTATAATCAACAGCCGGGTATATGTACCCACGCCTGATCGCAGGGGGTGATGTTGGCTCCACACTGCCAGGAGACACCCGCTGGTGGACATCAGTACTGCGGCCCAAAGATTTAACAGTGCTACCAGCAGGTGAAACCTTTGACAACTCCAGACTGTCAGGAGACACCCTCTGGTGGACACCAGTACTGCGATCCACAGAATCGGCAGCGCCACCACCAGGTGAAACCTTTCCTGACAAAGTGTCTGATCTGCCCACCAGTTTGATGCATCTGGTCACTGCCTGCTGTTTTCTCTGACCATCTTTGCAGGACTTATACCACTCTAGTATCAGTTGTGCCTCTTTCAGCTGTTCCCCCTTGTCACACAAGTCTGTGATCCCCATACAACACAATAGGAATCTCTGTAACTAAAAGCTACACCTTTAAGGTTTGATAAGAAAAGTCATCTTTAAAGAAGACCTTTACCCAGACACATTGGAAGTGTTTTTTTTTTCAGGGGGAAAGACCTTTTTTGACAGGTACCTGCTCTTACTTTCTCACTTCTCACCTAGGAGAGAATAAAGTTTATATGGACAACGCTGATGGCAATGGATGCTCTCTGAGGGAGCTCCGTCCTAGCTGAACTGAATCCGAAGCCATCCGGTACCGAGGATCAGGAATTTAAACTTCTAACCCTTCCATCCTGACTCGGGGAATCTCCCTGCACAGCCCCATACCATTATTGTGCCTTTTGATGGTCTGCCGGCGGTGTAAATCAGTCCGTGACAGAGTTCAATTGCAGACGTCCCGCCGCCATCTTGGGGCCTATGAAGCCTTGATCACAGCCGTGCTCAAGTGAGGTAAAAACAGCAGAAAAAGACACAATCATAGTGTCATCCTCCTCAGATGTGTAGCGATCTACGTGGTGGCCCAGAGACATAAGCTTGAGCGGCGATTTGAAGCGGTTATTAGGTCCGGGAGCAGATCTTTAACTTGGAGACCTGCCGCCATTTTGGGGCCCAGTAAACATTATACCCCTCGATCTAAAGTACTGTGACAGCGGGCTAAACGAACACAGCTTCCGATCGTTATGTGGATTGAAAGCTAAAACTGTGACAGTGATCCTTACACCTTGTGGGGTGTCAAATTATCACCTCAGAATTGGATGAAATACCTTGGAAAGATTTTATAACTAAACTGCAGAGGTGACACCGCCATCTTGTAGACTGTAAGTATATTACCACAGAATTCATAAGCAATTCAATTGCGGAGGTGACACCGCCATCTTGTGGCCTGCAAGTTTATTAACACAGACTTGATATATATTTAAACTGCGGAGGCAACGCCGCCATCTTGTGGCCTACAAGTATATTACCACAGACTTAAAAAAAAAAAAAAAGTGTAACTGCTTTTCTGAGGCGAAAACTGCTGAAATTAAACACTTTTCTCTTATAATCCACCTCAGTGACTAAAACTCAGTGTGTGGTGACTTGTGACCATTATCCTGCAAAACTACTGCGAGGATCTGATAGAGTGTAGATGGATTTTATCCCCAGTTCACCGTAACATCTTGCAACCTAAATAATCCATTATATCACACTATTTGGAATTTTTATTATATTAATTCCTTCTCTACACTGAGGTAATTTTTTGTACACTGGATACCTGACTGCAATAATAGACTAATCACAGTAGTCAGAGATTGGTTACCAACTCGATACGGTCCCCAGGGCCTGTGTTATACAATATCGGATTATCCTATGATTATTCCTGCAATGGAAACTTACTGAGGGGTTCCTACTCACCGTCCGATGTTAGTCGAAGATAGCTGCAGACCTATCCACTAATATGACACCTGCATGATACGTAATTTGAGACATTTTTATGATGCTGATCTTTTCACAATACTTACTGTAAAGGCTCAAATCTGGACCTGGTCAGTTCACATAAGCAATACCCACTGTAAGATGGTGGTTATAAGACTGTTATGCCTATAGGAGCTGATATAGGAGTGAACTGTTGATTTTATGATATAGAACAACTCTACCCCTGCTGATAAGAATTCACTATAACACTTATTTTATATGAAGGGGAAACAGGGCAAAAAAAATAAGAACTCAATTATCAAGGAGAGTCTTTTTGATATGGACACCCCTCCTCATACAAGTCCTCAGGTACCTGTGGTGGATCCTAAGTTTACTGAACATTTCTCGTCTCATGTGACACCCTCCTCATCACCTCCTACCTTAAGTTCTACTACATCTTCAGCTTTATTTTCATCTGTAGTAAGGGAGGGTATAACACCTATAATGGCTGATCATGGGATTCCTATGGTTTCTCCATCACATGACCCTATACAAGTAACTACTAACGTTGAAAATGCTCCAGAAGTTTCTTTCAATGTTGCTGATCTCTATAACAGGATCTCTGAAATGCTGGAAAGGGGTTTAGCTCACACGGCTGAGAAAATTACTAAAGATATTAGGGCAGACTTCCAATGTCTTGGCAACAGGATAGACTCAGTTGAGCATAAATTGGACACTAACGTCTCTAAAACTGAACAACATGATGATCATATCCATTTCCTACAAGAACAACTGGAGGCTGCTCAAACTAAGATTGACGATTTGGAAAACAGGTCAAGAAGAGAAAACTTCAGGGTTAGGGGTCTTCCTGAGTCCATTATGGACGTTCATTCAGCAATACGAGACATTATGAGAATCCTCCTTCCATCTGCACCTGATATAAAATTGGAAATTGATAGGGCTCATAGATCATTAGGTCCAATGAGAAGAGATGGTTTGCCCAGAGATGTGGTGGTCAAGCCTCATTATTTCTCCACCAAAGAAGACATTATGAAACGGTCCAGACAACAGGAGAATCTTCAATACCAAGGTACTAATATACAAATATTTTCTGACATTTCACCATATACCATTCAGAAAAGAAGAGCAATGAAACCGTTATTGTCTGCCCTCATCAACAAAAACATCAAGTATAAATGGGCTTTCCCCTTCGCCTTAAAATTCAATTATAATGGTAGAAACCATATAATACATAATTTCCAAGAGGGTGAACGACTTCTGTATGATCTGAAAATTATATCTCTTGATCCTGTCATGGACACTAATCCGCCTCAACTTCCATCTGCCAAGAGGAACACACCTACTAGTCCGACTCAAAATCCTTGGAACAAGGTCAAGTACAGGAAAATTGGAGGGGACCAAGCACCCTGATATTGAATAGACTTATCCAGGACGTATCTCTTAATCTTTAATTCAGATGAATTTTTATCCCGGATGCTTTTTAAAAACAAAGAAGATTCCGGGTTTACATGTCTAGTTTAATGCCGTTTTTCTTTAGATTATTCTCCTACTGTTTTTGGGCCATCCTATGATTCACTTGCCTTTTATCTTAAACTTGTTTTAAGGTGTAATGTTTAATCTGTCGGCAACTGACGACGGTGAGGTATTGAACCTCAACTTACCTCTTGTGTCGACACTTTGTCGACCCAATGGGTAAGAATATAGTCCTTTTCTGGGACTATACAAAAATTTCTTGTTTGAATGAGGGAAGGAGAATCATTCTCTTCCCCCATTTTGGGTCACGAATTGACCTTGCACGATCTAATAGTTTATTGTGCCATATGTTTTTTTATTTTTCTCTTTTTATCTCTCCTTTTCACTTTTTTTTTCTTTCTTCTTCATACTCTCTTCGTTTCTTCAGCCTGCCTGCCATTGTTCGTATTTGCGAGACTATTGATGATATCTGTACGGTCCCGCATGTTCATAGATGTAGAAAAGACTTATGGCTGGATCGAATGATGTATCTAAACCCCTTAGTGTTGTTACTCACAACACTCAGGGGTTGAATTCTCCTGTTAAGAGGCGCAAAGCCTTTCAAGTATACAAATCTCTCCGTGTAGATGTGGTTTTCCTTCAAGAAACCCACTTTCCTAGACGATACAACCCTTCCTTTATGCATGCCCACTTTCCATTGTTTTACCTAGCTAAAGCAGAAAACAAAACTAAGGGTGTGGCCATTTTGTTTTCTAGGTATTGTAACTTTAACCTGACTAAAGAATTTGGAGATCCGGAAGGTAGGTTTCTATTGATACAAGGTACCCTTGATGGCAGACTATACACATTTATCTCTTATTATGCTCCTAACAGAGGTCAGAAAAAGTTTTTCTCTCAGATGCTTGACACCCTCCGACCATTTATGGAGGGGATCATTCTTATGGGTGGAGACTCTAATCTAGCTTTTGACACGGGATTGGATAAATCCAAACCTTCTGCCAATGGAATCGTCAGACCGACTAAACTTAGTTTACAAGTAGCACGTATTCTACATCAGTCTAGATTAACTGACATCTGGAGGGAGTTGAACCCCAAAATTAAGGACTATACCCACTATTCTAGCCCTCACCATTCTTATTCACGTATAGATCATATATTAATCTCTAACCATCACGTCCCAGCTGCCATTAAGTCTCACATAGTTGATGTTTCTTGGTCAGATCACTCGATGGTTCTATTGTCACTGAGGAGAGAAGACACTTCTCCTAAAGTGTCTCATTGGACACTAAATAAGTCTATTTTGAAGGACCCTGCCCTAATGAAGGATATTGAGCAATCTCTTCTAGAATACTTTAAGCATAATGATACAGGAGATGTGTCCCCTGAAACTCTGTGGGCTGCCCACAAGGCTTCTATCAGAGGCAAAATCATACAAGTAGCCGCTGGCCTTAAGAAACAAAGAAACATAGACATAAGGAAGCTGGAAAACAACTATATAGAGCTCCGTAAAAAACATAAATCTGATCCTCTTAACTTTCCTACTCAGGCACTTGATGCAGCTAGATCAGCCCTAAACTTGATACTTACCACTAAAGCTGGGGAAGATATGAAATGGACTGGAGCTAATTTCTATAAATTTAAAGATAAAATAGGCCCGATGCTAGCTCATAAACTCTCTCCCAGATTTCAATCACGATCTCTCCCTAAAATAAGGATGACTGATGGTTCTCTTACCCTGAATCCTAGGAAGATAATGGAGGCCTTTCATGATTTTTTTTCTAAGCTTTATGCATCCACTGATGATTCTTCTTCAGAGGGAATGGATGATTTTCTAGACAATTTGAACCTACCTCAATTGACTGAAATACATAGAGAAATGATGGAATCTCCCATATCAGCTGAAGAAGTGTTGTTAGTAATTAAAAACCTGAAATTAGATAAAGCCCCGGGACCTGATGGGTTTTCAAGTGCTTATTATAAAACATATTCGAGCATTTTAACACCCTATATGGTTAAATTTTTCAATCACATGACCGATGGAGTTCCCATAGGCAGGCAACTTAATTTAGCTTATATTTCGGTTATCCCAAAGCCAGAAAAAGACCATAGCCTGGTGGAAAACTATAGACCTATATCCCTCATAAACAACGATCTTAAGATACTCACTAAGGTAATGGCCAATAGAATGTCCTCTTTCATTGGCCAGTATGTTAGTAAAGATCAAGTAGGCTTCATAGCTGGAAGGCAAGGTCCTGATCAGGTTAGGAGGGCTGTGGATCTGATCTCTATTTTGAACTCGGGTTGGACTGGTGATTCTAATCAAAGGGGAATGCTTCTTTCTATTGATCTACAGAAAGCATTTGACTCAGTATCATGGCCATTCATGTTAGAAGTGATGAAACGTTGGGGGTTTGGCACGAAATTTCTTGGAGTCTTATCTGCACTTTACTCTCACCCTAAAGCTAATATACGCTTTCAGGGTATTTTTTCGGAACCTATTGAGATTCATAGGGGTACTAGGCAGGGTTGTCCTCTGTCTCCCCTGGTGTTTGCAATAGTTATGGAATCCTTGGCTATAGCCATTCGTGAAAACACAAACATCAGGGGAGTTAGATGTGCCAAAATGGAGCATAAATGTGCCTTGTTTGCAGATGACCTTTTACTGTTTTTGACCACACCAGTTACATCCCTTCCGGAATTATATTCTCTTTTAGACAAATTTTCTTTGGTTTCAGGTCTAACTGTAAATATGGCCAAGTCTAGGGCCCTCAATGTTTCTCTCTCTGAATCCACGGTTTCTCTACTGAAGGAAAATTATGGATTCAAATGGGACACCTCTTATATCAAATACCTAGGTATATATTTGACCCCCAACATCCAAAACTTGTATTTGGCCAATTATCCACCTATGTATAGAAAACTTGAGAAAGATTTGAGAGATTGGGGGACTCAGAATATAGGTTGGATTGGTAGAATTAATTCGGTTAAGATGACTCTTCTCCCTAGGCTTTTGTATCTTTTTAGATCATTACCCATACCGATAATTAAAAGTCATCTAAAATCCTTTCAAGGAAAGATCATCAAGTTTATTTGGAACAATAAGGGTCCACGCCTTTCATCTCGCACTCTCTATAACTTACCTGAACAGGGGGGTCTGGGGGTACCCAACTTATTATGGTACTATCAATCAGCAAGATTGGCACAGTTATCGGAAACTTTTCTTAAACATGAACGCCCTGACTGGTTAGATATAGAAGAGCAGGCGACCCCGAATCTAACGATAGAGGAGTTAATGTGGAGTCCTACCAAGAATAGACCTTCTATTTTATCTCCGACTCTTTCTCAAACTTTTGTTTTATGGGACTCACTAAAAAAAAATCCTTCTCTAATTTCTAAAGGCAGACCTTTATCGAGTATTTTTCTAGACCCACTCTTTATTTCTAAAATTGAAGTAGATTCGTTCAAATGGTGGCATGACAAAGGGTTGTATCGTATAGGCCGTTTTTTTTCGCGCTCGGGTCCACTTCCTGAACAACACTTCATTGACAAGCTAGGTCTTCCTGTCTCAGAAAAATTAAGATTTTCTCAAATACATGACTATGCACAAAGTCTATGGGATAGTGGCTCGATATCTGGAATATTAACACCTTATGAAAGTAACTGTGATCAGGGTTTAATCAGGAAGGGGAATATTTCAATCATATATCAATCGCTTGCTAATAACTACACCAAATTACCTCATATGCTGGCCTGGGAAAGGGAACTTAATATCAACTGGGATTTATCTGACTGGTGCAGTAATTATTCTAGATCCATTAAAGGATATGTGAATATATCCCTTGTAGAGGCTAATGTTAAAATTTACACTAGGTGGTATCTGGTTCCCGTTAAACTGGCTTCCATGTATCCGTCAACTTCGCCCCTTTGCTTCAGAGGTTGTCAGGGATTGGGGTCTATGATACATATATGGTGGGAATGTCCCAAAATACGTGGATACTGGAATAAGGTGTTCAACATAATAAGACGTGTCACAGGATGTAATTTGCATCAATCCCCCACTATCGCTTTACTTCACGGGATGTTACCCCAAACCTCCAAGGTTACTAGAAAACTCATCCTATACATTCTGACAGGTGCCAGGATCACAATTGCAGCTGCGTGGAAAAAATCTACTGTCTCCATCCGGTATATGAAACAAAAGGTTACATGGATTATGGAACAAGAAAAGAGGGTCTGTTCCATGTTGGATATGTCTACTCTTTTCCATGAAATATGGGAACCATGGATGAAATTTATGGGAATATCTTATATCCCATAAAGGCTGTGGTGATATTTATATCCATAAGACGATGTTGTTCGTTGGCAGGCAGGCTGCCATCTCTTTTTCCTTTTACTTTCCCCTGACTTTCTTTTTATTTTTATTTTTCTTCTCTTTTTCTCTTTTCATTGATTGTTATTTGATTTGATAATTTTGTTTTTTACACGAGGATAACATCCTTGTTATTTCTCACTCTCAGAGTGATATGTTTAGGAAAAAAAAAAAAAAAAAAGATATATATAAACATTTGTATTAGCATATGTTTGAGTTATCTAAAGATTCCACCAAATTTTAGGGGATGTTAGGTATGTTAAGGGTATTGAAAATATATTTCTACAGTTACTGGTGGGTATTGGTGATAGTTATTGGAGGGAGGAAAGGGGGATTTAAGGGTTTGCTTAACCTCTTGGACACAGACTGTTCCCAGTGGGGGTGTCAGAGAGGTCTTGGTTATACAGAAGTCCTGCCCTTTGTTCGTTCCATGAAATTAAATCCAGTACACACATGGGGTTTTTTTTTTTTTTATTGTGTGACGACAATAAGTTTAAGGAATTATATAATATATGGAAATATCCTTTTATTTATTTAATTATAAATTATTGGTTATACCTAGCTTTTCTATTATCTATTACAATCTGTTATACTCTCACCGTATGGTGTTAGCATGTGATATGGCTGTATATGATAGTCAGTTTCTATGACAAGAACATCTTCTATGTAAAACAATGCATTGGATTTATTATTTGCTGTGTATAACTAAATTGTATACTACTGTTTTAGTACAAATGTATGTACTTTTATTGAAAATAAACATAAATTTGAATGAAAAAAAAAAAAAGTTTATATGGACTGTCCCTTTCCCCAGAGCCTCCTGGGACACATCACACGTCCCAAGAACCTGAAGGACCAGTCCCACAGTGCTGCCATCCTTGTGCATATGCAATGAGGAACTGGCTGTGAGACAACAGGAAGTTGCAGCTGGCTTCCAAATCCTAGATGGTGGTGCTGGAGTGCATAAGCCCTGCGAAAAATTGTCTGCATTGAAGACAGCACTGGACTCCGTGGACTGGCAAGTGTTTGTTTTGTTTCTTTTAAATCAGCTACAGTATACAGCTGTATGTGGCTGCTGACTTTTCATTTTCTTCAAACCAGAGTGAATTTCCTCTTTAACCACCTGAGGCCCACGCTATAGCCGAATGACGGATACAGCGCGGACCTGAAAATCCAACTGGACGTCAATTGACGTCCGCACCCTTTCCTCGTTCCCCGCGCGCTCTCCCGAGCGCACAGCGGGGAACTTCTGTGCTGGCCGTGTCCCTTGGACACAGCCAATCACAGATCGCCGTAAACGGCCAATCGGAGTGGCCGTTTGGTAGGCGATCTGTGCGGCCAATGAGAGATGGTCTCATATGTAAACATATGAGATCATTTCTCATTGCCGGCTCTCACAATGACAGCGTGCTGTCAGGGAGAGAGGAGACCGATCTGTGTCTCTTGTACATAGGGACACAGATCGGTCACCTCCCCCAGCCAGTCCCCTTCCCCCACAGTTAGAACACTATTCAGGGTACACATTTAACCCCTTCCTCACCCCCTAGTGTTAACCCCTTCAATGCCAGTCACATTTATACAGTAATTAGTGCATATTTATAGCACTGATCGCAGTATAAATGTGAATGGTGCCAAAAATGTGTCAAAAGTGTCCGATGTGTCCGCCATAATGTCGCAGTCCCAATAAAAATCGCAGATCGCCGCCATTACTAGTAAAAAAAAATAATAAAAAATAATAATTCTGTCCCCTATTTTGTAGGCGCTATAACTTTTGCGCAAACCAGTCGCTTATTGCGATTTTTTTTTTTTTTACCAAAAATATGTAGAAGAATACGTATCAGCCTAGACTGAAAAAAAAAAAATAAATAAATAAAAAAAAATGGGATATTTTAGTATAGCAACAAGTAAAAAATATTGTATTTTTTTTCAAAATTGTCGTTCTTATTTGTTTATAGCGCAAAAAATAAAAACCGCAGAGGTGATCAAATACCACCAAAAGAAAGCTCTATTTGTGGTGAAAAAAGGACGTCAATTTTGTTTGGGAGCCACGTCGCACGACCGCGCAATTGTCAGTTAAAGCGACGCAGTGCCGGAAGCTGAAATTTCACCTGGGCAGGAGGGGGGTATATGTGCCCAGTAAGCAAGTGGTTAACAAATATTCCAAAACATATATACAGGCATATTTTTTTTTTTTTTTTTATTTCAACTCTTTTTTTTTTATTAAGCTCAAACAATTGTAAATAAAAAAATTAAACAAAGCTCACAGGGTTTAATTTGCATTACATTCAGAAGACAATTTGGTAAAAAAATAAGCATACAGCATATAATGTAAAATAAAAAATTGTAAACATCCACAGTCTCGGGCATGGATGAACTCAGGCGTTTTCAGATTGTGGTCCGAGCTATCCGGCTAGGAAGCTGTCACTATACAGAGCCAATGGAAAGCGACGGAGGCATTCCCCACCCTGCAACTGAATGTATACATGCCCTTTGTTCAGATTAAGCTGCGGGCATTGCGGGGAATGCCTCGGCCTCCTACCATTGGCTCATTGCATTGACAGCTTTTTGGCAAGATAGATCAGGTACGTTCAGAGCAAGATCCAAAAACATCTGAGCTCATCCCTGGCCATGGGTAAATCAGTATGTATTTTCTTATATAATACACTAGGGGGGTTATTTACGAAAGGCAAATCGTGCAGTCGCGGTAGATCTGAGGGGGACATGTAAGGAAAAAAAAAACAGCATTTTAGCTTGCACATGATTGGATGATAAAATCAGCAGAGCTTCCCCTCATTTCAGATTTTCCCCTAACTTTCAGTGCACTTGTAGTGCAAAGTGGATTTTCCTTTCGTAAATAACCCCTATAGGTATTATACACTACTACTAGGTATACTGTACATTCAGTGGACCATAATTGTTATTGTATTTGGACCAGGTCAACTCATCTCATATTTTCACGTAAAATAAATTCACAAGTCCCATATTTAATGCAAGTTAAAGGGATCATTGTTTTTCTTTCATACACTTGCTAATACGGTATGATGTGACTAATTAACAATTTCCACTGAAATACACTAGGGGATATGGATTCATCTATTTGATGGCAAAAGCCTCACAGGCCATTAACAATACATTCCTTGGAAGTTTTGAATCATTTTTCCACTGTCCACAACTAGTATACTAAATAGACTGATTTCAGGTGTGTTAGCAAGAGAACATTGAAGTAAGTTAGGAAAGTAGGGCCAGATTCACAAAAGAGATACGACGGCGTATCTCCTGATACGCCGTCGTATCTCTGTGATCCGCCCATCCTAACTATGCGGCTGATTCATAGAATCAGTTCCGCATAGATAGCCCTAAGATCCAACAGGTGTAATTGACTTACACCGTCGTATCTTAGGATGCAATTCTAGGCCGGCCGCTAGGTGGCGATTCCATTGCGGTCGGCGTAGAATATGCAAATGACTACTTACGGCGATCCACGAAGATACGCGCGTTCGTCGCAATCTCTTATTTCGTCGCTAGTCGTTTTTTCCCGTCGCAAAGTTAGATCTGCTTTAACATGGCTTATCTTTAGAACAGCCATGTTAAAGTATGGCCGCCGTTCCCGCGTCGAATTTAAATAATTTTTTTGCGTAAGACGTCCGGGAATACGAAACGCCGTAATGCACGTCGCCGTTCAAAGAAAACGTCGGGGCGCCGTAATTTCGCGCAAGGCAGGTCGGGAACGTGCCTAATTTAAATGGTGCCCGCCCCATTTGAATTAGGCGGGCTTGCGCCGAGCGGATTTACGTTACACCGCTGCAAGTTCACAGGTAAGAGCTTTGTGAATCAGGCACTTACGCTGTAAACCTGCGGCGGTGTAACGTAAATGGGATACGTTATGCTGCCGCAGCGTAACGTATTTCTCTCTGAATCTGGCCCGTAATCTGTCTCCTAAAGCAGTGGTTCTCAACCTCTGTCCTCAAGTACCCCCAACAAGTCATGTTTTGGGAATTTCTCTTACATAAAATAGCTGCCTAAAATTCCAAGAAATTGACTTGAATTTAAATCACATGTGCAAGATAAAGGAAAACATGTAAACATGGCCTGTTTGGGGGTATTTGAGGACTGAGGTTGAGAACTGTTGTCCTAAAGGAACTGGAGCTCCTGCGCTATGGTCATCAGACCTGAAGGGTGTAGATCCATTGTCCACCAGCTGGTGACTCACAGCAGCTAACAGCTTCCAGAAATTAGTCTCCATCTGATACTGGATGCCAGGAGGGTATTTAGTCCCACCTCAGGAGGCTCACATTTTTTTGTTCTGTGTGCCAAAAGACCTTTGTTGCCTTATACATGTAACAAAAAGAGCTGTTGATTTTTCTCTTCTCTCTAACTATATACGTAAACATATGGGAGAACCTATCTATTTTCCTTTATGAAATACCCTCCATGGAGACTATCGCCCTAAGGACCACTTGAGGATTTGGCTTACCCATCAAAGGCCTTCAGATCTGATGTTTCCAACTTTGGCGTCTGCCAATACAAGCTTGTTTGACTCATAAGACGTAGGTCTTTTTGAGTTCAAACTATTTGGTAAGCCTTCATCTTCTTGGTGGTGGATCACTCACCTTCACTACCTTGATGTCATAATGATTTTAGGAACACTTGGCTTATGTCCCTTTAAGGATCATTTGGACCACCTAATTGGTTTCTATTTTTTTTACTTATGGACTTTACATTTATTCTTTTGTTTCTTAATTTTTTTTCAATGCAAAATCACTGTGTATTAATTTAATTAGGGTTTACACTGTTTGTTTTGACTATTGGGAGATCTATTAATTAGTCTCTGTTGACTTGAAGTCTTAGCGCTGCACTTTTACTTTTACATTATCATTGTAATTGTCTGTTTGCTGTGTTAGCTGTGGTTTCATATTTAAAGGTGTAGCGCGGTATTATATTTGTATATTTTTTTTTTCACTTTGCTTCCTTGAACCTAATGCAGGAACAAGGTCATCTAGTGCTAAGGGAAAAGATGCCAAACTGTGTCCCCCTCCCCATCCTTTAGGGTTAGCAGTGATGTCACTATCACTACTCTTGTCTGCCTAGTAACAGAAGCAACTGGCACAGGACATCCCCATCCCTGCAATAAACTATTGCACCCAGCCCAGGGCAGCTGTCCCTCCTGCCCACCCCTTCTTGAACCTGTTATTGTTCCTATTGCCTGTACCCTGATCCTGATGCCTCTAGCTGTTCCTCTTGTATCTGATCCCTGCCTGAGCTCTCTTCCTGACCTGTTTTACCTGCTGCTCCTTGCACCTCCTGCCTGATCCAGCCTTACCCAATATTTCCCCTAGCTTTGTATATAGTTCATCAAAGTTACCTAGTTTTTTTAGGTCTTTTTTTTTTTCACTAGGTTTCACTGGTTACGTGTGTTTCACTATTGCTTGTATATTATTTGTGGTGTTGGATGGTTTTGTCACTTAATGTTTTATTAATAGTTTTTATTATAATTTCAAATAGTTTGGGTCCAATCTCCTTTGTGCAGATTCACAGATCTCGTCACACCTGCTTTTATTAGCTATCAGCACTTGATATCTTAATATAACGCTGAGGTCAGCAACGACCAGATTATCTGCAACTGGGAGGTGTGAGGTGTTAGATTGTAGCACCTGCTGTCTTTTGTTGTCAAGAAGCATCCAGAGGAAGTAATGTATTATGTATTAATAGCAGTGGAGGATAGAGAATACAGGTGACAGATTGTGCAGGTTCTCTCAAGTGAGCAGTTACTTAATTATATTCATGTAGCCCGTTCCTTAGTTGATCAAAACCGCTTTTCATTAACATGGGATTCAAGGCCTAAATTCGCACCTGAATCGGAACCAAAGACGCACAAGACCCTTTCCAAATGCAGACTGCGGCCACCCAGGAGATGTGTGAACCAGCTCCATTGAGAGTCGTCACACTCTCCTGTCATGCAAATTGGATGCGGGGAAACCCCAATCCAATTCACATATATGTGAACCCAGCCTTAGGGTCCATTTACACCACAATGTGTGCGTTGAGCCCGGGTAAACGTATGTGTGCTGATGTGCGTTGCCATTCTGCGTTGCATTGTGTTTTAATATGCACATTTCTTCTCACTTTCTGGAATAAGCAAATGGTCTACAGCAGGGATGCCCAAAACTTTCTAAAGAAAGGTCCCAGTTTTACTATCCTTCAGACATTAAGTGGTCCGACTGTGACCACGGAGAGTAGAAAATGCCCCAGCATCAGTGGGAGTTGTATATATAGGTTTTTAATATAGGTTTTAGTCTTGGTGGTCAGTGGTTATAAATGAATTACATAGCAGCTTCAGTCAGTAGAAGGAGGAATAGTGTCGTATTGTTGGTGTCAGTGAGAGGAATGCTGTCCCATTGTTGGTGTCAGTGGGAAGTATAATGCCCCATTGTTGGTGTCAGTGGGAAGACTGGTGCCCCATCATTGGTGCCAGTAGAAAGAATGGTGTCCAATCATTGGTGTCAGTGGGAGGTATAGTGCCCATCGTTGGTGTCAGTAGGAGGAATAGTGTCCTATCAATGGTGTCAGTGGGAGGAATAGAGTACCATCTTTGGTGTCAGTGGAAGGAATGGTGTCCCATCATTTGTGTCAGTGGTAGGAATAGTGCCTTGTATCATATATATATAGTGCTCTAAGGACCAGATAAAGGCAAGCAAAGGGCAGCATCTGGCTCTCAGGCAACAGCTTGGAGACTAAGGGGCAGATTCTCGTAGATCGCCGCATCTCTGCGGCGGCGTAACGTATCCCATTTAGGTTACGCCGCCGCAAGTTTTACGGGCAAGTGCTTGATTCACAAAGCACTTGCCTGTAAAGTTGCGGCGGCGGCGTAGCGTAAATCCCTCGACGCAAGCCCGCCTAATTCAAATTATCCGGGTAGGGGGCGTGGATCATTTAAATTAGGCGCGTTCCCGCGCCGATCGTACTGCGCATGCGCCATCCCTAAAATTTCCCAACGTGCATTGCGCTAAATGACGTCGCAAGGACGTCATTAGTTTCGACGTTAACGTAAATGGCGTCCAGCGCCATTCACGGACGACTTACGCAAACAACGTAAATTTTCAAATTTCGACGCGGGAACGACGGCCATACTTAACATTGACTGCGCCTCATATACCCAGGGGCAACTTTACGCGTCGCAAATCTAACGTAAACGTCGTAACTTCAGTGCGTCGACCGCGCGTACATTCGGGAATTCGCGTATTTTGCTAATTTGCATACTCGATCGGGAAAACGACGGAGGCGACACCTAGCTGCGGAAAAAAAAATTGCATTTAAGATCCGACAGCGTAAGAGCCTTACGCCTGTCGGATCTAATGGTTATCTATGCGTAACTGATTCTAAGAATCAGTCGCATAGATACGACGGCCCAGATTAGGACTTACGACGGCGCACATGGCGTTGCGCCGTCGTAAGCCCTTTCAGAATCTGGGCCTAATGGTCTACAACATGGAAGAGTAGCCAAACCTGTGCTGGCCTGCTGAATTTCCCACACTGCACTGACACGCATTACCATCTGTTGAGTGACGCTGCTCTAAAAAAAATAGGGCTTAATCTACTCTTTTTCACTGCAAACCAGTGCATATTAGTGCAACACACCTATGGGAACTACTCCCATTCACATACCTTATTTTTTACGGGTCCTTGAGTTGGCATGCTTTGAAAAAAAATGTGCCAATGTATCTTGTGTGAATGAAGTTCAGCTATGGACACTCCTGCTCTCCCGTCAACAAAACAATCCAATCATTTCCCTGCAACCACAAGAATCAATTCAGTGTGCAAACGTAGAAATAAGCCGAAATGTGTTCCTACCAACTCTATCCAGCCATTATCCACTCCCATCTCAGTCACCATTCATCCAGGTTCTGTACCAGTTCTTGTCACCATTCAATATGACCCTGCTTCTGCTCCAGACCAACATGCTACTATACCAGTCTCTGTCCAGTGTTTGTCACCATCCGCTGTCATGAAGCATGTGTCATTGCCAACCATTGATCAACTTTCTTGCCTTCCAGATATAGATTGGCCAGGTAAACATGACTGGTCAACTTGTTTCTGCTCTGTCTGTCTCTCTGCAAGTTTTCCCTGTTCATCCTTCCTCCTGCCACCTCCTGGTAGGCCAGTCCTGATGGTGTCGACATGCACAAGGTAGACTTCTTGTGAGGTGGTGAAAACTAGTTATCACTTAAGCAGTCCATAGATGATTCAGCCCCAATTCACCCATCCACACATTCAAGGTTAAATGGGGGAATCCGTACCGCTGAGCTATTGTGTTCTGGCGACAGGGAGAGTTCTGTCAGAATACAATGATCAACGCTGCCGGCTATAGCCTGCGGTGCTGTGTGCGTAACATTTATATGACAGGCTGGTTGTAGAGAATGCATAGAATGCATTAACCACTTTAGTACTGCAATATAGCTGAAAGACAGCCACAGCTCAGCTCTCTAGTTCTAGGAGGGTGTCCATGGACGTCCTCCCAGAACCTCGCCCCTTGCGCGCCCCCCAAGTTTGTTCACATGTGGTCCGCTGTGATTGAACACAGATTCACCCTCAGGCAGAAAACCAGTCCTTGAACTTTGTTTTGTGTTTTTATTGAGGGGATTCAACTTGGAAGGGGATGGGATATTCATGCCATGGCCACCTGATTGCAGGAAAGGTATATGGGACCAACTATATACACCTCTGGTATATACAACTCCTTTACTTCCAGCTCCAGCACAACTTTTGATCTCACTCCCCAGCACGTTACTTGCTTCTGCAGAACTCACTCTCCAGGACCAGCTAGCACTGATATGCAGGCCTGACACTGACTCAGCCAGGCCCAAAGCGAATGCCCTTTGCAGGCAGGGACTGCGGGCCCCTATGGTGTATAAAAAAAAGTAGGTAGTCCCAGTGCTCGTTGTTCACGTGGCTACTGAGCCCAGTACCACATCTTCAGGCCCTGCTAGCCCTCCTGACTGCAGCTGCCTCTCTCTCCACTGCCCATGCCATCACAGTCCACTCCACTGGCTCTGAACCCATCCCAGACTGCTTGCTCCCAGTACTTTCAGGGGTGCCTCTCAGACCTCCTGACTGTATGACATTCACCAGCCCTCCTGGCTCGACTTATAGTTCCTCCTGGAGACTTACATGACAGTGCTCTCCTGCTGTCCTCTCCTTGCTTCCGTGCCTCCCCTGACTGGGGAGCTCCCTCCAAGGCCACGACAGTAGCACTCCATCTTTAGCTTCAACCGAACAATTCCTCCCCAGCTGGGCTGACCCTGAGTATTTAAGGAGGCCTGCCCCCTGCCAATCCAAGTTGGAAATTGGTCAGGGCTCCTCAGAATACCCAAGGCAGCTCCACCTTTCCTCAACTCCTTCCCTTCCAGAAGATGCTAGAATATTCTGGAAAGAAGTGAAAGGTCTTGGTGATGCTGCCTGTGAATCACCAGTTCTGCCTGAGTCACTAAACCCTGACCCAGAACAGAAACACACAAGCATGACAGTTGACCTACACTAGAAAAAATGCTATCTCTCTCTAGCACACTAACTAAATGGTGCTACACTATCGCTGTACTTTACACAATAATATTGTAAGAGAACTACTAGTTTCTGCCCGATGTGCGCGCCCACGGGTGCCCACACGTGCATGTGCACGCACACGCGCACAAGTGCGTCCTAGTGCTAATTGGCGCCAGACGGCCTATTTAAGAAAGTGCCTTAACCCCAGACTCCTGCTGACCGGTCTTTAAATGTGTCCTGATCCTCTGAACCTTGCTTGTTACCTGCTTGATACCTGTTACTGATCCCAGCTTCATCTGACTCTGATATACTTGATTACTGGTACCTGACTCCGGCCTTTACCGTACCTCGTTCCTGCTTATGCCTTGTACTCTGCAGTCCGCCTGTTACCGAACCCGGCTATCTCCACGACTCTGCTTCCATCATCTGCCCGGCTCTAACACTGCCTCTGGGAACCTGTGCTGGCTCTCTATCATCACAGCTCTCCTGGGTCCAGTGCTCTCCTGTCTCCTGACCACAGGAAGTACTGACAAGCCAGCAAGCCTGAACCTGCAAGTTGGTTGGAGTTCCTCTTTAATCTCCGCTGATCTTCTGAGTTCCATCCCAGTTCTTTACCTGCTGTCCTGCTACTGCCACCGAGCCTACAACTCCCACTGCAAGTTCTACAAGCAACATTCCCAGGCACTCGTGTTCCTCCTGTCCCTAGCCACATTTGTTCTACCTTCAGTGGGGCTTGGGTAGGAGATACAAGGGAGGCCGACCTCGTCATATCAGACTCCTACCAGGTACGTGACAAATATTAGTTTGTAGGCGGGTGATGGCCTGACTATTCATGGCCACGGGGGCAGCTGGAGCACTCCTAACTCAAAAGCCTAACCTTCTCAGGCAGCCCTTGCTCTGTATCTCTCCCACTCTTCCTCTTAATGTGTGGGTGGGGGGCCTCTGCTCACTGGTTACGCAGATGTACCCTCCACACTCTTAGGGGTATCAGGATGCTGGCCCACTTCTCCCAGGGCTCGACAGCCAGGTGGCATCACTGTACTGTCCCACTTCATCTGCTGCTTTTTATCTGAAAAACTCACATGGAGAGTGAATGCAGATAAACTTCAGGGACTGTTCCTGATTTGTAAAAAAAAGTCCCTCTGTTCCTCTTTCATTCTCATGTGTGCCTCATTGTGATCTGATCTATATAGTTGTAGATAAAATGTACTATTTATCTCTCAAAAAGTGTTTCCCAGTGCTAAACCTTTCATCCAATTTCTAAATTGCTGCATTTGTAAATTTCAAAAGCCAATAAAAAGGAATAATAGTGGTAAAAAAAGCACTTGTGGGTTTAACTAATAGTCTTTTTTGTATAATTCTCCTTGTCACTTAAGGGGGTGTGTCCTATGCCTACATACTTTTGCTAATAGGTGTCCCTTGTTCCCATCTAAAAAAATTGGGAGCTATGCATGTCTCCCTTCTACTTTCCCCACTCTCGGAGTATGCATGTTTAAGAGGAAGCCCATGGAGATGACAGTTGGTCAATGACGGGTTTATGCTCGGATGTCTAAAATTCTCTGACGTCTATGTCTACCTTTTTGTTTTTGACCCATTACAAGGTCTATGCAACCCCGCAAACCCCCCCCCCCCCCCCACACACACACAGATGTCATTTGCTGAGGTCATGTGACAGATACTTTGACATCTTTGGGTGGTAGAACCCCCCCCCATCGTTGCCTAATCTCTTGTATCTTTCCGAGTGGGTGATGTGTACATACGTAGGATCTAGTCATATGCTAATCCCTCATCTGTCCACTGTATTCATGTGTTAATGTATGACTATACCTTTTGTAATTTTCTGTGTTCTACCAGTGTACACAACATGTGGGTGACCTGCGTTGTTGCAGATGTCATTGCAAATATCCAGGGATGGCCTTGATCTGTCTTCGTATACTGTAGCTGCTGGATAATCTAGTGGTGCTGTCTCTCTGATGTTTCTGGGTCCTATCATACTCTTCTTGTATTCTCACTACCACTGCTTAACCACTGCCACTGTTGTTGTTTTCTCCTTTCTATAATATAGATGGGAAGGTGGGAGCCCCTTTTAGTAGGCAAAGCAAGTGTAGAGACTCAGGAGCACAGTGTAGATACAAGAGCTAAGAGGAGATGAGGATGTGTCACTGGTGTGGCCGCTACCAAAAAAGAAGCATGGGGTATATAAAAAAAAAAAATCTACTGTTGCAGCATCGGTGTGACGTTGCAGCTATCCATGCCAGCTATAAGCCCAAGAACTGAGCGTAAAATTTGGAAATTAGAAAAATCGGAATCCATTCTTAAATTCTAAAATCTGAAATAATAACTAATTAATAATAACTTACCATAACTATTACTAACTATTAAATTCTAGGTATTGGAATTTCCTTTCAAATTTGTCTGTTAGTGAATCTAATGAATATGAATTTATCTGAAGTTACGAATTATTATATAATAATAATTCTCAATTTCAGGCGACAGCACCCCCCCCCCCCCCCCGTTCTCTGCTCCAGGGGGCCCATGCCTGAAGCTGTGTAAGGGGCCCCATAATTCCTGATAGCGGCCCTGAGTGTGCATGAGGTCTGAAGGACGCAGCGGCTGGCTTTCCGGCCCCCTCCTTAGCAACCAGCTATATACAGTGTTTTTAAAGGGGAAATAAATAAAAAAAATGCAAAACTCATTAACCACTTCACCCCCTGAAGGTTTTACCCCCTTGATGGCCAGAGCAGTTTTTGCGATTCGGCACTGCGTCGCTTTAACTGACAATTGCGCGGTCGTGCAAATCTGTACCCAAACAAAATTGACGTCCTTTTTCCCCCCACAAATAGAGCTTTCTTTTGGTGGTATTTGATTACCTCTGCGGTTTTTATTTTTTCCGCTATAAACAAAAGAATTTTGAAAAAAACTATATTTTTTACTCTTTGCTAGAGTAAATATCCCACATTTATTTTTTTTAAAACACATTTCTCTATCAGTTTATGCTGATACGTATTCTGCTACACATATATATAAAAAAAAATCGCTATAAGCGTATATTGATTGGTTGGCGCAAAAATGATTGCGTCTACAAAATAGGGAATAGATTCATGCCATTTTTATTATTTTTTTCCCACTTGTAATGGTGGTGATCAGTGATTTTTAGCAGGACTGTGACATTGCGGAGGACAGATCTGACACTTTTGACACTTTTTTGGGACCGTTGACATTTATGCAACGATCAGAGCTAAAAATAGCCATTGATTACTGTACAAATGTCACTGGCAGGGAAGGGGTTAACACTAGGGGCACTATGAGAGTGTCTAACTGTGGGGGGGATGTGCTTACTGGGACATGACAGAAATCACTGTTCCCGACCACTGGGAGCAGTAGATCACTGTCATGTCACCTGTCAGAATGAGGAAATGCAGCGTGCGCCGACGGAGGTGCGCACTCGCCTGCAACTAAGCCTGCACAAGCCGCTGTACACCTACGGCGATTCGCGCAGAAGAGCCATTGTGTCACCGTCAAACGATGGTGGCCGGTTCTAAAGCGGTTGAAAAAAACATAAAAAACGCAACACTTGCATTTCTGGTGTCACTCTATTAACCACCTCAATACAGGTCATTTAAACCCCCTTCCTGCCCAGGCCATTTTTCAGCTTTCAGCGCTGTCACACTTTGAATGACAATTGCGCAGTCATGCAACACTGTACCCAAATGAAAACACAATATTTTAATTTTTTTTGCTATAATATTCAATTTCTTTTTTTTTAACACATTTTTTCCTCAGTTTAGACCGATACGTATTCTCCTCCATATTTTTGGTAAACAAATTGCAATAAGCGTATATTGATTGGTTTGCTCAAAAGTTATAGCGTCTACAAAATAGGGGATAGATTTATGGCATTTTTATTTTTTTATTTTTTAACTATTAATGGTGGTGATCTGCGATTTTTATCGTGACTGCGATATTGCGACGGACATATCGGACACTTTTGATACTATTTTGGGACCATTTATACAACGATCAGTGCTATAAAAATGCACTGATTACTGTATAAATGTGACTGGCAGGGAAGGGGTTAACCACTAGGGGGCGATCAAGGGGTTAAATGTGTATCCTAGGGAGTGATTCTAACTGTAGGGGGAGGGAACTCACAAGGGGAGGAGACCGATCAGTACTGGGAACACACATTAATCTCCTCTCACCTGACAGAACATGGATCTGTGTGTTTACACCAGGGCTCAAGTCCTGCAGGAACGCGTGGGAACGGAGTTCCTGCACTTTTTTCACAGCAGGAACGCAGTTCCCTTTGCAGGACTAGAGCAGCCGAGCCGCCCGAGCCAATCCTTCACTAAGCGGCGATGCCCAGCTCGAGTCACTATCAGGGGCAGACAAACCTTAGTAATCCTTTATGTTACTGGCCGCTTCCTGTATATGGATTCATCGGGTAGTGTGCGGGTATTCCGTCACTTCCTCGATACCGCAATGTCTCCTGGGAGCTTTTGTCATTGTTCCCAGGAGACATTGCGGAGGTCTGCCATGAGTTATCGCGGGAATTGAAAATAACTTGCTTCTTTCTAAATCCTGCGATAACTCGCGGCAGACCTCTACAGTGGATCGAAAAGAAAAAAAACATGCGGTTTAGTAATTATGCATATGAGCGTATCATTTTTTTTTTTTGGGTGGGAGAGTGGATCTTGGGTGGGAGTTCCCACACTTTTTTCCCCAGGACTTGACCCCTGGTTTACACACACAGATCCACGGTCCTGCTCTCTTACCAGGCAATCGTGGGTGCCTGGTGGACATTGCGGCCGCCGGGCACCCGCATTTGTACCCGAGTGACGCGGCGGGTGCGCCCGTCCTGGAGGGCTGAGGACGTCATACGACGCCCGGCCAGAACGAGAGCCGCACCGCTCAGCCGTCATTTGACGGCCAGCGAGCGGCAAGCAGTTTAAGTATATTACATGCTGCGGGAAAAAAGTCCCCGTCCCTTTCCAAAAATGCACCCGCTGGAAAGAAAACGCATAGATTTGAACGTGCAAGGAAACCATGTTAAATGGACAGCAGTCTGTTGACAGCAGTCTGTTTCTGGAAAACGCACAAAAAAGCGCATAGGTGTGAACGTACTGTAGGGTCAACGTGCGACAAAACACACAAAAATGCGCCTTTTGGAAATAATGCAAACGCGCTGAAATCACGGGTCGCGTGTCATTAAATATTGTTTGCACCCCAAGCGCGGGTAGCAGACGCACGTTTTGCTGTGAGCGCATTGAAAAAATGCCCTGTGACCGAAAAAGTTCTGGAGCTACTATGGGGCGTTTGTTGTGCGTAGGGCTGCCCTAGGCGTGACGCACGTTAATGTGTAGAGAAAACGCGCATTCTGGCTGTGAATGGGGCATTACGATGGGCATGGGGCGAAGAAAAAGCCAACAGCAGGTGATCAGCGAATCATTAAGCGCGCCACAAAGTGCTCGCTGTCAGTTCATTTACACTGACGACAAAGCAGCAGCAGCGTTGTGATAAGCGGTGAGGAATCACAACTATTCATGTAGAAAGCCTGCCAGGCTGAGTCTAAACAACCCCCGGTGGCTGTGGGCTGGTTTCATCCAGGGAGTCTGCCTGGAACAAATAATAGTCCCCATTAGCCGGCCTGGCCAGTGCACAGTAAACAGTGATCTAGCAGGTGTTCCTTCCCCTATAGGCTCTGTATGCACATTCAAATCACCTCAGGGAAGAGGCAGGCTGGAGTCTGTCAGCTCTCTGCTGATTTGCCTGGCAAATCCTTCAGCAGCAGCAGCTGTCGTCTCCAGGAGTCACTCAGGAGCTGAAGTCACAGACAGGATGCTTCTATGGAGCGCCTCTCTTGCACACGCCACTTTCTGAAGTGCTGCATGTACATCCTCGTATCAGGTAAGTCCCTTTTAATTTTCATTTTTAACCCTCGCTTCTAACCGTGCCACCATGATGTGCGGTCACCCAGGGCAACTGGATGCCAGTGGGCTGCAGATGGGTTGCTACGGATTACTGCGCTTGGCACAGTCTTAGATCTGTGTGGTGCTCCTCTAAGGAAGCACTAAGTGATAAATGTCCCCAACTTTCAGGGACCAGTTGTACCTGTAATGTTTAGTCCCGGCAAATGTTCGAGATTACTTTGCACACAGCGGTGTGATAAATTCCTTCCTTTTCCACATGTGTGACCTGTGTGACATTTGCCGCTATGACCACTTTTAATATTTCTTTCGAAAGTAAAAAGTAATTATTTTTATATATTAAATAGGTGTAAGGTTCGGAGATTTTCTTTTTTTCTTTTTTTTTGCGGGGTATGTGTGTGTGACATTTGCCGCTATGACCACTTTTAATAAATTGTTCTTTTTTTTAGAAAGTAAAAAGTATTTTTATTTTTTTATATTAAATAGATGTAAGGTTCGGAGATTTTCTTCTTTTTTTCTTCTTTTTTTTTTTTAAGGGGTATGTATGGGTGTCACATTCACCGTCAATATGTGTGACCTGTGTGACATTTGCGGCTATGACCATTTTTAATATTTTTTTTTTTTTTTAGAAAGTAAAAAGTTTTTTTTTTATATATATATATATTAAATAGTTGTAAGGTTCAGAGATTTCCCCTTTTTTTTTTTTTTCAGGGGTATGAATGTGTGTTACATTCACCGTCAATATGTGTGACCTGTGTTACATTTGCCGCTATGGCCAATTTAAACACTCACTGTTTTTGGAAAGGATTTTTTTTTTTATATATGCATATACTTTATATATTGTATAATACATAATTTATATAATATATATATATATATATATATATATATATATATATATATATATATATGTATGTATAAGTAAATAAGGTTACCTGAATAACTGTTGTCCCTATTTTAAGGTTGCCTGGATAACTATTGTTCTTATTATAAGTATACCTGGATAACTATTGTCCTTATTATAAGTATACCTGGATAACTATTGTCCTTATTATAAGTATACCTGGATAACTATTGTCCCTATTTTAAGGTTACCTGGATAACTATTGTCCCTATTTTAAGGTGACCTGGATAACTATTGTCCTTATTATAAGGTTACCTTGATAACTATTGTCCTTATTATAAGGTTACCTTGATAACTATTGTCCTTATTATAAGGATACCTGGATAACTATTGTCCTTATTATAAGGATACCTGGATACTCAAAATAGAAGAAATGGCCACACACCACTATAATGATCCAAGATCCTTTATTAGGACATCCCAAAAGACACTCCAGGAACAGAATGCCTGGTAAATACTGGGTATTCTGTTCCTGGAGTGTCTTTTGGGATGTTCTAATAAAGGATCTTGGATTATTATAGTGGTGTGCGGCTATTTCTTCTATTTCTGTTATACACAGTGGCAAGCCCGGGCGGGCACCCACTGGATCCATCAGGCTTCTCCTTCTCACCTGGAGCAGCGAGTTCTTCTTGTTCAGTCCATACCTGGATAACTATTGTCCTTATTTTGACATATTCTTACGCTGGTGATAACCTGAGCTTCTGATTTTCGTTGTTGCCGATACTTCTATTTTTTTTGTATTTAATATTTTCAATAAAAATATTGGAAATCTAAATTCATGTAAGGTTCAGAGATTTGTTTTTCACTATCTTCTTTTCTTTTCTTTCGTTTTTAAGAAATATGTATGGGTGTTACCTGCGTTATTTTACTTTTAAACATTCATTGTTTTTTTTAGATAGAAAAATATATATTTTTTTATTAATAAATACATGTGAGGTTCGAAGATTTGCTTTCCACTGTCTTATACTATTTGCTTTCTTTTAGACGTTCAATATTATTAAGTAGATGTGAGGTTCGAAGATTTGCTTATTAAATTTTCTTTTAGGGGGGCTCAAGGAATATTGTATTTATGGGTTTGCTTTTACAGTTTTTAAAGAGGATTTTTTTTCTTTTTTAAAGCTGAAAAGCTATTTTATATAGCACTTGATAATGTAAGAAAACAACGTGGTTTAATTGGTAATTATGGAATTGAATTGACCAAGATCTAACAACAAAGACTATTGAAATATTTTTAAATGCTGAAAATGTGTGGATTGTTGAAAGCCATGGAGATACCAATCTTGTTTAGTGAATATTTGTATTGAGAAGTTGTAAAAGTCCCCATTTCCAGGGACAATGTTGGATTTTGAAATGTTGAAGCTGGATTTTTTTTGTCCCTGGAAATGTTTGAGATTACTTTGTGGACAGCAATGCAAAAATCCTTATTTTTCCAAAATAAATTTGCTTTTCACTATTGTATTCTACTTCCTTTGGGTGAGGAATGAGGTTTGGGTCTGGATTTAATAAAGAATATTATAAATGTGAAGCAGCTAGTTTAAATTTATTGTCTTATAGTGTAAACTGTGAAGAATCAAAGTGGTCTTCTGAAAAAATTAGAAATAGAATTGGCCAAGATCTTGCTAGCAACTGAGTCGATGGAAATCCTTTAAAATGCTGAAAATTTGTGGATTGTTGGAAACCATGGAGATACCTGAACACCAGTTTATATTTGGATTGACTTGACACTTATTGATAATGACACATACTTAATAGTATAAGAAAATAAAATGGTCTTCTTTTAAAATGTGAAAAATAATTGGCCAAAATCTGGCTAGTAACAGAGAACTTGTGGATTGTTGGAAACCTTAGGGATATAAGAACCATGGAGATATAAGACCTGAAAACCTATTTAGGGTACATTTGTATTAAGGTAGCATTTATCGGCATACTTTATTAAGGCTCCTGATATAAGGTCCCTAGTAGGGATGCGTTCAGGCATGTTCAGACACGTCTGATCCCTAGTACCAAGGCTGGAATGGGTAAGAAAATAGTATTGTGGTCTTGCTTTACTCTATCCTCAGTTCAGCCCCCCCACCAAGGACAGGACATTGTATGCATGTAGTTTGTTGGTTCTGCTTGCATTTGGGAGGTTTCCTCCAAATAACATAAAGAAGTAAATGTTCCCTATTTCCAGGGACAGCATTGGAGTTTGAAAAGTTGTACCTTGTTTCTGGAAAAAAAATTGATTACTTTGCACACAGTGGCATAATGAAAACCTTACTTTTCCACCACAGGTTTTGTGTTCACGATCTTATGAAAATGTGAAACAGCTATTTTATATAACACTTTGTAGCAGTCTTTCTCAACCTTTTCAATACAAAGGAACCCTTGAAATAACTTTCCGGTCTTGGGGAACCCCTGCTTAAAAAACGACTATATTTATGATATATTAGTGTGGTGGTCAGTGGGAAGAATGCTCCTTACATTTGTGGTCATTGGGATGAATTCCCCCCTTATAGCTAAAAAGATCAACAGTGTCAGTGGAAACCTATTTTGCCGCTTACACACGATCGGACATTCCGACAAAAAAAAACTTGGATTTTTTTTCGACGGATGTTGGCTCAAACTTGTCTTGCATACACACAGGCATAAATGTTGTCGGATATTCCGATCGCCAAGAAAGTGGTCACGTACAACATGTACGATGGGACTATTAAAGGGAAGTTCAATACCAAGTGCGCCACCCTTTGGGCTCCTTCTGCTAATCTCATGTTAGTAGAAGTTTGTGAGAGACGATTCACCCTTTTCAGCCTCGTGCTTTTCAGTTCGTTGCAGCGTGACAAATGTGCTATCTCCATTACAACTGCTAGTTTTACCAGACCGAGCCCTTCCGTCTCGTACTTGAGTCAGAGCATGCGTGGAATTTTGTGCGTCAAAATTGTCTACACACGCTTGGGAATTTACAAGAACGGATTTTGTTGTCGGAAAATTTGAGATCCAGCTCTCAAATTTTTGTTGTTGGAAATTCCGACAGCAAATGTCCGATGGAGTCCGATGGGACAACAAGCTCCCATCAAACATTTGTTGTCGGAAATTTTCCGAGCGTGTGTACGCGGCATTACACTTGAGGTCATTGGGAGAAATTCCCTCCCTTATAGATAGCTAAAAAGATCAACGATGCCAGTGGAAACCTATTTGAGTGGCAGAAATTGTCATTGCTCAAAGAACCCCTAGGAACCCCAGGGTTCCACTGAACCCTGGTTGAGAAACCTTGCTTTATAGTGTATAGAAACAAAATGGTCTTCTGATAAAATATGGAATTGAATTGGCCAAGATCTAAAAACATGGAAATATTTGAGAGCTTGTGGATTGTTGGAAACCATCGAGACAGGAGGCTCGTGGAGATACAAGGGCCATGAAAATATCCGGACCATGGAGATACAAAGACCATAGAGATACGAGTCCTCAATGCCAGTTTTGGGTATATATGTACTGTATGGTGGTTGTATTTTTCAGCATACTTTAATAAGGCTCTTGATAAGAGGTAACTAGGCTAGAATGACAATAGCACAGTGATTTTGTTTTACTTGGTCCTCAGTCCAGTCCCCAACAAGGACAGGACATCCTCTGCATGTAGTTAGTTCTGCTTGCGTTTGCAAGGTTTTCTCCAGAGGCCAAAACTATAAATGTAGGGTCAGTAGCTTCCATCTGTACTCGGCCCCATTGTTTGTCAGGGCTCTTAGCGGTAAGCTCCTTCAACTTCATGGATGTGAACAGTTTAATGTTCTATATAAACTGCTGTGGGAGAAGTGCCAATGCTATATGAAGATAATTAGGAAATGTGGAAGCGTGAGTTCCAGCATGATCTCCCGGATTATAATTAGGTTTTGGATATAAATTAAAGAACATGTTTGCTTCTAGAACTGAGGATATCATGGCTCACTTCCAGTGTGGAACTGCACATCCCAGCGCTCTCCACGTCATTTAAAACACAGTTCTATCTAGGTGGCATGCATTGGTATAGATGTTCACCGACATACTGATTTTTACAGGTAAACAGCAATGTTTTATTTATTCGCAGCCGTAGAACCCCAACATCCAGCAGCACACAAGTAAATGGATAGTTATTTATCGGCATTAAAATTTGGGGTGCTTATTGCAGTTGATTGAAAAAATTAAAGCTGGCACTGAGAAGGAAAGTTTATCATTTAAATTAATTGTTGATTATTGCAAATTGGTAATTAGATAGTAAATAATACTTTGCCAAACATTGGCAATTGTATACCCATTGGAGGAGTCCCAGCATTTGGCAAATATTGCCAATGTTATACTCATTGGAATAGTCCGGCATTTGTCCGGCATTTGCCAAATATTACCAATTTTAAACCCCTTGGAGGAGTCCCAGCATTTGGCAAATATTACCAATTGTATACTCATTGGAGGAGTCTCAGCATTTAGCCAATATTGCCAATGTTATACTCATTGGAGGAGTCTCGGCATTTGCCAAATATTACTAATTTTAAACCCATTGAAAGATTCCCAGCATTTGCCAGGCATTGCCAATATTATGTCCATCGGAGGAGTCCCAGCATTTTCCAAATATTGCCAATTTTATGAACATTGTTGGAGTCCCAATATTTTCCAACTACTGCCAGTTTTATACACTGGAGGAGTCTCAGCATTTGCCAACATTACCAGTATTATACCTATTACAAGAGTCCCAGCATTTGCCAAATATTGCCAATGATATACCCATTGGAGGATTCCCAGCATTTGCCAAACATTGCCAATATTGTACCCACTGGTGGAGTCTGAGCATGTATAACACACATACCCCTGGCGACCAGCTATTTTGGCCACAATTGCTGTAGTATATATTTGGATCTCCTATTCTCCAATGAGAAGTCCCGGACTCAGTAGCATTTGCCATATTTATATCAGGGTCAGCATTAGCATTAGTTGGCACAGATGGCTTTGAGACATCTGCCTTTTTACAGTTGTATCAATGATTCACTACTGAGTGCTATGGAGTCCTGTCGTGCTCACAGTGCAACCATACACATTGTACTGTCACCACACTGCAAATGACAACTGAAGCCTAAATTTCTAAGCCTAAATAAACTAATACCAGTTATAATTCCAAAGAACAACGCAGGTAATTTTGAGACACAAACCCTAAATGCAGACGTGCCGACATACCCACACTGATTTCTTAAAAATATTTCTTGATTCCATTTCTCACGGAATCAACTGACTAGTTGGCACGGGCACCTGCTCCAATTTTGCTCCACATTTGTTTTTGGCCGCATTTTTGAGAATAAGCCGCATTAACATAAACGTTAATGGAAATTAAGAGACTCTGTTGCTTTGCCCTGCATGGAAAGAGCATAGATTGAGTAACAGAAGTTGATTAATCTCCAGTGCCATTGTATTCTGCCATATTTTATTGTAGCATTCTTTACTTATTTTTCATATTACTAGGCATATTTAACCACCTCAGTACCACCGTAATTATAACTATTACCTCATATTGAGGTGGTTATACCAGGATCATGGTTGAGGCTACAAGCATGATCTCAGTACCATTTTTTTAGCAGCTGATTCCCTACAATGAAAAAGTTATCCAAGTGGCTATACAGCAGCTTGATCATTTTTACAGGTGGCGGAATGGGTCCCTCCCCCTTCTGCCGTCACCTTTCCCAGGCTCTCCTGTCTGACCAAAAAACTCAGAACAGATCTGACCGATGACATCGGCTGCTGTACAAACAAAGAGAGAAACTGGTGTTGTTCCCTCCTTTCTGTGAGATCAGAAACCGAAAGCCGCGAGGATTTGGTCATTTCCGGTTTCGGTTTGTTTGTTTACAAGCTATTAGCGGTCTCGGTTTCATCAGATGCTTTGGAGGCCAGAGGAGAAATCTGGAGTCTAAAAGACCCTGGATCTCTCTATAAAGAGGACCTGTCACTTCCCATACAATCACAGAGGTAATTGTTTATCCCTTTTGATAGCAATAACGTTTTTTAAAAAAAATTAAAAGGTACGGTGTAAAAAAATATATACATTTCCAAAAAAATTCTAATAAAATACGGCGTATACACGTTTAAATCTTGACATGTTAGGTACATATTTAGGCTTGGTTCACACCTATGCATTTTGTATTGTTTTGTGCAGAAACACACTACAGTCCATTTAATATGGTTTCCTATGGGACACTTTCACATCTATGCTTTTTTTTGGAAAAGCTCAGGGACTTTTTTATAAGCGAAACGGTGCATTTTTGGTTCAACAGACTTTAATGGAGAAGCTGCAAAAAAGCATGTACTGCGAATTTACCACGATTTGTGTTTTCCACCACACAACAAATTGGGCAAAAAAAAAAAAAAAAAGTGTGAAAAATGTGTGAAAAATGCTTCAAAAATGCATGCATGCAAAAAATGCACCACAAAAAGCACTGCAGAAATGGATCAAAAGCAAACTGCATTGGTGTGAACCAAGCCTTACTCGGCGTAACATCATTTATTTATTTTACCCATTTTTTTATTGTTTTTGTTTGTGTGTACTAAAATTTATAAAAGTGTATTTTTTACTGAAAATTTGCGATTGACAAACAAAAAGTGCAACATTAAAAATTTTAATAAAACATTTTTTATTCCCCAGGGCCTCTGCTTAAAAAAATATATAATGCTTGGGGGTTCTACGTAATTTTCTAGCAAAAAAATGTCAGAATTGGCGGGGGGGTAAAGTGGTTAAAGGGTAAGTCCATCCAAAAGTGGTGTTTTAGGCCGGGTTCACACTATTGCGAATTGGATGAGGGATCCCTGCGTCCAATTCGCAATAGCAGGAGAATGTGAATGGCTCTCTATGGAGCCGGTTCACATATCTCCGATGCGGCTCTGGTGCGAATTTGCATAGGAGCCCTGTGTGTCTTTTGGTCCGTTTCAGGTCCGAATTCAGCCCAAAATTCGCGCTGAAACCGGACCTGAAACGGTGAAGCAGGACACACAGGACCCCTGCTGGGAGCCGCATCGGCATCCAGTGTGAACCCAGCCTCAGTCACAGTTGGAGCCTGGTGGGTTGAATCAGTCTTTTATGTCTTGGTTACTCCAACAGTGAGAGCTCCTGATGTGACTTTGTTCCTGTCCACCTTGAAAGTTATCAATATAAATTCAGCAAGGATGGTAGGCACTCCTCATAATAGGACAACAGCGGGTATGCATACCCAGGAACTCAGCGCATCAAGAGAGTCCCCAGGAGAATCTGCAGAGAGGTGTATCTTTCTGACCCCTATCAAAGATTGAAACATCAGTTTTGGGTGGACTATTTAACCTCCCTGGCGGTATGATTATTTCAGAAAAAAGGTGCTGAAAGCGGTACCATTATTTGCAAGGAAATTTGGCGTTTTATACTGTAGGCCTGTAATTCTTAGGAATAACTCACTTAAATCTGACCAAACAAGAGTCTAGTAGGCATCCCGGGTATGACATTTTTTTAAAATCAAAATTATAAATTATAATATAATAAATAATTATAAATAATTATAACAAATAATAATATAATTATAATAAAAATTATTCAATAATGTAATCAACTTAAAATCACTGAAATTTGCTCAGTTGCAGAATTGTCGCTGTCATTACTTTTATTTTTTTATGACGAATTTCCCCACAAATCGCTATCGCACAATTCTGCAAGTGATTATAATTTATTATCGCTGTTTTCTAGCTGCTCTAAAACCATTTTTGACATAAAGGGACACTTTTGGTTGCTATGGACAATCTACAGTTTGCAGGGAGAAAGAACAGTTTTTATTATATAAAAGTACATGTAGGACACTGGGCAGACCACTAGGGACAAAGGGGGGGGGGGGTGTATTTTTTACATACAGTACTGTAATCTATAAGATTACAGTATACTGTATGTATTGTGTTTGTTTACCTTTTTGAATTTGGCGCCGTTCTCCGCTCCCGTGCGTCGTAACGTCGCAGGGAACGGAGATCGGCGGCACACAGAGGCACTATGTGAATCGAGCGAGGTCCCGCTCGCTCACACAGCGCGGTGGCATCGCTGGCTCCAGGGACAAGGTAAGTAAACCAAGCCTGTGGATTCAGCGAGGCGAGCCCGAGTCTGGCTCGGGGTTACCGATCGTAGCCAAAAAATCTCACCCCTAGTCAGACTTACACGTGTTAGGATTACAGAACACCTGCTTCATATTCATAACATAGGGTGGAGGTGTACTGTGGTCCGCAAAGGGAACTGGGCAGGACTGATGACGTTGATAACGGTCAGTTAAGGCAGAAGCGCAGGAAGTTATTAACTGACAAGATGTCTGAAAGGATCAACAGGTACTTTTTGCACTTATTGAACAGATTAACCACTTCAGCCCCGGAAGAATTGGCTGCTCAATTTGACTCTGCGTCGCTTTAACTGACAATTGCGCAGTCTTGCGATGCTGTACCCAAAAAAAAAACATTTTTTCCCCACAAATAGAGCTTTCTTTTGGTGGTATTTGCGCTAAAAAAAAAGAGCAACAATTTAGAAAAAAACACAATATTTTGTACTTTTTGCTAAAATTAATATCCCCAATTTTTATTTTTTAAAAAGCTAATTTATTTCCTCAGTTTAGGCTGATATGTATTCTTCTACATATTTTTGATAATACACTGTGGGGCAGATCCACGTACCTGCGCGTAAGAATCCCCCGGCGCAGCGTATCTAAGATACACTACGCCCCCGCAACTTATTTTTTTTCCCGAATCCTCAACGAATTTGTGCCGTAAGTTACGGCGGCGTAAGGGCGCGGAATTCAAATGGATGTAATGGGGGCGTGTTTTATGTAAATACGTTGGACCCGACCTAAACAAAGTTTTTTTTAACTGCGCATGCGCCGTCCGTGGGGGTAGCCCAGTGTGCATGCTCGAAATTAACCCGGAAAAAGCCAATGCTTCCGACGGTGACGTCATTCTACGCAAATCCCTATTCGCGAACGACGTAAAAATTTCAAATTTCGACGCGGGAACGACGGCCATACTTGAGTACGCATCATAACAGCAGCTTTAACTATACGCCGGAAAAATCCGAACGCAAACGAAGTAAAAAAATGCGCCGGCCGGACGTACGTTCGTGGATCGCCGTAACTAGTTAATTTGCATACTCGACGCGGAATTCGACGGAAACGCCACCTAGCGGCCGCCGAAATGCTGCACCTTAAGATCCGACGGCGTACTAAGACGTACGCCTGTCGGATCCCTCCGAGATGCCGTCGTATCTTGTTTTGTAGATACAAAACAAAGATACGACGCGGGAATTTTAAAATTACACCGGCGTATCAATAGATACGCCGGCGTAATCCTTTTGTGGATCTGCCCCTGTGTGTCTGTGTATGTGTGTGTTTGTGTGTGTGTGTGTATGTACAGTATGTATATATATATATATATATATATATATATATTAGTGCTGTCAGTTAAACGCGATATTAACGGCGTTAACGCAAACCCATGTTAACGCCGTCAATTTTTTTATCGCGCGATTAACGAGGCGGCGTTCGGGGGTTATACCGGGATGATGCCTGCAGCCGCAGGCATCATCCCGGTACCGTTGTTTAGAGCGGGCGATCGGCTATCCAAACATAACAACCGATGCGGCTAAAAGCCGCTCGGTTGTTATGCCGGAGGAGCGGGAGGGGACCCTCCCGCCGCCTTTCGGCGCTCTGACCGGGCCTCCCGTCCCACCGGGAGACCCGATCCTCGATCCGCCACCTTCTGTGTCCAGGTTGGAGACTGACACTAAGCCGTAAGCGGCTTTGATTCAGTCTCCGCATTGAAACCACGGAAGCGACGTCATGACGTCACTTCCGGGTTTCTCGGCTGCCAATGGCGCCGGATTTAAAAAAGTACACACTTTGAAGTGCAAAGGAGGGCTCGGAGGTCTTTTAGACCCCCGATCCCTCCATAAAGAGTACCTGTCACCACCTATTGCTGTCACAAGGGATGTTTACATTCCTTGTGACAGCAATAAAAGTGATCAAAATGTAAAAAAATTAAAAAACACAATTTAATATTATAAAAAAATAAAAAATAAATAAGAAAACAAAAAAAATTTTTTTTAAAGGGTGAACCTCCTTAATGGCGCGATTAATCGTGAGTTAACTATGACATTAATGCGATTAAAAATTTTAATCGCTTGACAGCACTAATATATATATATATATATATATATATATATATATATATATATATATATATATATATATATATATATATATATATATATATATATATATATATATATATATATATTGATATACATTTTATATTTTTGCATTAAGAATAAGAATAAGTTAAAAAAATATATATATTTCTTAGTGGAAAGAGTAGAGAAACAAAGTGTGCCTAGTCCCTAGGGATCTCTGTAGCCATCCTACTAGCCCTGTAATATCACAGTACAAGTATTAATAGGTAATCAGCTCATAGAGGTAAGATCCGGAGAGAGGCAGCATGCATACGTTGCGCTCAGACACTCATATTTATAGCTTGAATTATTCAGCGACCACATCTGTCATTCATAGAACCGCTGACAGCAGGGAAACAATGGATGTTACCGTTTACAAATCCTTCCTTTCATGCTGTATAGAGGAGACTTTGTATGTTAAGAGTCCTAAATGATTCATCAATGGACAGTCTGCCCTTTCACTTGTAATTATTTTTTAAAGGGAATCTGTCACCTGTGAAGCAAAATCTCTCATCTGTGTCACTGGAAGGAAAATGAGAAATCCCATTCTGTACTATGTGCCCACTTTATGTATGTGACATATATATATATATATATATATATATATTAGGGCTGTTACTGATCAAAATGTTTCTGTTTGATTAATAGTTTTTTTTTTTAATCGACTAATTTCGATTAATTATAACGCACATACAGATACAACTACTTTTAGCTGATCTCCTTGAAGGCTGATTCCCAGTGCAGCTTCCAACCACTGTAAAAATGGATAGCAGGATACAAAAAACACACAAAGGCAGCGCTCGATGGGAATAGCATTAAAACTTTTATAGTCTACAAGTAGGTAACCAAATAAATATTGCACTGGAGATAAAATCGATGTAGCTACATAAACTGTAAAAATGGTGCGAGTAATACCAAACGGTACCAAAAGCAGTCATAAAAACATGTAGCTAAGTATGATACTGGTATAAAAATGTGTACAACGATACCACTGCTGAATACAGATGAGGAGAAGTTAACATCAGTCCGTCGGCATGTAGATGTCCCATGAAGGGAACTGTCACAACTCCCAGTGGATGGCTGTAGAATCCCAGGTTGATAGAGGGAAGTGATAGAGGGAAGTGATAGAGGGAAGTGATGGAGGGAAGTGATGGAGGGAAGTGATGGAGGGAAGTGATGGAGGGAAGTGATGGAGGGAAGTGATGGAGGGAAGTGATGGAGGGAAGTGATAGAGGGAAGTGATGGAGGGAAGTGATGGAGGGAAGTGATGGAGGGAAGTGATGGAGGGAAGTGATGGAGGGAAGTGATGGAGGGAAGTGATAGAGGGAAGTGATAGAGGGAAGTGATAGAGGGAAGTGATGGAGGTTAGTGATGGAGGGAAGTGATGGAGGGAAGTGATGTAGGGAAGTGATGGAGGGAAGTGATGGAGGTTAGTGATGGAGGTTAGTAATGGAGGTTAGTGATGGAGGGAAGTGATGGAGGGAAGTGATGGAGGTTAGTGATGGAGGGAAGTGATGGAGGGAAGTGATGTAGGGAAGTGATAGAGGGAAGTGTAACAGCCCTTGCGTGTGGCAGATAGTGAGGTCCCGCCGGCATGCAGATATGAAGGGACAGCAAAGGAGCCCTTCAGATGGACACGGCAAGCCCCGCCGGTGTCCGTGACGTCACCGGAACTCAGACGGAAATCCCCGAAGGCCCAGAAGCCAGCGGAGAGGTGAGAACCAATCAAAATAATTTTAATCGATCAAAAAGATTTTGATCGATCAAAATAATAAAAGATTAATCGATTAATTAAAAGTTAATTTGCACAGCCCTAATATATATATATATATAAAAACAAAAAACAGGACATGTATCATTTTGAGCATATTTTTTAGCCTGTACAAGCACATCTATGTAAGCCTATGTATCCATGCACACCAGTATTTACAGAGGTATTAGAAGAGGATTGTAAAGGTTCGTTTTTTGTGTTTGTTTTTAAAAGAACAAACATGTCATACTTTCCTTGCACAGAGCGGCCCCAATCTTCCTTCTCTGGGGTCCCCCGGCGGTGCTCCTGGCTCCTCCTCTTCATCGGGTGCCCCCACGGAGAAGCGCTTTCTCTGGGGGCACTCGTGCGGGCGCGCTGCCGAGTCTTGCTACTGCATCCATTGACACAGACAGCAGGACTCAGCCCTGCCCCCCATGTCACTGGATTTGATTGACAGCAGCAGGAGCCAATGTCTCCTGCTGCTATCAATATTTCCAATGAGGACCCGAAACAACGGCTGAAACTGCTGGGCTCGTTCTCGTCGCTGGAAAATATTTGGAGTGACCACCCTTTTGCTTTCAAAACAGCATCAGTTCTTCTAGGTACAATTGCACACAGTTTTTAAATAAACTCGGCAGGTACAGTAGGTTGTTTCAAATATCTTGGAGAACTAATCACAGATCTTCTGTGGATGTAGGCTGCCTCAAATCCTTCTGTCTATTCATGTAATCCCAGACGGACTCCATGATGAGATCAGGTCTCCGTGGGGGCCAAACCATCTCTTCCGGGACTCCTTGTTCTTCTTTACACTGAAGATAGTTTTTAATGACATTGGTTGTATGTTTGGGGTCGTGTTCCTGCTGCAGAATAAATTTGGAGCCAATCACACGCCTCCCTGATGGTATGGCATGATGGATAAGTATCTGCCTGTATTTCTTAACATTGAGGACACCATTGATCCTGACCAAATCTCCAACTCCATTTGCAGAAATCCAGCCTCGAACTTCACTTTTGCCCGCAGACACACATTATTGTTCCACACATTGGAGGTATGTTTTTTTGGCCGCAATTCATTATCCATTTTGTAAATGGATACAAAACTAGCTAAAAGACTCCGCCTGCTCTGCCCATCCTCCCCACCCTCACAGGCATACTGTAAAGTCTCGGTAGTGGGTGAAGGGGCGGGGCGGCTCCGCCTATCGTCGCCGCCCTCACTCACGGGCACAGTCAATATCAACACTGCTACCGATTCCCCCCACACCACCATTACTGCCACTGATAACCCCCCACCACCATTACTGCCACCGATACCCCCCCCCACCACCATTACTGCCACTGATACCCCACCACCATTACTGCCACCGATACCCCCCACCACCATTACTGCCACTGATACCCCCCACCACCATTACTGCCACCGATACCCCCCCACCAACATTACTGCCACCGATACCCCCCACCACCATTACTGCCACCGATACCCCCCACCACCATTACTGCCACCGATACCCCCCCACCACCATTACTGCCACCGATACCCCCCCACCAACATTACTGCCACCGATACCCCCCCCCCACCACCATTACTGCCACCGATACCCCCCACCACCATTACTGCCACCGATACCCCCCCCCACCACCATTATTAACACCAATACACCCCCCCACCACCATTACTGCCACTGATGACCCCCCCCACCACCATTACTGCCACTGATACCCCCCCACACCACCACTAGTGAGACTGATACACCCCCCCTACACTGCCACTAGTACCACTGATAACACCCCCACCACCCCTGCCACTCATCCCATCCCCCGCACCACCGCTGTCACTAATCCCATCTCTCCCTCACCGCTGCCACTGATCCTATTCCCACCCAATATAATTGTATTTATTTTTTTACCTAATTTCTATCACATGGGGGGGCGGCGGCTTTGAAGGACCCGGCCTTGGGGCGGCAAAGGGAGAAAATCCGGGCCTGAGAACGCGGTGACGTAAAACACAACCACGCGCTGAAAAAACCGAAGTTCAATGCTTCCAAGCATGCGTCGACTTAATTCTGAGAATGCGTGGATTTTTAACCGATGGTTGTGCCTACTAACGATCGTTTTTTTTCCCCATTGGTTAGGAATCCATAGGTTAAATTTAAAGCAAGTTGGCTTTTTTTAACCTATGGTTAAATAACCTATGGGGCCCACACACGATTGGTTTGGACCGATGAAAACGGTCCATCAGACCGTTGTCCTCTGGTTAACCTATCGTGTGTATTGGGATGCCATTAAAGTTAATGTGTGTGCAAAGGCAGGCGTCCCAATACTATTGGTAATATATAGCCAGATTCACAAATAGTTACACCGGCGTATCAGTAGATACACTGACGTAACTCTGAATCTGCGCCGTCGTAAGTTTAAGTGTATTCTCAAACTGAGATACACTTAAACCTAGCTAAGATACGACAGCCTGCGCCGTCGTATCTTAGGGTGCAATATTTAGGCTGGCCGCTAGGTGGCGTTTCCGTTCGGCGTAGAATATGTAAATCCCTAGATACGCCGATTCACGAACGTACGTACGCCCGTCGCAGTAAAGATACGCCGTTTACGTAAGGCGTTTTCCGGCATAAAGTTATTCCATCAAATAGCTGGCCTAGTCAATGTTAAGTATGGCCGTCGTTCCCGCATCGAAATTTGAAAATTGTACGTCGTTTGCGTAAGTCGTCCGTGAATAGGGCTGGACGTAATTTACGTTCACGTCGAAACCAATACGTCCTTGCGGCGTACTTTGGAGCAATGCACACTGGGATATGTACACGGACGGCGCATGCGCGTTGGGTAACGAATAATTTACATAAAACACGCCCCCATCCTCATTTGAATTAGGCGCGCTTACGCCGGCCACATTTACGCTACGCCGCCGTAAGTTAGGAGGCAAGTACTTTGTGAATACAGTACTTGCCTCTTTGACTTAAGGTGGCGTAGTGTAAATACGATACGCTACGCCGCCTTAAAGATGCTGCGCTCTACTTGAATCTGGCCAATAGTGTATAGTATTGAAAGCATTCTTACTTTACAGCATTTATTCCCACCTGCCTTAAATGTTTGCACAGTACAGTATGCTGGCACACCAATTATGCCCAGAAAAAAAGCAAATCCAATGGTAGTGTGGACATCCCCTGAGAGGCCTGTCATGTGCAGTGGCATTTCTTGTTCATTTGCTTTGGTAAATCAGCCCCAATATCCCGTATGTATCATGCAGTTTTGTGTGTTTATTAAATCTGACCTCCGTCTATCCCGGCAGTCTTGTACAGATTCCTCTGCTGTACTGGAATGGCTTCCTCTGATTTCTCAGTCTCAATCTTCAGCTAATCTAAGACGACTCTTCTGTTGTCTGTCAACAGCGGCTGTGTTTTGGTCTTCTCTGATCCGGATGGTTTCCATTCATATTTACACGCCTTGTGTATTCCAGTAGGTGGTCAGTACATATTATTCAGAGATGATATGAAAACAGAACGGGAACATCCCAAAATAGTGTTCTATCTGTCAGAACGGGAGCCGGAGAATATAGAACCTAATACAGAGATACATGTATTTGTTTTTTTCTTCCTTGACAGTTTTAGCAAAACATTCCATACATCAAGTATATTTAACTCTTTCACTGCCGGGGCCATTTTATGTTTTTTATTCATTTTATTATAATTTTTTTTTTTTTACACGTGTTAAAATACTCATTTTAAATATTGCTTTAGACCCTATACTAGATACATCTAAGGGAAGCTCGCACATAGCATACAGCAAACTAAGTAAAGCAAATAAACTGTTACAAGAGATACAGGTGGTAGATTGCTGGAGGACTACCCATCCACACGAGCGGGACTACACTTTCTTTTCAGCTAAATATAGAACCTATTCCAGAATAGATTACATATTTATATCCCGAAATCTGGTACAGGGTATAGTAGAGGCTTCTATTGGGTCTTTCTCACTGTCAGATCACTCACCGATAAACTGCGTATTGGAATTGGGGAAACCCGTAGCACGTGAGTGGCACTGGAAAATCAATGAGTCCCTTTTAAAAGATCCAGAGTATGAGGGAAAGATAATACAGGAGTTGGAGATGTTTTTTTCTAATAATGAGGTGGGGGAGGTGACCCCAACTTGTATTTGGGAAACACATAAGTGTTATATCAGGGGAGTACTAATCTCATTGGGAGCATATAGGAAACGCCAGATAGGAGCTCAGATAGAAGGGTTGATGGGAGAAATCCGCAGATTGGAAAAAATACACAAAAAGTCATTGGCAATAGAGGCAGAGGAGAAGCTGAAGAAGGTCCGAGATGAATTAAACTTGCTATTAACCGACAAAGCAAAAGCTGCATTAAAAAGAAGCAAACGTGCGTTTTACGAATATGGCAATAAGCCAAGCAGGATGCTAGCGAGAGCACTAGGAGAAACAAGGGCCCACAACCACATAGAGGGAATTAAAACAACAGGAGACAGGATAGTTAAGTCTTCACGAGAAATTGCGAAAATATTTAGAAATTACTATGAGAGTCTATACCAATTAAAGGAGGAACAGAATATAGCAAAGATACAGATGAAGGAGGAAAGGTCGAAAAAGTATATAGAGGAATCAGGAATGCTGAAATTACCTGAGGAAATAGGGAGAAGTTTAGAAGACCCGATCACAGCAGAAGAATTCACAAATACACTCAAATTGTTAAAACCAGGTAAAGCTCCTGGTCCTGACGGATTCACCCTTCTCTACTATAAGACCTTTGAAGATAAGTTGATGCCAAGATTTTTGGATGCATATAATTCGATAAGAGAAGGGCGGGAGATGCCAGAAGAAGCCCTTATGGCACACATAGCGGTTATACAAAAAGAGGGGAAAGATCCAGCGCAGTGCGCAAATTATCGCCCAATATCTTTATTGAATACAGATCTAAAAATTTTCACAAAAATCTTGGCAAATAGACTACTACCATATATTCCAGGTCTGATACACCAAGACCAGGTAGGATTCATTCCAGGAAGAGAAGGTAGAGAAAATACGCAGCGGGTGATAAATGCAATCCACCTAGCGCAGTCCAAAAAAAAGCCTTTAGTACTGATATCTACCGATGCCGAAAAGGCGTTCGATAGGGTGGATTGGAAGTTCTTAAAAACAATCATACAACATATTGGACTGCGAGAGGGGATGCAAAGATGGATTATGAGTCTGTACTCCCGACCGAAAGCGAAAATTAAGATAAATGGTATTATGTCAGACCCCCTCGATATATGCAATGGGACGCGTCAAGGATGCCCATTATCTCCACTTATTTTCGTCTTAACGCTAGAGCCTTTTTTAAGGACACTAAGGATGAGAACAGATATTAGAGGGATTAGCGTGAAAGGGGGGGAACACAAGCTTGCAGCATTCGCTGACGATTTGCTGTTTTTTGTAACTGAGCCGGCATTATCTCTGCCTCCATTGCTAGCAGAGATAGATAAGTATGGTGCACTATCAAACTTTAAAGTGAACTATGATAAATCGGAGGCAATGGGGGTAGAGATGAGCATGGTACAACAACAACAACTGACCAATTTTTTCTCATTTAAGTGGACAAACTCACATATAGGGTATCTGGGGACTAAAATTCCGAAGAAATTAAATAGAATTTTAGAATTAAACCTGGCCCCACTTGCAAGACAAATTAAAAGAGACCTACTGAAGTGGGATAAGGAGGTATTCACGTGGTTCGGGAGGATCAATATCATAAAAATGAATGCAATGCCAAGGTTACTATATATATTACAGACACTCCCAACCAGAATACCTCAGGGATTCCTGAAAGAAATTAGAGCAAAATTTGCGGGATTCATATGAATGAATGAATGAATGAATGAAAAATTTATATAGCGCGGCACATGCGAACTGAATCGCCTCTGGGCGCTTGTTGTTAGTGTCTCATGCCTTTCAGAAAAGCAGGGTTTTGATCTGCCTTCTGAAAGACAGGTGGTTTTGCTCCAACCGAATGCTGGTTGGTAAAGCGTTCCAAAGCCTGGGGCCCTGGAAAGCAAACCTTCTTTCTCCTTTGGACTTGTATTTGGTTATAGGAACCTTGACCAGATTTTGGTCGGTGGAACGCAGAATGCGGCTGCAATTGTGCGGTTTGATCTTGTCGCATAGATATCTAGGAGCCTTCCCATGGATGCACTTATGTGTCAGGCAGAGTGCTTTGAATGCAATTCTGTCTTTCACTGGCAGCCAGTGAAGGGATCTCAGTGAAGGTGAGATTGATTCCCAAGATTTTTTCCCAGTCACCAGTCTAGCGGCCGTATTCTGTACGACTTGGAGACGAGCGATTTGGTACTTGGGTAGCCCGAGGTAAAGGGCATTTGCATAGTCCAGTCTGGAATTCACGATAGATCCCACCACGACTGCTACGTCTTCTTTGGGAATAAATGGAATCAGTCTGCGTAGTAGGCGCATCAAATGGTGTGCCCCGCTGACTACTGACCCTATTTGTGCGTCCATTGTCATGAAGGTGTCAAACGTGACTCCCAGACTTTTGACTTTGGAGCTAGGGGCGATGATTTGTCCCAGGATGGGAGATGGTGTCCAGTTTGTTGTCGGTGATTTCTTCCGACTGGCATCGAAGATAAAGAGTTCTGTTTTAGCACTATTGAGTTTGAGATAACTCTTAGTCATCCAGTTTTCTATTGAAGAGAGACAATTCTCTAAACTTAGATGATGATCCTTTTTGTGGCAGATGCGAAAATACAACTGCGTGTCGTCTGCATAAGAGTGATAAAGTAGATCATGGCTACTGATAATATCAAAGAGAGGACGAAGATAGATATTAAACAGCACTGGTGATAAGGGGGATCCTTGGGGGACCCCACATGTCACCGTGCGTTTTTCTGACGTGAAGGATCCCAGTTTCACTGTTTGTGATCGGTTTCCTAGAAAAGAGGAGAACCATGGTAAGGCATCTTCTGAGACTCCGGCGACTTCTGTTAGTCGTCTCAGTAGCAATCCATGGTCTACTGTGTCAAAAGCAGCGCTTAGGTCCAGCAGAACCAGGAGAGATGATTCTCCTTCGTCTGCGGCCTCGAGCGCATCGTCCCATATTTTCAGTAAGGCCGTTTCTGTCCCGTGTCCGGGGCGGAACCCGGATTGAAATGGATCGAGTAGGTTGTGGGTGTCCAGATGCTGTTGCAGCTGATTTACCACCACTTTCTCCATTATCTTGGACAGAGCATTTAGACTAGTTATGGGACGGCGGTGAGTTGGGTCCATAGGATCCAAATTAGGTTTTTTCAAGATCGGCAGGATTGTGCCCTCTTTCAGCAGGGAAGGCACTATGCCTTCCTTAAATGACTGATTTATAAGCTGCGTGATCGGAGGCGCCAGGATGTCGGCACATTCCTTCAGTAGCTTGGTGGGAATGATGTCATTCGGTGCTGTGCTGTCGCGCAGCAGGCCAATGAATTTTTTTGTTGTATCGATGGAGATGGGTTCCAAAGTGAATTTAGTTGATTGTAGAGGCGTTCGGTCGTTGTTTTGATTGAAGACGGGGCTGAGTGGAGTATTGTTTTGCCGAATACTTACCCGAATTTTCTCAATTTTGTCGATGAAGAAATCCGATAGTTCATTGCAGAACTCTTGGGTGTCTGAAGTGGGGACTTCTAGACATCCAGGATTCATGGTCTGGGTGACCATCCTGAAGAGTTCGCGAGGGCGATTCAGTGCGCTGTTAATCACCCTGGAGAAGTGAAGTTTTTTGGCTTTGAAAATTTCCTTGTGATAGCGCGTAGTTACTGCTTTGTAGATGTTGAGGTGGTCTTCTGACGGACTTCTTTTCCAGGAGGCTTCCGCCCTTCTGCGCTCTTGCTTCAATAGCGACAGTTGGTTATTGAACCAGCTGGACTTATTTTCCCGGCTGCGAAGTTTGCGCTTTGGTGCTGCTAAGTCGGCTGACTGTAGCAGAGCTGCATTAATGGCATCCAAAGTATCTGAGGCTGCTAGCTGAGGAGGAATAGCCCCAATTCGGTTTCCCAGGGTAGATCTGAAGAGTTCCGAGTGGAGCTTCCTCTGAGATCTAGCCCAGTGTATTGTCACCGGCTTGGGTACTTTCATGACTAATGGAGTTCTGGGGATTATGAAGCTGATTGCATGGTGGTCTGTCCATGGCAAAGGTTCATTTCCCACAATATTAATTTTCAGATTTTGTCTGAAAATTAGGTCGAGTGTGTGACCTGAAGCATGCGTTGGTCCGCGTATAAGTTGTTGAAGTCCAAATCCTTCCAGGTGGTTGATGCAGGCATCCGCGATGGGATCCTGTGAGGAGTTAGCCCACAAATTGAAATCCCCGAGCAGCAAAAGATGATTACCGCTAAGGGTGTAGGTGGATATGAACTCCGTTAATGCTGATATCAACTGCGATGTGGGCCCAGGGGGCCTATAGCAGAGGAGAATATGAACGGTCTCCTGAGAGTGAGCTTGAAGTTGAAGCGTAAGGGTTTCCATGAAAGGAAGAGGATTTTGAAGGACCGGTTTAGTGATTGCAATATGCGACTTATGAATCACCGCCAGTCCTCCTCCCCTTTGCCCTATTCTATTTTCCGTTAAGATGCGGTAGTTTGCTGGTACCAGTTCTCCGAGAATGGTGTTGCAATCATCCGACAGCCAACTTTCCGTGATAAAGAGGCAGTCTAGATCGTATTGTAGTAAGAAATCATGGATTTCTGATCGGTGTTTAACTGCTGATCTAGTGTTAAGCAAAGCACATGATATGTGCTTGAGCTGTGTTGAATGATTGAAATATTTGATGATCGATCGATGATCGAACCTCAAAAGTTGATCTGATTTTAAGGTTATTGTGGTGGCGGCAGGCAATGTAGTAGCGAATTGTCTCAGACCCCAAATGGTTTCTGCAGAGTAACGCAACTTAACCATTGTTGCCAGTCACCAAGGGCTGGGGTGCGGGCGTAGGGTGAGAGAGGATTCGAGAATCCTAGCTCAAGGGAAAATGGGATTTTATTTTTTGGTCCAGAGGAAGGCAAAAAACCCTGGGCAAGCTGGCCAATGTGCTGCGGCAGGGAAAAAATTCCTTCCTGATCCCTAAAGGCGATCGGCTCAAAACCCTGGATCAAAAGACTAACGGCTTGTGGAGGGGAAAAAAGGGGGGGGGGAAGCTGGGTGTCACTGCTGCTGGGTGTACCAAAGTAATGGCTGCCAGGCAAAGCGCAGGACCCGGGCTGGGAGGGGGGCTGTCAGCTTGGTAAAAATGCTATTTACCGATAAAGTTGCTGAGCAGGGGGCCTCTGGGGGTGTGGGGGTGAATATCCAGAGCAAACTGTGCTTAGGAATTAAGTGTAAGGAGAAAAAGAGCGGCGCGCCGGTAGGCCGCGGCTGAAGCCGCGGACTTTCCTAAGGTGCGGCGGCCGCGAGAAGGAGCAGGCCGGCGCGGGGGTGAAAGAACACCCAGAAACGCCGGAAATACACCCAGGGGGGGTGATTTGGGACCACCACAAAGTGGGTGGCCGTGCGGGCGATAGATGCCGGCGAGAGGTAGTATGGAAAGCCGCAGTGTGGGGTCTGTGTGACGGCTGCCCTGATAAGGACGGCCGTCAGTGGATCCCCAGGATGTCAGGCCCTGAGATGCAGGGTCTTACCTGCGGAAGAGAGGAGTCCTCGTGGAGAGCGAGATGCTGGTTCCAGGTTCCAGGGAGCTTGTTTCATGGAGCGTCTAGCCTTGCAGCTGCCTAGCCTCTGACTGCCAGGTCTGGGTGGAAGCAGGCTCGTATGCGGAAGGTCCGAGCGCCCTACTCCACCGCTGACACTGACTGACTGATCTGACTGCGCTGAGGGAAACCTGCCAGAGTGAGAAGAGATATACTAACACTACCAAAAGAAAAGGGGGGGGTGGGTCTCCCAGACCCACTGACCTACTATGAGGCAGTGCACTTGTCTAGAGCATTAGACTGGTGCAGGGCCCCGAAGGACAAACCCTGGATTCTTTTAGAACAGGAAATGGTGGAGATCCCACTGGAGGGTCTAATTTGGCTCTCTAAATCAGTGATACCACAGACAGTCAAGAGACATCCAACGATAGGGACGACAATTAGCATAGTCAAAAAAGTATTCAGAAATTCAGAAGGGGAAACAGAAGTGAACCCGATGACACCAATTTTGGGGAATCCAGCGTTTGTCCCGGGCCTGAGGGACTCGGCTTTTAGGAATTTAAAAAACCAGGGCAAAACCAGAGTGATACATTTTTCAAGAGAGAATCGAGTAATGTCAAATGAAGAAATAGAAAGAGAATTGTCCGAGGCTCTAGACCCATATAGGAGAAGACAGTTAAAGGGGTTTCTCCGATCAATCCAAGGACAAACAAGGGTGAGAGTAACACTGTCGGAATTTGAGAAATTGTGTCTTAAGGGAGAACCGGTTAGACATTCGCTCTCACTGTTCTATTCCTTAATAAATGAATTAAAAGCCCCACAAGAGATAAGTTTCATTCAAGCGTGGGAAAGAGATCTAGGGATAACTTTTACGGAAAACCAGAAGAAAAAAATATTTCAATTTAATCATAAAGCATCATTGGCATCTAAATTTCAGGAGGGAGGATACAAGATCTTGAGTAGGTGGTATAGGACACCGGAAGTCTTAAACCAGATTTTCCCAGAAGTGACCAATCTCTGTTGGCGTTGTCAAAAAGAAGAGGGAACCCTGTTACACATTTTTTGGAACTGTGAGAGAGTTAAAGATTTTTGGAAAATGATATCGGAAGTTATAGAAGAAATAACTGAGATGTCTCTAGGAGAGGATCCGGCGACGTATCTGTTGTTGGACATTCCGATATCAATAGAGAAGTATAAAAAATCCCTAGTAAGGCATTTATTGGTTACAGCTAGAGCATGTATCCCAGCCCTCTGGAAGAGCACTTGCCCCCCAGGTAGACCACAATGGCTGGCAAAAATTGCAGAGATGCAACTTATGGAGAATCTTACAGCGACTCTGAGGGAACAAGAAGAAGAGGTGAGGGAGATATGGGCACCATATGTTAGATATAGGGAAAGAGAAGATTAGGATGGGGGTGAAGGAGTGTGGGGCAGAGAAGGGAATCCACTTTTTTTTTTTTTTTTTTTCCTTTTTCTTTCTCTTCTTTTTTTTTTTTTTTTGTTTTGTTTTTGTTTTTGTTTTCTGGATGCTGTTTTTAATAGCAGGATGGAAAGTGGGGAGGGTGGGAATGAAAGAGAGGTTTGTGAGGAATAACTGGGGTATTAATGTCTCAAAGGAAAAGAGCACACGTCCATTTCGACTTTCTTCCTTAAAAAGGAAGAAAGTCTAGACCCATTAGCAATGACTCTGAGGACTGTAAATAAAGGTAAAGATGTTTAGGATCAAGAGGTGGTTTCGACAAGAGAGTGAAAAATGTCCTATGTAAACTATGAAGTTGATTGATGTGTAGGATGTTTAGGATGTGTAGGATGTGATACTAACCGTTGTTTGAGGCAATGTGAAGTTTTGGGGAAAAAAAATGGTAAAAATAAAGAATTAAAAAAAAAAAAAAAAAAAATACTCATTTTAGATTACCGTATTTATCGCGGTATAACGCGCTCCCGCGTATACCGCGCACCTCTAAAGTTGCCCCGAATCCTGTGGAAAAAAAGTTTTTTTTGTACTTACAGTTTTGGTGTCTTGCGCATCGTCCATCGGCGGCCTCGTCGGGTCCGGTGTCCTTCTGCGGCTTCGGGTGTCCTCTTCGTCGGGTCCGGCGTCCTTCTGCGGCTTCGGGTGTTCTCTTCGTCGGGTCCGGCGTCCGTCTGCGGCTTCGGGTGTCCTCTTCGTCGGGTCCGGCGTCCTTCTGCGGCGTCCTCGCGTCCTCCCCGCCGAGTTTGAATACTGCGCCGACATATACAGAGCGCAGTACACTCGTGTATTGTCTTCAATGCTCGGCAACTCTCGCGCTGACGTCCTGTACGTCCAGGACGTGAGCGCGGAAGGAGCCGAGACTGCCCGACTATACCCGAGTGTACTGCGCTCGGTATATGTCGGCGCAGTATTCAAAACTCGGCGCGGGAAAGCGGATATCGGCTTATACCGCGCACCCACGATTTTGCCCTGGGCAAAAAAGTGCGCGGTATACGCCGATAAATACGGTACTTGAAGTGATTGTAAAGGTTTGTTTAAAAAGAAAGAAAACAAGTATCATACTTACCTCCATTGTGCAGTTCGTTTTGCACAGAGTGGCCCCTGCTCTTCGACTTCTGGGTCTCCCCGGCGGCGCTGGTAGCTCCGCCCTGCATCGTATAACCCCCTAAGGCTGCATTCACACCTGAGCGTCGGTCGTTTTTTCCGGCGTTTTTTTCCGGCGTTTTGTCACGCGTATTCATGCTTATTTGCGCGTTTGCATACAGCGTCGTCCGACGTTTTTGTACTTCGACGTTTTTTATTTTAGCCAATAGGAAAAATTATCATCTTTTCATCACTTGTTGCTATGTTGGTAGATGTTTTTAATTTTCTGCCTGGGTGAGAAGTTCTATTGATTAAAGCGACGAAACGCCCGTAGCAAACGCTCGTTGTCGCGCTAGTCGCTTGAATCGAGCGTTTCCATTACTTTCTATGGGAAATGGAAACGCTCAAATACGCCCAAACCGCCCGATACGCGCGACAAAAAAGGGTCCGGAACTTGTTTGAGCTTCAGGCGTTCGGCGTCAGGCGTATTGGCGTGCAGATGTGAACCATCTCTATAGGGAATAATGTATTTTTTACCCTCTAGCGTATTTGAGCGTCGCGCTTCAGGCGACAAAACGCTCAGGTGTGAATGCAGCCTTAGACAAGCGCTCTCCCGGGGAGTTACACTGCGGGCGCGCGCCCAAGTCCAGCATTCAACGTCCATAGTCGCCAGATGAAGGACTCGGCCCCGCCCCCCGGAGCATTAGATTTGATTGACAGCAGCGGGAGCCAATGGCTGCGCTGCTATCAATTTATCCAATCAAGGGCCGAGAACCCTGGGCAGAGAGGAAGAGCATGTCTCTGGTGGGGGAATACAGGACTCTGGTGAGTCAAACTGGGGGGGCTGGTCAGTGACAGAAGTTTATTCACCTTAATCAGGCATTCTCCAAAATCCGGCCGGCGGGCCAATTGCGGCCCGCGTTCCGGTTTAATGTGGCCCCACTGGTAATCTGGATATATGTATCTTTAGTGGCCCCCAACGAATCCCCTAGCGCTGGATTCGTTGGGGGGCCACAAAAGATATATACTGTATTTATCGTTCTGGCAGCCTTTGAGGGGGCGGTGGGCGCGGGACGAGTGCCGTCAGATTACATACAGGAGAATCTCCTGTTTACAATGCGGCCTTTGTAATAGGAAGTCTCCTGGGCTGGCATTGGACGACTGTTCTTTCTATCATAGGAGGTGGGACTTTGTATTAAAGAGGCCGCCAAGTAAATATGTGATTCTTCTGTATGTAATCTGCTGGCACTCGTCCCGCCCCCTCCCTTTCCCCTCCGAGACTGCAGATGGGCATGGATCAGGCTGCAATGATGGCAATGGTGAGGCTGCATTCATGGCAATGGTGAGGCTGCATTCATGGCAATGGTGAGGCTGCATTCATGGCAATGGTGAGACTGCATTCATGGCAATGGTAAGGCTGCATTTAGAGGCTGCATTCATGGCAATGGGGAGGTTGTAAATGGGTATTGATTAGACTGCATTAATGGGCACTGACCTTTATTTAAAAAAAAAATGTTTCCAGAAACTTTCCTCTTAAAGTGAAGGTGTGTGTTATACGCCGATAAATACGCAAATAACCTGCCCAAGCTCATCCTTAGACTCTTCACCACACACAGCCACAAATGCAAGATAATTCTTGTTGGGCAGTGTATTAGTTAATTGCCATTTAGTTTTAATGGTTCAAAGAATGTCAGACAAAATTGTCGGCCCTCACGCATGTTTACTTAATCAAATCTGGCCCTCTGTGTAAAAAGTTTGGACACCCCCATAGGATGCATTAAGGTGGAAAAACATGAGAGTTTACAACACCTTTAACCACTTGACCTCCAGAAGATTTACCCCTTCATTTAATTTTTTCCGATACGGCACTGCATTACTTTCTCCTCAAAAATAGAGCTTTCTTTTGGTGGCATTTGATCACCACTGTTTTTTTTTGTTTTGTTTTTTGCACTATAAACAAAAATAAGACAAAAAAAAAAAACAATATTTTTTACTTTCTGCTATAAAACATATTCAATAAAAAAAAATAACAAAATAGAATTTCTTCATAAATTTAGGCCGATATGTATTCTGCTAGATATGTCTGGTTAAAAAAAATCCCAATAAGTGTATATTGATTGTTTTGCAAAAGTTATATAGCCAGATTCACATACATCGGCGTATGTTTAAGCTGGCGTAGCGCAGCTCATTTGAGCTACGCCGACGTAAAATAGAGAGGCAAGGCCAGTATTTACAAAGCACTTAAGTTACGTTGGCGTAGCGCAAATGGGCGGCGTAACCCCGCCTAATTCAAATTAGGCATGTAGTGGGCGGGCTACATTTAAATTACCCGTGACCCCATGTAAATGAGGGCCGTTCGTACGGCGTATGCGCGCGCATGCTCAGAATCACGTCGCAAATACTCCCTACGTAACGACGTCAGCTCAATGCTTTCGACGTGAGCGTAACCTACGCCCAGCCCCATTCACGCACGCTTACGCAAACGACGTAAAATACGACGGCTGTTCTGTCGTCCATACCTTGCATGGGCTGCACCATCTTTTTGGTGGTTTATCTTTATGCCGGCGTATGTCTTACGTAAACTGCGTATCTTACTGCGACGGGCGTACGTACGTTCGTGAATCGGCATATCTTGCTCATTTACATATTCAACGCGTAAATCCACGTACACGCCCCTAGCGGCCAGCGTAAATATGCACAAAAGATACGACGGTGTAGGAGACTTACGTCGGTCGTATCTTGGCCAAATTTAAGTGTATCTGGTTTCCAGAATATGCTTAAATATACGACGGCGCACTTTCGGACTTACGACGGTGTATCCACTGATACGCCGTCGTAAGTCTTTTTGAATCCGGCTAATAGCGTCTACAAACTATAGGATATACAGTATACTGGAAATGTAATTACATTTTTTTTTTTTAACTAGTAATGGTGCTCTGTACCTATCACTCTCTACAGGCCCTATGACTTCCTTTTTTGGCTTTTCCAACAGCTCTTCACACCTTGGTGGTTTCGGGATTTGGAACCTCCAAGGTCATAGGAGAATAGCTCAGATTCTTCAAGCAGACCCGTCTTTAATGACGACGCATACTTCCGTGACACCAGTCGCTAGTTTACCCCAATGGCTACAGCGCCAGCAGGCCCTATCGTATATACGTTCCTTTCCCTCCTTTTCAGAGCTACAAGCTAAACCAATGGAATTCGAATCTCTGCTTTTACATGACGACCCCCCGTCACACACGGTCTCCCAACTATATTTGTTGTTCCTCTCAACGTCATCCCCTGACTTACCCTCTTATGTTCAGGCCTGGTAATTACAGCTACATCATCCCATTCCCCCTTCTGACTGGCTGAAATGTTTCACCTTAACCCATGTAGCAAAGTCTCATCCAGCCGAATGAGGACCTTCAAGGCCAAAGACATCCTTCAATATGCGGTGGGTTGTGAGGCATAGTGGGTGCAAAGATGGTGAATGTCATTGGGCGCCAGACACTTCTTGGATGCAAAAGAGGTTTTATTTATTTTAAAAAGTCAGAGGCGGCTGGTGCTTAAAATGTTTGGGGGGCGCAAACAAACTGAAAAAAAAAAATATCAAAAAATCAATTGCAGCCACTGTGCCCATCAAACACAGCTCAAACACAGCTGCTGTGCCCATCAAACGTGCCACTGTGCCCATCAGGTGCAGCCACTGTGCCCATCAAGGGCAGCTACTGTGCCCATCAAACGCAGCCACTGTGCCCATCAAACACAGCCACTGTGCCCATAAATTGCCGCCACTGTGCTAAACGCAGCTACTGTAACCATCATTTGCTGCCAGTGTGCTCATCAATGTAACACTGTACACATCTGTGCCTGACCTCACAAATGCTCTTCTGGAAGAATGGTCAAACATTCCCATAGACACTCCTAAACCTTGTGGACAGTCTTCCCAGAAGAGTTGAAGCTGTTGTAGCTACAAAGGGTGGGCCAACTCAATATTGAACCCTATGGACTAAGGCTGTGTTGCCATTAAAGTTTATGTATGTGTAAAGGCAGGCGTCCCAATACTTTTGGTAATATAGTGTACAAAAACAAATGATCCTCTTATGTTAGTGAAATGAAATGACTCAGTGATGAATAATATATCATGGCTAGGTGACTCGCCTGATGTAACCTACTTATTCCTGGCACATGCCATTCTCACACAAGTAAACATAAATAAATATTTGTAAATCTGGAGGCGATTACAGATAGTCACTATGCCCATATATTGCCAACCTGGTGCCTGCAGAAATCTGCAGGGCTCCTCATACAAAATTCAGCAGTGAAAAAGCTAAACTCCCAGTCCTCAGAGAATCTAAGGCCCCGTACACACGACCGAGGAACTCGACGTGCTAAACACATCGAGTTCCTCGTCGAGTTCAGTGTGGAAGCCGCCGAGGAACTCGGCGGGCCGACTTTTCCCATTGACTAACGAGAAAATAGAGAACGTGTTCTCTTTTCGGCCCGACGAGTTCCTCGACGGGTTCCTCGCTGAAAAGTGTACACACGACCGAGTTTCTCGCCAGAATCCGGCTCCGACCGAGTTTCTGGCTGAATTCTGCCGAGAAACTCGGTTGTGTGTACGGGGCCTTAGTAAGGGTGGGTAAATGTTAGAACACAGCCACTGGTGTGCAGTAAGATGATGGCAGTGGCAATGCACCAATCATGGCGTTTGCATTTTTTTTTCTTTTTATTTGCTTCCTGTCAGGGGCAATTTTTGTCATTTTTACCTACAAATAACTAAAGCCTCAGATACACTGGGCCAGATTCACAAAGGGGATACGACGGCGTATCTCCTGATACTCCGTCGTATCTCTGTTTCTATCTATGCGGCTGATTCATAAAATGCAAACGCCATGATTTTTGTAAATGATGGAAATAAAATCTAAGGCCCAGATTCTCGTATCTGGGCGTAAAACTGTGCGGGCGTAACGTATCTGCTTTACGTTACGCCGCCGCAAGTTTTACAGGCAAGTGCTTTATTCACAAAGAACTTGCCTGTAAAGTTGCGGCGGCGTAGCGTAAATCCCCCGGCGCAAGCCCGCCTAATTCAAATGAGCCGGGTAGGGGGCGTGGAGCATTTAAATTAGGCGCGTTCCCGCGAGCTGATTGTAATGCGCATGCGCCGCCCCTAAAATTTCCCAACGTGCATTGCGCTAAATGACGTCGCAAGGACGTCATTGGTTTTGACGTGAACGTAAATGGCGTCCAGCCCCATTCACGGACGACTTACGCAAACAACGTAAATTTAAAAATTTCGACGTGGGAACGACGGCCATACTTAACATTGGTTGCCCCTCATATAGCAGGGGCAACTTTACGCGTTGCAAATCTAACGTAAACACCGTAACTTCACTGCGTCGACCGCGCGTACGTTCGGGAATTCGCGTATTTTGCTAATTTGCATACTCGACGGGGAAAACGACGTAGGCGACACCTAGCAGCAAAAAAAAAAATTGCATTTAAGATCCGACAGCGTAAGAGCCTTATGCCTGTCGGATCTAATGGATATCTATGCGTAACTGATTCTAAGAATCAGTCGCATAGATACGACGGCCCAGATTAGGACTTACGACGGCGTACATGGCGTTGCGCCGTCGTAAGCCCTTTGAGAATCTGGGCCTAACTTTTTTTGACATATTATAAGAATGTCTAATCTGTAATTTGATGCCTTTTGGAGATTTTTCCATCTTTCCTTGGCTTCGTTATGCGCATTAATACAAATTTTTACCTGGGGTGCCCAAACTTTCGATCCCCACTGTACATAGCCCCAAACCTGCCCATCATCCACAAATATTGACAGAGGAAGATCTGCGGTGTCGTGTTTTGTCAGCACCGTCAGTTATTTGTCAGAACAGCATTGCCTCGTTAGTTGCAATTTCAACACAATGACAGTTCCATGTTGGTAAATATTACTCAATGTTGAACAAATAAATAGATCTTTTCCCGTTGACGGATCTTCCTAGACTTCTCCGCGTTCACCTCTTGCTACCACTGTCACTGTCTATGCAATGCAAAAAACAAACGCTAATTAGACAACCGTAGGTTACATAAACCTAGGAATCTGAAAGTTAGCCAGGCTTAAAGGGACCCTGTCAGTCCCTAAAGAAAAACTCCAGGCATGGTACATTATACTTAAAGTGGATATAAACTCAATGTACAGTATAAGATTTCCTATCATCTGTGCCCAGTCTTGCCACACCGAGTTAATCCAGCTCTGAGCAATCCTCTTTTATTGTTCAGTGAAATAAAACGGACTTACAGAGAAAAACCTTAGTCTGTTCCGCCCCCTTGCTGTGAGTGACGGGTTATTTACATATCTCATGCACTAGCCTGGAGACAGGCATTATTTTTTAATTCCCTCCCCCACTCCTTTTTTGAAGTCATGTGGTTACTTTTTTGGATTTTGACTGGATGTTAGTGATCATAACATAATTTTTTGTAAGGAATACACAGGAAAAAATGCATGTTGACAAGGGGAGTGTAGAGGAGGGCGGGGAGTCTACTGACATCACAACTCCACCCACCGAGTTCTAGACAACAGATCCACCCACAGAATCTGCAGTTTTTCAGTTCTTATAACAGACAGAGGGGAGACATTTGACAGGTGAGGATACATGCAGGAGGCATCTATATCCTTATAGATCAGCACTATGGCAGTAGTTCAGAAAGGATGAGAGGGGGTTTACTTCCACTTTAAGCCTCATACACACGATCGGATTATCCGACGGCAATTGTCTGATTGCAGATTGTTGTCGGAAAATCCGACTGTTTGTATGCTCCATCGGACAACTGTTGTAGGATTTTCCGCTAACAAATGTTGGATAGCATACTTTAAAATTTCCGACAACAAATGTGTTGTCGGATTATCCGATCGTGTACAGAAGTACTTCGGACAAAACTCCAAAGTACAAACACACATGCTCAGAAGCACTGCTAACCATAACACAGCATTATCAGAAGTTGCCCAAAGGGTGCTGCTAAAGAGCTGAAAAACCACATAGTTTTGTGTTTGTTGGCCAACAATTGTGTGCTGTTTGTATGCAAGACAAATTCCTGGCCAACGCCCTTTGGACAAAAGTCCTACGCTTTGTCCGTAGAAAATCCGATCGTCTGTACAAGGCTTTAGAATGGTCCAGTCAAAGTCCAGACCTAAATCCAATTGAGAATCTGTGGCAAGACTTGAAAATGGCTGTTCAGACACTCTCCATCCAATCTGACAGAGCTTGAGATATTTTGCAAAGAAGAATCCCCAAAAAGACTTGCAGCTGTAATTGTAGTGAAAGGGGGTTCTACAAAGTATTGACTCTATAGGGGGGCGCTATACAAATGTACCCCACAATTTTCACAGCGCCTTGAGGCGATTTAGGTTGCGTTTGTAGCGCTATACAAGTCACTCACTCACTCACATATTTATTTGTAAAAAAAAATAAAAAACATTTATCATTTTCCTTCCACTTCACATTTATGTGCCACTTTGTGTTGGTCTATCACGTAAAATCCCAATAAAATACATTTAGGGCCAGATTCACAAAGGTTAGCGGATCTTTAGATCCGTGTAACCTATGTGAATTAAGATCCGCCCTCGCAAGTTTGTGAGGAAAGTGTCAAATTCACAACACACTTACCTCCAAACTTGCGACGGCGGATCCTAACTCCCCCAGCGGAATTCAAATTCCGCGGCTAGGGGAGTGTCATATTTAAATCAGGCGCGCTCCCGCGCCGATTTAAATACGCATGCGTCGTCCGGGGAATTTCCCGGCGTGCATTGCTCCCACTGACGTCAATAGGACGTCAGTGGTTGCGACGTGAGCGGGACTTGCGACGCGCGTGTTCGTGAATCGGCGTACGCAAACGACGTAGGAAATTTCAAAATCGACGCGGGAACGACGGCCATACTTAACAATACTTACCCCTGCTTTTAGAAAGGGTAAGTATACGACGGAAAACCGCTACGGAAACGACGTAAGAACACAGCGTCGGGTCCGCGTACGTTCGTGAATTTCGCGTATCTCGCTGATTTACATATTATTCAGTGTAAATCAGCGGGAACGCCCCCGGCGCCATTTTTAAATAAAAAAAAAGATCCGACAGTGTAACACAGTGTGACACTGTCGGATCTCAGCCCTATCTATGCGTAACTGGTTCTATGAATCAGGTGCATAGATAGGACCAGAAAAAATCCGAGATACGATGGTGTATCTGAGATACTCCATCGTATCTCTTCTGTGAATCTGGCCCTTACAGTTTTAGTTGTAACATGACACAATGTGCAAAATTTTCAAGGGGTATTAATACTTTTTTCAATGCACTGTACGTCAGCAGTGGCAGTAACAGGGTGAAATGCTCTTTAACCACTAGAGGGCCGCGCTATAGATGAAAGACATCCACAGCGCAGCTCTCAAGTGTCGGGTGGACGTCCTGCTATCACTCGGCTCCGCCCCCCGGCGCGCCGCGTCATCCGCTGTGATTGACAGCAGCGCCAGCCAATGGCTGCGCTGCTATCAATCCGTCCAGTCTAGCCAATCAACGGCCAGGCTGGTAACCGAAGACCATCACATGGACGCGCGTGGGACTTTTGAGGGGTCAGGTAAGTAAAACGGGGGTTCTGGGGGGGCCGGTACCATCGGATGTTTTTTCACCTTAATGCATAGGATGCATTAAGGTGAAAAAACATTTACCGTTACAACCCCTTTTAATGCATAGGGTTTATAACCCCTTTAACCACTTGAGATCCGCGCTATAGACAAAATACGTCCGCAGCGCGGCTCTCAAGTGCCAAGTGGCCGTTTAAACACGGCCTTTTATGTGCATTACCCGCACGCGCCACTGGGTGGCGCGCGGCGGGTAAAAACTGTCCCGGCGCATCGCCGAAGACCCGATGCGTGTACCTGGCGGCCGCGATGTCCGCCGGGTACACGCGATCGTCGGTGACACGGCGGTGACAGCAGGGACGTGGAGCTCTGTGTGTAAACACAGAGCTCCACGTCCTGTCAGGGAGAGAGGAGACCGATCTGTGTCTCTTGTACATAGGGACACAGCATCGGTCACCTCCCCCAGTCACCCCCCTTCCCCCACACAGTTAGAACACACCCAGGCTACACAGTTAACCCCTTCCTCACCCCCTAGTGTTAACCCCTTCCCTGCCAGTCACATTTATACAGTAATTCGTGCATTTTTATAGCACTGATCGCTGTATAAATGTGAATGGTCCCAAATTTGTGTCAAAAGTGTCCAATACGTCCGCCGCAATATCCCAGTCCCAATAAAAATCGCAGATCGCCGCCATTACTAGTAAAAAAAAAAAATAATAAAAAAAATCATAATTCTGTTCCCCATTTTGTAGGCGCTATAACTTTTGCGCAAACCAGTCGCTTATTGCGATTTTTTATTTTTTTTTACAAAAATACGTCGAAAAATACGTATCGGCCTTAACTGAGAAAAAAAAGAGTTTTTAAAAAAAAAAATTGGGATATTTATTATAGCAACAAGTAAAAAAAAATATATATTTTTTTTAAATTGTCGCTCTTTTTTTGTTTATAGCGCAAAAAATAAAAACCGCAGAGGTGATCAAATACCACCAAAAGAAAGCTCTATTTGTGGGGAAAAAAGGACGCCAATTTTGTTTGGGAGCCACGTCGCACGACCGCGCAATTGTCAGTTAAAGCGACGCAGTGCCGGACGCTGAGATTTCGCCTGGGAACGAAGGGGGTTTATGTGCCCAGTAAGCAAGTGGTTAAGGGGCTCAGCAGATATTAAAAATACTGTGCAGCTATGTAAACTGTTTTTGGATTTAATGGTTATACCTGTAGGCCATCCTGTCTTGTATATGGGATGTGAAACTTGTTGGACGCTCACTCCCAGCATTACAGGAGTGAAAACCAATGTTTTTCCCATCCTATGTACAAGGCAGGATGTTGGGATTGCTACCTGGGAGTTTTTTGGTCATACTTTATGGGGGACCCAAGTGGCCTACAGGTATAACCAGGGCTTTTTTTCAGGGGGAACTCAGTTCCACCACCTGTGGCTCAGACCCTTTGGTGCATGCTCACCACAATCACTTGTAAACACAGAAGTCTGGTTTCTGTGTTTACAAGTGACAGCTCTGCACTCTGGCCCGGATTCAGGTAGAATTGCCCATCATTTACGGAGGCGCAGGGCAACGTTTTTGCCCTGCGCCCCCCGCAAATTTGCTCTGCTGCCCTTGATTCACGGAGCAGAAGCTCCGTGAATTGCGCCGGCGCGCCGGCAAAATGCCCGGCGCTAGAGCACGCAATTTAAATGATCCCGTAGGGGGCGGGAATCATTTAAATTAGGTGCGTTCCCGCGCCGATCGTAGCGCGCATGCTCCGTCGGGAAACTTTCCCGACGTGCATTGCGGCAAATGACGTCGCAAGGACGTCATTTGCTTCAAAGTGAACGTGAATGGCGTCCAGCGCCATTCACGATTCACTTATGCAAAGTACGTAAAATTCAAATTTCGCGACGCGGGAACGACGGGTATACGTAACATGGGCTGCCCCTGCTAATAGCAGGGGCAGCCTTGCGTGAAAACCGCCGTACGTAAACGACGTAAATTGCGTACGCAGGGCTCGCGCAACGTTGTGAATCGGTGTTAGTATGCAATTTGCATACTATACACTGAGCACAACGTGAACGCCACCTAGCGTCCACCGCAAGAATGCAGCCTAAGATATGCGGGCATAAGAGCCTTATGCCGCGCAGATCTTAGGCTGCAGTCGGCGTAACGAGGTTCCTGAATCAGGAGCAATCGTTACGCCGGGGCAAGTAAGCAATTGCGCTGTGTAACCTATGGTTACACAGGCGCAATTGCTTCTTGAATCCGGCCCTCTGTGTGTAACCCCCCTGAACTCTGCACTCTGTATGTAATGCAATCCTGGGGCCAGATTCACGTAGCTCAGCGGATCTATAGATCCGCTCGATCTACGTGAATTAAGATCCGCTCCCGAAAGTTTAGGAGGCAAGTGGCTAATTCACAAACCACTTACCTCCAAACTTGCGACGGCGGATCCTAAATCCCCCAGCGGAATTTAAATTCCGCGGCTAGGGGAGTGTCATATTTAAATCAGGCGCGTTCCCGCGCCGATTTAAATGCGCAGGCGCCGTCCGCGAAATTTCCCGGCGTGCATTGCTCCCACTGACGTCGCTAGGACCTCAGTGGTTGCGACACGTACGTAAACTACGTAGTTCCGTATTCGAGAACGACTTACGGAAACTACGTAAAAAATTTAAAATTCGACGCGGGAACGACGGCCATACTTAACATTGGCTGCGCCTGCTTTTAGAAAGGGTAAGTATACGACGGGTACCGCGCTACGGAAACGACGTAAGAACACAGCGTCGGGTCCGTGTACGTTCGTAAATTTGCGTATCTCGCTGATTTACATATTATTCAGTGTAAATCAGCGGGAACGCCCCGGGCGCCATTTTTAATTAAAAAAAAAGATCCGACAGTGTAACACAGTTACACCTGTCAGATCTTCGCCCTATCTATGCGTAACTGCTTCTATGAATCAGGCGCATAGATAGGACCTGTCTAAGTCAGAGATACGATGGTGTATCTGTAGATACACCGTCGTATCTCTTTGTGAATCTGGCCCCTGGTATTTAATGCCCCTTTAAGACCCTTCTACTGTTTGTGAAATCTGAACGGGGTCGTGGTTGAGTTCCTGCACCTATTTTCTGAGAAAAAAAGCTCTGGGTATAACTATAAAATTAATAAACATTTTACAAACCTGCACATTATTTTTTCCATACCTGTTGATGCCTCTTGACTACATAAGTTATTTTCCGGTGAAATTAGCCTTTACCTAAATGAAACATCAAGCGCAGTTAGTTAGACATTTAATGAAGCCATTGTACCTGTACTTCCCTTTTATGAGCTCATGAAAGTTGACTTCCCCTTTTTTAGAAGCCCTTCTCCCAGCACTTCCCGTTATCACCTTCTATTCTCGGTCCATGAAGCAGTTGGGATGATAAAGCTGTCAGGCTTGCATAATAAATTTTCCTTTTTGGTGAAAAGTACCTTTGTATTATCTGTTATAAAAGCTAATGGCGTGCCCATGTTACTGTTTGGAACGTCATTCTCTGTTTTATCTCGGATGGATGATTTTATTGTTGCCTAATTACTCGATAAATTGTGTGGGTGTAATAATGTGTGATATTCATTACTGGAATCCAAAGACTGCAATGCAGAGGAAAATTAATTTTCAGAGAAAAATTCTGAATGACGGGGGGGGGGCTGACCCATCCCTCTACTACTAAAGAGATGGAATGAAGGGGTTAACATAGATCTAAACAATTGAAATAGTCACACGAATTCAGGAGATCAAAGGCACCCTCATTCCTAACTAGAAATGAATACAGAGATCTGCAAAAGGGTGGATTTTAATGGTGTCACAAATAGAACAACAATTTGATAAAAACAAAAAATGAAATATTTTATTATCGTAAAAATATAAAAAGGAGTAAACAAATGTTGACTCTCATATAAAGACAAACATATATAACATTATTACAGCATGATAACAAACAATATAGTGCATATAGAGCTGATAAAGCTATATAAATACCCGTTGGCTCAACAACATGTTTCGCTAATTGCTTCTTCAGGAGTTGTAAGGCAATATATTGGCTACAAGAAAAAACAAAAAACTGAAAATAACATACAAGATATCAAACAAAAACAAAAATGTATTACAATTTATAATATACGTGTAACGGTCACCACGTTTACGTCCTTCCATCAACCCACGACAGCTCATCTGACACTCCAACCGTCCAACAGACATCCCATTTCCTCAGAATCAAGACGAGACACGCAGCTCTGTACTTGTTCCAAAATGAAGACAACTTTTAATGGTAACTTTCAGTCTTATATACAGTACAAGGCATGAAAGGAACAATCAACTCCCCACCCACACATCACACCGTGGGGGGCTTCATTAACATTCTTTGAGCTAATTACTAAACATTCTAGACATGTCGGCGCCAGCCTATAATTATCATGATCTAATCACTGCACATTCCTTCATTAACAGAACTCAAACAAAACACCATCACACAATGATCTCTTCTCAATCCACATCCCTAGACAGACGTTCTGTCTCCGACAAGTACATTCCACACATAAACAGTATTTAGCATGCATAATTAGAGGTCTGGGAGCAGACCTGGATTAAAACACCTTTACACAATGGACAATGAAATGTCTAGGAGTAGATGCAATTAACACCTTTCAACAGAATGTGTCCCCACATTGAATAGCCAACAACTTGTGATATCTCAAGACATCCTGCAAACATGAATTATTATTAATGTCCCATCTCATGTAATACATGAATTATGATTCACTTGCCACCCCATCTCCTGGCTTAATCTGTGCCCAAAAGTCACTCCTGTTACAATACGGATACATTTTAACCGGTTAAGACCCGGACCATTATGCAGGTTAAGGACTTGACCCCTTTTTGGCGATTCGGCACTGTGTCGCTTTAACTGACAATTGCGCGGTCGTGCGACGTGGCTCCCGAACAACATTGGCGTCCTTTTTTTCCCACAAATAGAGCTTTCTTTTGGTGGTATTTGATCACCTCTGCGTTTTTTATTTGTTGCGCTATAAACAAAAATAGAGCGACAATTTTGAAAGAAAATTCATATTTTTTACTTTTTGCTATAATAAATATCCCCCAAAAATATATAAAAAAAATGTTTTTTTTTCCCCTCAGTTTAGGCTGATACGTATTCTTCTACATATTTTTCGTAAGAAAAATAAGCGTTTATTGATTGGTTTGCGCAAAAGTTATAGCGTCTTCCATATAGGGGGTAGTATTATGGCATTTTTATTAATATTTTTTACTAGTAATGGCGGCGATGAGCGATTTTTATTGGTACTGCGACATTATGGCGGACACTTTGGACACTTTTGACACATTTTTGGGACCATTGGCAATTTTATAGCGATCAGTGCTATAAAACTGCACTGATTACTGTAAAAAACTTTCACTGGCAGGGAAGGGATTTACATTTTTATTGGAATTTCCTTTCAAATTTGGCTAAAGTTACTGTTAGGCCGCGTACGCACGATCGGTTAAACCGATGAGAACGGTCTGATGGACCGTTTTCATCGGTCCAAACCGATCATGTGTGGGCGCCATCGGTTATTTATCCATCGGTTAAAAAAAAGCTAACTTGTTTTAAATTTAACCTAACCGATCGTTAGTAGGCACAACCATTGGTTAAAAATCCACGCATGCTCAGAATCAAGTCGACGCATGCTTGGAAGCATTGAACTTCATTTTTTTCAGCACGTCGTTGTGTTTTACGTCACCGCGTTCTGACACAATCGTTTTTTTAACCGATGGTGTGTAGGCGCGACTGACCATCAGTCAGCTTCATCGGTTAACCAATGAAAACGGTCCATCGGTCCGTTCTCATCGGATGGACTGATCGTGTGTACAGGGCTTTAGTGAGCGTAACGAATAGGAATGCACCTGAAGTTACGAATTATCCAAAGTAACAAATGCGGCATCTAAACGAATAGAACTGAATAAATACGAATGCATTCGAAGTTACAGATGATCCGAAGTAACGAATGCTGATCATAACAAATGATCGGAAAAAACAAACAAACAAATGAACTTTTCGGTAGTGCACATGTCTAGTACAGCCAATGCTGGAGAGAGTGCATGTAGACAGAAAGTGGCTGAGAGGCTGAAGATCAGAAGCACTGAGATGCATAAAGAAAACAGTAAAACGGTATTGGGGGGGAAAAAAAAAAAGATGTTAATTGTTTATGAAAACTACAGGCCCATTTACCGTTATGCGTTTGGGGTCTCAACTTTTTTTCCTTGGAGGAAACCTTGGCAAAAAGTTTGACACCTCGGGGAACCCCTGAGATAACGTTCAGATCCACAGCTTACTGAACACTGGTGTGATCAGCGAGCTGTAAATACAGTATAACAACAATTATTTTTAGAAATAGCATTAAATAGTACATATTAACACTTTCCTATTTCTTTAATGTGAAACTTGTGCTTGTGTTTTGCGTAGATGCTCAATTTTGGGTCAAACTTGAGATAAGCAGTGTACAGGAGTTTAGCAGGGCAGAGCACAGGGGGTCAGCATGACAGAGGACAGGTGGTCAAGAGGGCACATTAGATGGGGTTCACAGCAGGGCACAATACATGGTTTGTACAGCAGGGCTGGTTAAGGTGGGGACAACAGGGCACAGTAAGGGGGGGCATCAGGGCACATTACATAGGGAGTATAGCAAGGGGGGCAGCAGGGCACATTATATGTGGACAGCAGAAAACATTACAGGGGGCTACAGGGCACAGCAGGGGGGCACATTAGGCAAGGTTGCAGGGCACATTACATGGAGGACAACAGAGCACACTATATGGCGACTGCAGGGCACATTAGATGGGGCCAGCAGGGAACATTACATGGAAACTGCAGGGTACAGCAAAGGAAGTGAAGTAGGGCACATTACATGGAGACAGCAGGGTACATAACAGGGGAGGCAGCAGGGCACATCACATGAAGGCTGCATGGTATAGTATGGGAGAGGGGGCAAGGCACATTACAGGGGGCTACAGGGCACAACAGGGAACATTACATGGAAACTGCGGGGTACAGTAAAGGAAGTGAAGTAGGGCACATTACATGGAGACAGCAGGGTACAGAACAGGGGAGGCAGCAGGGCACATCACATGGAGGCTGCATGGTATAGTATGGGAGATGGGGGAAATGCACATTACAGGGGGCTACAGGGCACAACAGGGAACATTACATGGAAACTGCGGGGTACAGTAAAGGAAGTGCAGCAGGGCACATTACATGGAGACTGCAGGGTACAGTACAGGGGGCAGCAGGGCACATCAAATGGAGGCTGCAAGGCACATTACATGGAGCCTGCAGAGTACAGTACAGGTTAGGCAACCGGGCACATCACATGGAGGCTGCAGGGCACATTACATGGAAACTGCAGAGTACAGTACAGGGGAGGCAGCAGGGCACATTACATGGAGACTGCAGGGTACAGTACAGGGGAGACAGCAGGGCACATCACATGGAGGCTGCAGGGCACAATACATGGAGACTGCAGAGTACAGGGGAGGCAGCAGGGCACACTACATGGAGACTGCAGAGAACAGTACAGGGGAGGCAGCTGGGCACATTACATGGAGACTGCAGAGTACAGTACAGGGGGGGGGGGGCATACATAGGAGCGGCAGGGTACAGCCCTGTTTTGGCACGCTGTTCCCCACCAGCCGCCCTCTCTAGTCCATCCCATGTGATGTCACATACAATCACCTGGTATAGACTGGGAGAGAGGAATTTTAGAGATTTTGAGTTTAATATTATTTTAAGTGATAAAAGTTTCTGAAATATATATAAAATATATATTAATGTTATAACGTAATGATGTCAGTTTCTGAAGGTTACTGTATACCTTTGACATTCACAGAAAAGTCATTCTGAGTGTCAGTATGTTAGAAGGAAGTTATGTATCTCACTATAGATCAAACCATATATGCAAGATTGGGTGTTATGCCGGTACACACAACCGTTATTCAGGTCATAGATTCCTCTCAACCCTTTGGGCTGATTATGCAAATTTCCCTTCTCATAACTTGCTTCTGAGCATGCATGTTTTTTTCCCCGTCGTTAAAGCCTACACACGACCGTTTTTCATAACAAGAAAAACGACAAAGTAAAAAACGATGAGAAAAAATAGAGCAGGTTCTAAATTTTTAATGGCCATTTTTCTCGTCGCGAAAAATGCTCTGGAGCCCACACACGATCGTTTTTCACAACCAATTTAAAAAATGAAATTTTTCTCATCATGAAAAACGGTCGTGTGTACGCGGCATAACTCTCGTGAAGTGCTGACATAACTTTCCAAAACAGTATAAGAATACATGATTCTAAATCAGGGGTAGGCAACCTTTTGAGCACAGTGTGCCTAAAAACGTTTTCAAAGAAATTGAGAGTGCAGATTTTATAACAAAAAAATGTCAACTTCACACTCTCAATCACGAAAATTATTTTTTAAATAGTAAATGCTTTATACTACTTTAGTAGTGAGAAATTAACATTTTGCACTCTCACGCCTTAGATCAGCCTCAATTCCTGCAACTCCACACCTCAGATCACTGTTTCCGCTGCAAATCTGCCCCACCACTGTAACCCCCTGCTCATCTGCCCCACCACAGTAACCCCCTGCTCATCTGCCCCACCCATGTAAGCCCTTGCACATCTGCCCCACCACTGTAACCCTCTACACATCTGCCCCACCACAGTAACCCCCTGCTCATCTGCCCCACCACAGTAACCCCCTGCTCATCTGCCCCACCACTGTACCACCCTGCTCATCTGCCCCAACACTGTAACCCCCTGCTCATCTGCCCCCCCACTGTACCACCCTGATCATCTGCCCCACCACTGTACCACCCTGCTCATCTGCCCCACCACTATACCCCCTCTCTCATCTGCCCCACCACTGTAACCCCCTGCTCTTCTGCCCTACCACTGTAACCCCCTGCTCATCTGCCCCACCAATGTTCTCTATTTCTCATCTGCCACACCAGTGTTCCCCCTTTCTCATATGCCACACCACTGTACCTTCCTGCACATCTGCTCCATCGCTGTACCCCCATGCTCTTCTGTCTCACCGTTGAACCATCTTCTCATCTGTACTAGCACTGAACTTATCTGCTCATCTGCCCCACCACTATAACCCCCTTTCCCATCTGAAATTGGAATGCATTAGTGTCTCCCTGACACTTCCCTGCGCTGCTCTGCTGTTAGGGGAGGGAGTCAAGTGCCGGCAGAAGAGGCTTTGTGTGCCGCTTGCGGCACTAGTGCCGGGGGTTGCCTACCCCTGTTCTAAATGGATAATTAGAAAGATATAGGGAAGGAAGGAAACTATACTCTGGAAGAATGTAACATCTGATATACTGTATTAGCTGGATTCACGTAGGGCGCCGTATAATTGAGCCGGCGTAGCGTATCGTATTTACGCTACGCCGCCGTAAGTTAGAGAGGCAAGTGCTGTATTCACAAAGCACTTGCGTCCTAAGTTACGGCGGCGTAGCGTAAATGTGCCGGCCTAAGCGCGCCTAATTCAAATGAGGAACAGGGGGGGCGTGTTTTATGTTAATGATTTGTGACCCGACGTGATTAACGTTTTTAACGAACGGCGCATGCGCCGTCCGTAGACATATCCCAGTGTGCATTGCTCCAAAGTACGCCGCAAGGACTTATTGGTTTCGATGTGAAAACGTAAATTACGTCCAGCCCCATTCACGGACGACTTACGCAAACGACGTAAAATTTTCAAAATTCGACGCGGAAACGACGTCCATACTTAACATTGGCTAGGCCAGCTTTTTGGTGGAATATCTTTACGCCTGAAAAGGCTTACGTAAACGGCGTATCTTTACTGCGACGGGCAAGCGTACGTTCGGCGAATAGGCGTATCTCGCTGATTTACGCATTCTAGGTGTAAATCAGCCTTCACACCCCTAGCGGACGGCGGAACTAGACAGCTAAGATACGACGGCGCAGGCCGTCGTATCTTAGCTACATTTAGGTGTATCTAATTTTGAGAATACACTTAAAGATACGACGGCTTAGATTCAGAGTTACGCCGGCGTATCTACTGATACGCCGGCTTAAAGCGGTGGTTGACCCTTATTAACATGTTTTTAGCATAAAATGAGGCATAGTAGCGCGAGCTACAGTATGCCTGTCTTTATTTTTTTATCCCTGTACTCACAGTGTAATCGTAGACACAAGTTTCCGACTCCCCGCGGGGAATGGGCGTTCCTATGGAGAGGGAAGGTGACAGCCGGAACAGGTCTCGGCTCTTCACTGCGCTATACGGCACCTGCGCACAGACTATGCGCAGGCGCCGTGAAGCGCCAAGTCCTATTTTGGGTATTTCCGGAGAGCCGGCCGTCAATCATGCTGCCTCTCCATAGGAACGCCCATTCCCCGTGGGGGGTCGGAATCGTGTCTCTACGATTACACAGTGAGTACCGGACTAAAAAAATAAAGACAGGCATACTGTAGCTCGTGCTACTATGCCTCATGTTATGCTAGAAGAAATTTTTTTTTTTTTATTAATAGGGTGAACCCCCGCTTTAACTCTTTCTGAACCTAGCTAATAATCTCTCTTTCTCCTGTTGATGTCTGAAGCCATGCCATATATTAACATATGTCGCTACATAAGTCTTGACTTGCTTTGTGAAGAATAAACACTTTTTCTTAAGTATCTTACGAGCTAAGGATTCTTCAGTTCTACTATAAAACAAATTTCTAACGGGGAAGGGGTTTTGGGGAACAGCGGAGATACTAGCTTTCTTGTAATATTCGACTCTGAAGCAAACCCTTTGGAGAAGAGAACTTCACTTTCACTTCCTGTTGTGTCTCCAGGACAAAAAGTGAGGCGAAAGAAATCTCTCCAATAAAATGGACAGCACCAAAGAGAAAATATTTTAACATTGTGTCATAAAAACTAGAGCCGTTGTCCGTTGACAGTAAATTTATTACAGAGCTTTAATTGACGAAGCACTCGGAATTTAGTCTAAGCAAGCATGTGCAATGTTGAACAGTATCTCTAACACAACCTGCCCAAAGTCATATTTATGTAATAAATTTTCTTTACTTTGGCAAAGAAAGTAGCGAAATTCATATGGTATGGAGCCAGATGGGTATTGTTGTATCGAAGGCAGGAAAGGAGTTCCTAATTAGTTTTGGCATGACTGTGATAATTAGGAGCAGGCTGTCCTAATGACTCAGTCACTCTGCCATCACTTATTAAGTGGAATATTATTATTATTATTATCTTGTTATGAAGTAACACCAACTAGTCAACGTCTAATGATCTTCAGAAAACACCTCAACTGTACAAAAATCAGATCTGGCAATTTAAATTTAGAATTTTAGATGATTCTCTCTAAACTAAACATTTTATAAAGTTCTCTAGAGGGAAATGAAGATTCTTGCAAGCCATTCTGTACTTTAAAGCGGTGGTTCACCCTAAAAACTACTTTTTCTTATTCCACTGCCCCCCCACATTACAATCCGATTAAGGCTCTTATTATTTTTTTCATGCTGTACATACCTTAGTACAGCATATTCACCCGTGCATCCGGGTTGCGAGTCCCGCGGGAGTGGGCGTTCCTCACATGTGTGTGATTGACGTTTTGCCCAAAAACAAGCTCCCCCCCGTCGCGTAAGCCGCGTCACGATTGGCGAAAGGAGCCGAACGGCGATGCGCATTCGCAGTATAGCGCTGACTCGCCGTTCGGCTCCTTTCGCCAACCGTGACACGGCTTACGCGACGGGGGGACCTCGTTTTTGGGCAAAACGTCAATCACCAGCATGTGAGGAACACCCACTCCCGCGGGACTCGCAACCCGGATGCACGGGTGAATATGCTGTACTAAGGTATGTACAGCATGAAAAAAATAATAAGAGCCTTAATCGGATTGTAATGTGGGGGGGCAGTGGAATAAGAAAAAGTAGTTTTTAGGGTGAACCACCCCTTTAAATCTTCCACACCAACCAGGACAACAATGCTTCAAGTGGCAATGGAAGTTGACCTGAAATCTGAAGAATAAATTGGACCTTGCTAGAAAATGTAAGGTCCGCTTACCTTGGTGGCGCCCAAATCCCTGGGATAAAAATCCTCAGTGGAACTCTTGCCCTTATTCATTCTATATGCCCTACAGAATCTGAGACCTGTGGACAGGGAAGAGGCCATTTGCTACTCATATTCCGGTCCTGTACATTACTTTTTGGACACGGGTTTATGACATTACCCAAACATTTCCTGACCGGGCACTCCCTAAAATGACTCTTGCATCACAACTTTATTCTGACATTGGATATTGTGCCACCTGGTAAACACAGCAAGGTTATGTATACCGTCCGTGCAGGACGGAAATCTCCTTTGCCACCGACAGTCCAGCAATGGATCAGAAGGGTTGAGCATATCAGGGTGATAAAAAGTCTCACAAGCTCATTAAAAGACACACATGCTAATTTCAGAAACACGTGGTTCAATTGGATTGAGATAAACGATTATTGGCAGCTTAACCGGGTTGATGTCATGACTATGCTTAAGGTGGTCTGCTAAAATTTGTGCGTTCTTCTTTTACTATCTCCTAACCACCGGTTAAAAAAAAGCAAACTTGCTTTAAATTTATCTGATGGATTCCTAACCGATAGGTCAAAACCGATCGTTAGTAGGCACAACCATCGGTTAAAAATCCACGCATGCTAAGAATCAAGTCGACGCATGCTTGGAAGCATTGATCTTCGTTTTTTTCCTGCACGTCGTTGTGTTTTACGTCACCGCGTTCTGACACGATCGTTTTTTTAACCGATGGTGTGTAGGCGCGACGGACCATCAGTCAGCTTCATCGGTTAACCTATGAAAACGGTCCATCAGTCCGTTCTCATTGGATGGACTGATCGTGTGTACACGGCATAAATCTATCCCATAGTTTGTAGACGTGATAACTTTTGCGCAAACCAATTAATATACACGTATTGCTTTTTTTTTTACTAAAAATATGTAGAAGAATATATATCGACCTAATCTGACCAATAGTGGAAAAATGGATATTACCGCGCTTATCAAAGGAGGGGAAACAGAGAGGGGAAGAAAGGGGGAGGGGAAATGAAAGTGATGAGAAGTGGAGGTACAGCTGCGGCACTGGAAGGTGTATCAAACCATAAGCAATTGAAAATGGGGAGGGTAGTGCTGCGCTAATCAGTGGTGAATGGATAAGTGAATAAACAGGTGGGGGAGGGGAATGAAAGTAGGTGTAATTGAAATGAGGAGCAATATAGCCCAAATGGCATCAGCATAAAAATAAATATAAATGATCAGTGAACAATAACAGTAATGGTGCAAATCATATAACTACACAGGTTCCTCTTAATGTGATGAAATACACTATAAGTAATGGTGCAAAAAAAATTTTCAGGTAACTGTGCTAAGTGACACTCCTATACTGGTGATAAACAGTCCATCAACAGAGTTTGAAAAATATTAGCAAAAAATATAAGTAAAATTTCAAAAGTCCAAGAAAGCAAAAGTGCAAGTGTAGGTCCGCAATATGGAGTGAGAGGGAAATGGGTATCCAGTGATCCTTTTAGGGTAAGTAAGGATGTCCCCTTACCTTACTGCTGTAAGGTAACAGCATATAGATCCAACCACATTAGATGGTTCACTCGATGGGCTCTGATCCAACAACGGCAGGTCCTCCTTGGGGTTCTCGTCCCAGATTGGTCAGTTTCTCGCCCCAAAGAAATAAAGCATCGATGGTGTGATACCGTTTTAAAAATTTTAATTCTCAAAGAAAATAGACAGGGGTACTCACATAATCCAAAATACAATTGAGCATGTAAAAAAGAGGGGCAATCTGTCGCCAGTGGACCATTGAGAGGTATCGGAGGTGACGTTGGCGACAGATTGCCCCTCTTTTTTACATGCTCAATTGTATTTTGGATTATGTGAGTACCCCTGTCTATTTTCTTTGAGAATTAAAATTTTTAAAACGGTATCACACCATCGATGCTTTATTTCTTTGGGGCGAGAAACTGACCAATCTGGGACGAGAACCCCAAGGAGGACCTGCCGTTGTTGGATCAGAGCCCATCGAGTGAACCATCTAATGTGGTTGGATCTATATGCTGTTACCTTACAGCAGTAAGGTAAGGGGACATCCTTACTTACCCTAAAAGGATCACTGGATACCCATTTCCCTCTCACTCCATATTGCGGACCTACACTTGCACTTTTGCTTTCTTGGACTTTTGAAATTTTACTTATATTTTTTGCTAATATTTTTCAAACTCTGTTGATGGACTGTTTATCACCAGTATAGGAGTGTCACTTAGCACAGTTACCTGAAAATTTTTTTTGCACCATTACTTATAGTGTATTTCATCACATTAAGAGGAACCTGTGTAGTTATATGATTTGCACCATTACTGTTATTGTTCACTGATCATTTATATTTATTTTTATGCTGATGCCATTTGGGCTATATTGCTCCTCATTTCAATTACACCTACTTTCATTCCCCTCCCCCACCTGTTTAATCTGACCAATACATTTTTTTATACATTTTTTTTTAATGTGTATTATAGAAAAAAGTAAAAAAAAAAAAAAATCGAAATTGTCAATTTGTTTGTTTATAGCGCAAAAAATAGAAACCGCAGAGGTGATCAAATACCACCAAAAGAAAGCTCTATTTGTGGGGAAAAAACATAAATTTTGTTTGGGTACAATGTCACGCGACCGCGCAATTGTCAGTTAAAGCGATCGTAAAAAATGGCCTGGTACATAAGGGGGCAAACCCTTCCCGGGGTTGAAGTGGTTAATATGAGAGACCAAAATAGCATAGCCAAAAAGTTCTAAACAAAAGTTGTTTGGCGATGCACTAAGCTTACCTGTAATTGCATTCGGTGGTGACAGATGAAAGGGATTATCTAATTTTCATACTCGTATAATAAACATACAGAAAAACATGTTCTAGCTGAAGACCTCAGTCATTTATAGAAAGACAGTCTGTGGGTTGTGTGTCTAAAAATGGTTTCCCTTAAAGAATATGCCATAGATTTAGACTCAGTTTTTCCAGAAAAGCAATCTGTGCAAAAAGCTGTCAGACAATGATCTAATTCCGCTATTTCAGGAGTTCACTGAGGGAAAGGGAGAGATAAGAAGTAGAGATGAACCAGTTTTGAAATTCTCAAGTGAGCAGTTCTAGATCTGCCGAATACTTAAAAAAAATATATATATTACAGTATGAGGCTGATTTTAGTAAAATTGGAAAGTGCAAAATCTGATGCAGCTGTGCATGGTAGCCAATCAGCTTCTAACTTCAGCTTACTCAATTAAGTGTAGCAAGGTCCCCGGCCTTGTCCAGTCTAATGAGGACCTCCAAGGCCAGGGAGAGCTTTCATCCTTCAATATGTAGTGAGTTGTGAGCAGGGGTCAAGTTCTGGGGAAAAAAGTGTGGGAACTCCCACCCAAGATCCACTCTGCCACCAAAAAAAAAAAATGATACGCTCATATGCATAATAAATAAACCACAAGTTCTTTCTAAATCCCGCAAAAACTTGCGGCAGACCTCCGCAATGTCTCCTGGGAACAATGACAAAAGCTCCCAGGAGACATTGCGGCAATCGAGGAAGTGACACACTACCTGATGAATCCATATACAGGAAGCGGCCAGTAACATAAAGGATTACTAAGGTTTGCCTGCCCCTGACAGTGACTCGAGCTGGGCATCGCCGCTTAGTGAAGGATTGGCTCGGGCGGCTCGGCTGCTCTAGTCCTGCAAAGGGAACTGCGTTCCTGCTGTGAAAAAAGTGCAGGAACTACTTTCCCACGCGTTCCCGCAGGACTTGAGCCCTGGTTGTGAGGCATAGTGGGTGCAAAGATGGTCAGGCCCGGATTTACTTCCTTTGCCGCCCCAAGGCCAGGTCCTTCAATGCCCCCCTCTCCACCATCACATGGGGGGGGGGGGCACGCACGGGGGATAAGCGACTGGTGTTAGTGCTTCAATCATTCCGGTACCATGGTTGTTATGGTGTCAGGATGATTGAAATGCATTATTTCTATCATTACATTGTAATATAAAATTTACTAGTTCAACTCACAAAGCAGAATGAGTGGGAGCCCTGAGTATGTCACCTGCCACCGTCACTTGTCACCAGATGGGAATGTCACTTGCCACACTGCCTGCCACCAGATGGGAATGTCACTTGCCACGCTGCCTGCCACCAGATGGGGATGTCACTTGCCACACTGCCTGCCACCAGATGGGGATGTCACTTGCCACGCTGCCTGCCACCAGATGGGAATGTCACTTGCCACGCTGCCTGCCACCAGATGGGAATGTCACTTGCCACGCTGCCTGCCACCAGATGGGGATGTCACTTGCCACACTGCCTGCCACCAGATGGGGATGCCACTTGCCACACTGCCTGCCACCAGATGGGGATGTCACTTGCCACACTGCCTGCTAGCAGAATGGGGTTTGCCACAGTTACCTGGCTGCCACCCAAAAAGTACCAGTTTGTCACTAATTGCATGTAAAATCAAGCCCCCCCCAGCATTGCAGAGTACTTGCAGCCAGGTACAACACTGTCAGCCTCTCCTCTCCCGCGCTGGGAAACTATCTGTAGGTGAATTGTGAAACAGAGGCACATGAGACTCAAGTAAGAGATGAGAGTGAGGGCGGGCGGTGAGAGATGACGAAATTCGCTCTCTTCTGTGTCGGGGCGGAAGTTGGAACAGCAGTGTGGGCAATGAGAGAAGATTTAATCTCTCTTCACTGTCGCATTGGCCCGCACCACTGAAAAATGACTTGTCTCCTCCACCGCCCCTGCACACAGTGCCGCCCCGAGGCCTGGCCTTGTTGGCCTTGTGGGAAATCCGGCCCTGAAGATGGTGAAAGTCATTGGACGCCAGACACTTCTTGGATGTAAGAGGTTTTATTTCTTTTGACAGTCCTTTTTGTATTTTTGGGGGAGAGAGGGTCAGGGCCAGGACACCCTTAAGTAGTTATGAATTCAATTGGCAGACTCTTATGCCACGTACACACGATCGTTTTTCGGCATGAAAAAAAACGTTGTTTTTCAGCACGTTTTTCCAACTTCATCATTAAAAACGATGTTGCCCACACACCATCGTTTTTGAAAAATGATGAACAAAGCGCGGTGACTTACAACACGTACAACGGCACTTTAAAGGGGAAGTTCTATTCGCCTTTGGGCTGCTATTAGCTGATTCCTTGTTAGTAAAAGACGATTTGCGCTTCTTTATGAATGGTAGTTTTACCAGAACGAGCGCTCCCATCTCATAACTTGCTTCTGGGCATGCGCGGGTTTAAAACGTCGTTTTAGCCCACACACGACCATTTTTTACAACCCGAAAAACAACATTTTTAAAAACGACGTTAAAAAATGCAGCATGTTCGATTTTTTTTTTTTTTTTACGTTTTTCAGAAGCCGAAAAACGATGTGAAGCCCACACACGATCATTTTAAATGACGTTTTTAAAAACGTTGTTTTTTTTCATGCCGAAAAACGATCGTGTGTACGCGGCATGAGACTTCAATAGGAGGACAGCTGTGCAGGGAAAGGCCCCAACAAGGTGCTACTTCTGCACATGTAGGAATGCTGTCTCCTCATATGGTAACAGTCCTTTCAGTTCCACTACAACGGCCTCTTGTAGCTCTTCAACATTGAGCTCCCGGTCTCTCACTAGACCCACTGATTCACTCACTCTGAATCCCTTGAGCTCCTCCAAGGTTGGCGGTGGTATCTCCCCAGGGCCGTTTGAAGGAATTTGGGGGCCCCAAGCAAAATGGGGGCCCCCAAGCACCCCCTCCCCCCCGCATGCAAAGCCTACATTAGCGCTACACAAATTTTTTTACACCCATGTTCCCCCCCCCCCTCCTAGTCCCTAGGTTTTTCTATTCTCACCTCTCCTTCTTCCCTGTAGGCTGCCGATGTAGTATGGCCGAGCTCCTCTTCCTCCTGTCAGTCCAGTGTTCTATAATTATGGGTTCCCAGTCCCCTATCATAGTGCCCAGGCCGGGCCGGGTACCACGCACTACAGGAGATTCAATTTCCTGTGTTCCCGGCCAGACTGAAAGGAAGTGGGCACTCAGGCCCCGTACACACGAGAGGATCGATCCCCTGGAATTGATCCGCGGACTGGCTCCAGCGGATAGATCCCTTGGTGTGTACGATCCAGCGGATCTGTTTCCGCGGATTTTTGTCCCCGGGGATGGATTTCCAGCGGATTAAAATTTTCTTGACATGCTAAGAAATCGATCCGCTGGAATCCATTCCAACGGATTGATCCGCTGGTCTGTACAGACTCACCGGATCAATCCGTCCGAATCCATCCCCCGCATGCGTCGTAATGATTCGACGCATGCGTGGAATTCCTTATATGACAGCGTCACGCACGTCGCCGCGTCATCATCGTGGCGACGGCGCGACACGTCACCGCGGACGGAATTCCGTGGGGATTTTGATCTCATGGTTAGTACAACCATGAGATCAAAATCCGCCAGAGGATTTATCCCCGGAAACGGTCCCCCGGACCGTTTCTGGGATAAATCCTATCGTGTGTACCCGGCCTCAGTGTGCACTTCCTGTCAGTCTGGGGCGGGAACAGGAAACAACATCTCATGTACCACGCACGGTACACGGCCGGACTGACAGGACTCCAGGAGGAAGGAAGAGGAGCTTGGCCATGCTACAGCCTGGGAAGGGGAAGTTGTTTCCAAGCAATTGTTTGTTTTGCCTGTCCTGTAGCAACAGGCCTGTATCTCCCTCAAGCGTCACCCCTGCTTCTCTGCTGGGTCCCTAGCTTGGCACTCCAGATACTTCTCAAGCTTCACCCCCCGCTAACAGGCGAGGTCCCTGGCTTGACTCACAAGGCTGCTCTGTAAGCGTCTCCTCCGCCTGACTTGATTACCACCTGAAGCTTCTCGATTCTCTACCATGCCTATTCGGTGAGAATGTGGTTCCGGTACTTTTTTTAGTTACTGCTTTGCCTGGTAAAGGTGGTTGGTCCCTTTGTGGCGACAGCTTCCCTTTTACATCCGACCACAACAGGTTCTCCGGCCGACAGAACCGTCACTTTTGGTTGGACTGCAAGCCACAATCCCAACCCTGCGCTGCCCTCTTACTTACTGGATAGGCCCTCACACAGCCTGGTGGCCAGACCCCCCCTCCTCCCAGATTAGGCCCAACGTCCACCGAGACACCCATCCAGGTGGCACAGAACATAGATCACCTGACCTCACCTGAATATATAGGTTCTCAGGATCACATAAACTCCCAATAAAATACATTCACGTTTTTGGTTGTAACATGACAAAATGTGGAAAATTTCAAGGGGTGTGAATACTTTTTGAAGCCACTGTACACTCTTGGGGGCAGATTCAAGTACAGCGGCGCATATTACCGCCGGGCGTAGCGTATCTAAGATACACTACGCCGCCGTAACTTACTTTTTTTTTCCGAATCCTCAAAGAATTTGCGCCGTAAGTTACGGCGGCGTAATGTGTATCTTTGGCGGCGTAAGGGCGCGCAATTCAAAACGATGTGATGGGGGCGTGTTTTATGTAAATACGTTGTGACCCGACGTAAACAACGTTTTTTTTTAAACCGTGGGGGTATCCCAGTGCGCATGCTCGAAATTAAACCGGAACAAGCCAATGCTTACGACGGTGACGTCATTCTACGCAAATCCCTATTCGCAAACGTAAAAAATTCTAATTTCGACGCGGGAACGACGGCCATACTTAACAGTGAGTACGCCTCATAATAGCAGGGGTAAAGCCGGAAAAAGCCGAACGCAAACGACGTAAAAAAATGCGCAGGCCGGACGTACGTTCGTGGATCGCCGTAACTAGCTAATTTGCATACTCAACGCGGAATTCGGACGGAAACGCCACCTAGCGGCTGGCGGAAAAATGCATCTACGATCCGACGGCGTACTAAGACGTACGCCTGTCGGATCGATCCGAGATGCCGTCGTATCTTGTTTTGTAGATACAAAACAAAGATACGATGCGGGAAATTTTAAATTACGCGGCGTATCAATAGATACGCCGGCGTAATTCTTTTGTGGATCTGCCCCTTGATCTTTCCCTCTCCCTTGCTTACTTTTTGTTTGCGTCTCTACCTCTCAGTGGCATAGATAAAACAGGGGATCACTAAGGACGCCATTACTTTTGTATCACAAGCGGAGTTGCTGCCCAAAGCAAACAATTTGTCTTATAAATAAAAGAAGAGCGCACCTCCAGCTCTGTCTTCTGTGTCCCCATGTCTAATTCATGACGGTCTTATTGCAGATTATGTAGCAGCACAATGTCTGCGGGTACAGCGGAGTGTAAACAGACTGCGATCGCTCTATTGTTCACTGTCAATATTCCTCAGCCCGTCCATCGCTGCGCAATTCATCTCACTGTGCTGGGTGCTGCAGGAGAAGCTCTGTAATGACAGGTTATACGTTGGAATTATTACAGTATGAAGCATTTTCTGCTGAGAGAAGATCATTGCCAAGTAAAATGAGACAGAGGAGAGTGTTCTCTATGACGCCATTTATATTCAGCGAGTCCACGCTTCTTGTGATGCCGTTATGGACATCAATCATATGTATACAGGACTGTGCAAAAGTTTTAGGCAGGTGAGAAAGTTAGTTATCAACTAACAAAATGGAAAGTAAATCATTTGATGAGAAATCCAAATCAAATCAATATTTGGGGTGACCACCCTTTGCCTTCTTCTAGGTACACTTGCACCCAGTTTTTGAAGGAACTTGGCAGGTAGGTTGTTCTAACCACTTCCATACAGGGCACTTACGCACCTTCGCGCCCAAGCCAATTTTCAGCTTTTAGCACTGTCCCACTTTGAATGGCAATTGCGCGGTCATGCTACACTGTACCCAAACAAAATTGGCGTCCTTTTTTTCCCACAAATAGAGCTTTCTTTTGGTGGTATTTGATCACCTCTGCGATTTTTTTTTTGCGCAACAACTAAAAAAAGACTGGACATTTTGAAAAAAAATTACGTTTTTATTTTTTTCTGTAAATTTTTTGGTAAATAAGTAAGTTTTCTCTTTCAATTACGGGCACTGATATGGCGGCACTGATGGGCACTGATGAGATGGCACTGATGGACATCGATGAGGTAGTACTGATGGGCACAGATGAGGTGGCACTGATTGGCACTCATAGGCGGAACTGATGGGCACACATAGGCGGCACTGATGGGCACACATAGGCGGCACTGATGGGCACTCATGGGCGGCACTGATGGGCACTCATGGGCGGCACTGATGGGCACTCATAGGCGGCACAGATGGGCACTCATGGGCGGCACTTATGGGTGGCACTGATGGATACTTATGGGTGGCACAGATGGGCACTCATGGGCGGCACTTATGGGTGGCACTGATGGATACTTATGGGTGGCACAGATGGGCATGGATGGGCACTGTGGGGTGGCACTGATGGATACTTATGGGTGGCACAGATGGGCACTGGGCATGGATGGGCACTGTGGGGTGGCACTGATGGACACTGTGGGGTGGCACTGATGGACACTGTGGGGTGGCACTGATTTACCCATGTTGCCAGTCAGTGCCCATTTGTGGGCACTGATTGGCATCTTTTTTTTTTTTATGTTTTTTTTCCCCCCCAGAATTTTTTTTTTGCCCCCCCCCCCTTTTTTTTTGCCCTTCCCTGGTGATCCAGGGTGGGCTTCCCTCTTGGTCCAGTGTGGCGATCCGAGGGGGGGCTGCGCTGATAAACAATCAGCGCGAACCCCCCCTGTCAGGAGAGCCGCCGATCGGCTCTCCTCTACTCCCGTCTGTCAGACGCGAGTGAGGAAGAGCCATCAACGGCTCTTCCTGTTTACATCGTGATCAGCCATGATTGGACACGGCTGATCACGTGGTAAAGAGCCTCCGTGAGAGACTCTTTACCTTGATCGGTGTTGCGGGGTGTCAGACTGACACCCTGCAACAACGATCGCCGCGATGCGCTCCCCCGGGGGCGCGCAGCGGCTCAGAATCCTGAGGACGTCATATGACCACTTTGCCAACGTCAATATGTCATTGGCGGGCGGCAAGTGGTTAAACATCTTGGAGAACTAACCACGGATCTTCCATTGATGTAGACTGCTTCAAACCCTTCTGTCTCCTCATGCAATCCCAGACAGACTCCATGATGTTGAGATCGGAGCTCTGTAGGGTAGGGTCTAGGGTGACCAGACAATCCCCGGATTGAGGACACTGTCCACTGTCCCCTGACCACGTCTGTCCCCAGTTTTGTCCCCGGATTGGAACAGGGGCTGGGGCAATTTCAAAGACAGTCAGTGCAGAATAAAAAAATCTGAATTACACCCCCCCCCCCCCCTGCTCCGTTGCTCCTACTGGCTTAGGGGGGTTGTATTTTTCCCATTATCTGTGCCCCTTTCTGATGATCATGTGCTGGTCGGAGTGGAGGGAATATTTCTTCAGTTTCGGGTACATGCCCATTCAGCTCCGCTCGCATGTTCTTCTGCCTTGGCTCAAGTCCCGGCCATCCGCCTGCCTGCTTATCTCCTTGCCTTCCCTGGAATGGTGATCTTCCTCCGCTCCCCACCCAGTAGTAGCCAGGGCCCAGAGTAAGACTTGAGAGGCTGTGAGGCGGGCGGCGGCTGCGGCAGAGACGGGCAGAGAGTCGCCGATTGCCATCATTACTAGTACAAAAAAAAATATGTCCCCGGATTTAATTTTAAAAATCTGGTCACACTACTGTGGGGGCCAAACCATCACTTCCAGGACTCCTTGTTCTCCTTTAGCCCCCATTCACACCTAGGCGTTTTGTCGCCTGTAGTGTGACGCCGCAGCAGCCCCGAGACGCTGGAGGGATGAAAACACATTGCCCTCTATGGAGATGGTTCACATCTCCACGCCGAACGCCGTACGCCTGCCGCCTGAAAAAAAGTCCCGGACCTTTTTTTCAGGAGGCTTTCGGCGTTCGGCATAGGAGACGTGAACCATCTCCATAGAGGGGGTGAGGCTGCATTCACAATCGCTGCGTTATGTCGCCGCAAATCGCGGTACAAAACGCCGCAATTTGTCGCCGCAATTCGCGGGACAAAACTCCGCGATTTTGTACGCCTAGGTGTGAATGCAGCCTTAGGCTTCATGTACACTGCTGCTGGTAAACAGACATTTAGGAGCAGTTAGGCATTTTTTTTAGCTGCCCCTGAATTCTCCTCTGTGTTATCTTATCATTACATGTACACAGGGTCGTTTATAGTCATTTCTAGGCAGTTGATTTTAAAATAATTTTTTGGAAAGCGGAAAAATGCATTCAGGACAGATGTTCAGAGGCATTTGAAATGCAAAATGCAGGTAACAGCTTGTAAACGCATGTAAACGCGGTAACTCGCGTTTAGCTGCGTTTCATTTACAGGCATTTTTAATGGAGATATGTTTTTGACTGTTTGAAAAAAAAGTTTGGTTACTACCATATCTGTCAAGTTAAATTGTTCAGGAGGTTTCAAAACCAAACATTAAAGGGGAGGTTCACCCAAATAACATTTTTCTCAGAACAACTTCTTTAGACTTCTAACATGTACAGTCCGCAATTTTTTTTTTACGCTGTACATACCCCATAATCTATCTTTTCCCCGCGGGAGTAGGCGTTTCCAAGCTGAGGAGGCATGTCGCGCAGGCGCCGTATAGAGCCGACTAGCAGATCTGCATGTTCGGCTTCTTTCGGAAACTCTGTGACTCGGACGCGCCTACGCAATACGGGGGGCCTTATCCGCCGGGGGGAACTTTTGCTGAAAAGACGTCAATCATCTGGGCGACCTCCCATTTGATACCCGCCTCCTGAAGCAGAAAAAAAAGTAAAAAAAAAAGAAGAAAAGTTTTATAAATTGTGCACTTTGAATGGCTGTAGAGATGGCCGCAGATAAAACAGGTACAACTTATGTAGGAGGATTTGTATTATCTCTGTGTATCAGCTGAGGCCAGTCACTTCACTGGGTATATGTATGGGTTTACAATCACTTTATGGAGGACCGAACTTAACCAGGCTTATGCAAGAATCTGAACATTCAATGTTAACATATCAGCTGATGCTGCATTTCCTGGCTCAATTCTTATGGGTTAGATTCTTAGGCGTGCACACAGAGTGTACCGGGTGTGCCTGGGCACACCCTAATCACCCCATGCAGTGCTGATTTCCCCTGCTTCCTAGCGCCCCCTGTCTCCTCCCTGCAGTCCTGACAGCTTACCTCCTCACCTGTCCCACCAGCTGCTGCGGGGGAATGTTTCAGGATGGAGAGCGAGGGAAAGGGGCTGGTAAATATTGAATTTACCACTTCCTTTTCTGGAGGAACACAGTGAGTGATCTGTACCGATCGCTCCTGTGTTCATTTTCAAAGCGGAGCTCCGGTCAAAAAAAAATAAATAAAAATCAGCAGCTACTAACACTGTAGCTGCTGACTTTTAATAAGGACACTTACCTGTCCTAGTCGCCAGCGATGTCGGCCCCCGCCAAGGCCGATCCTCGATCCTGGCAGCTCCAGGCGCAGCCATCCATAGTAAGGGAAACATGCAGTGAAGCCGTTGCGGCTTCACTGACTGTTTCCTACTGTGCATGCGCGAGCGTCGCGACGCTTTGTGAATGGGCCGACTGCTTTCTGGGATACACACAGTTCCCAGAATGCAGGGCACCCCATCCACAATAAGAAACAGAGTGTAGGAGGAGGAAGAGAATCCACCGCGGTGGATGAAGAGGCAGATTCGGCACTTCCGCATAGCAACAGCTATTTAGGGTAAGTTTTTTTTTTTTTTGATTTTTGGTGGAAAGATTTTTTTCAGGGTGGAACTCCGCTTTAACTGAAGTAGTAAACTACGTTTGTTTATTAGACCCTTGATATTTCACCAAAGCACCCCCCCCCACCCCCCAATTGTAAAAAAAAAAAAAAAAAAGATTGTTAAATAAATATAATTACAAAAATAAAATTGTAAAAAAAATAATAACATAACAAAAAAAAAATTAAAAATAATTACAAAAATAAAATTGTAAAAAAATAATAACATAACAAAAAAAAAGTAAAAAATAATTTCAAAAATAAAATTGTAAAAAATTATAAAATAAAAAATAAATAAATTACATCCACCTCATTGTATCAGTCCTGACTTTTAAACTTTGGACTAACTTTGACTGACTTTGATAATACAATGCACAGCTGGGAGCTATTCTTTGTGGATGTTTCATTGACTTTCTTCTTTTGCTTTATTTATATTGGTCCTTGGAGATTTTTATATCCCCTGCGGCCCCCTTTCCCTACATACAGGACGATGCTGGATGTAATACCTGACTCATTGAGTGCAAAAAAACAAAAATTAAATTATCTACTACCTCCTATTTATCTTCTGAAGGAACAGATTTATTATCTCAGAAATGTGTTGTGAATTGGTCTCATCCCTCTGCAAGTATCGGCTTGGAAATGGAAGGATAATTGAATATCTGAATGGAGTGAATAGATAGATTATGTATGAGCCAAGCAGCAGGCTTTGAGATATGTGGAGGACATTGTCTGTACAGACGAGGAAATAGAGATCCTGTTGTATTGTCACCTACCCTTGTTGAATATGATTTCATTTTTTTTTTTTTTATGTTGGCAGATTTTTAGTTCCCTTTGTAAAGATGTCTTTGAATATAGGTACCCTTAAAGTCCTGTATACTTAATATTATTTATAGCAGATTGTAATGCAGTGGTCTCCAAACTGCGGCTTAGGGGCCAGATGCAGACCTTTGCTTGTCTTTATCTGGCCCTTGGGGCACTAGACCTCCCACTGATACGAGACACTAGAGCTGCACGATTAATCGTCAAGAATCGTTATCGCGATATTTTTCCCATTGCGATTCTTGACACAGGGTTTCACGATCTTTGACATTTAGCCCTGGTTCACACTGGGTACGATTTGGAACGATTTGAGATGCAATTTGACATGTCAAATCGCATCTCAAATCGGCGGCAATTGTCGGCAATGGCACTGTCCTAATCAGTGCGACGCCGCATCGGCGATTTCAAAAAGTAGTTCCTGTACTACTTTTTGCGATTTCGGGCCGCGATTTACATTAAATTGCGGCCGAAATCGCGGCAAAATCGCGGCCGCAAAATCGCAGTAAAATCGCGCATTTTACCGCGATTTTGAATTCGCAGCAGTGTGAACCTAGGCGAAAGAAATTTTCTCTCTGCACTTTGGTATGCAAAGAATTTCCTCCCTGCTCTCAGCAAAAAGTCAAAGTCTGGGCAGCCTGCCAAGTTTTGAAAACATTCTTTATCAGTGGAAAGTTAAATCTAAACATTGTATCACATTGACTTTTACATCAAAGGAATAAACTTCTGTATGTAGATTAGGAACGTTTAACCACTTAAACACCAAGGGGCAGATCCACAGAGATCTGCACCCGCGCAGCGTATCAGAGATACGCTACGCCGCCGTACCTTACCTGGCTTTAAATCGAATCCTTAAAGATTTTGCGCCGTAAGTTACGGCGGCGTAGTCTATCTCTGGCGGCGGAATTCAAATCGGCGATTAGGGGGCGTGCTTCATTTAAATGAAGCGCGTCCCCGCACCGAATGAACTGCGCATGCGCCTTCCCTAAATTTCCCGCCGTGCATTGCGCTAAATGACGTCGCTAGGACGTCATTTTTTTTAACATAGACGTAAATTATATCCATCCCGATTCACGGACGACTTACGCAAAAAAAATAAAAAATTCGAATTAAACGCAGGAACGACGGCCATACTTAACATGGCAAGTCTAACTATACACCGCAAAACACCAGCTTTAACTATACGCCGGAAAAAGCCGACTAGAGACGATGTTAAAGAATGCGACGGCCGCACGTACGTTCGTGGATCGTCGGAGATAGCTAATTTGCATACCCGACTCGGAAAACGACGCAAACTCCACCCAGCGGACGCCGAAGTATTGCATCTAAGATCCGAAGGCGTACGAAGCCGTACGCCTGTCGGATCTAACCCAGATGCCGTCGTATCTTGGTTTGAGGATTCAAACTAAAGATACGACGCGGGAAATTTGAAAGTACGCCGGCGTATCAGTAGATACGCCGGCATACTCTCTCTGTGGATCTGCCCCCAAACCTTTTTCTGACAGCTCTTTTCAAGTTAAAATCATTATTATTTTTTTGCTAGAAAATTACTTAGAACCCCCAAACATTATATAATTTTTTAGTAGAGACCCTAGAGAATAAAATGGCGGTTGTTGCAATATTTTATGTTGCACTGTATTTGCGCAGCAGTCTTTTTAGATGCAATTTTTTTGGAAAAAATTACTTTAATGAATAAAAAAAAAAATAGCCAGTAAAGTTAGCACATTTTTTTTGTATAAATGTAAAAGATTTTACCCTGTGAGAATCGTGAGGGAATCGTGATCTTCATTCTAAGCAAAAAAATCGTGATTCTCATTTTGGCCAGGATCATGCAGCTCTACAAGACACTATTCTGCCCACTCACAGCAACGATGGGACACTATGGGGTTGATTTACTAAAGGCAAATAGACTGTGCACTTTTTAAAGTGCAGTTTCACTCTGCAAGTGCAGTTGCTCCAGAGCGTTGCAAAGAATACCCAATCACATGCATGGAAAATAAAAAAACTGCATTTTTGCTTGCACATGATTGGATGATGGAAGTCAGCAGAGTTTCTGCTCATTTACTCAGCTCTGGAGCAACTATAGTGCACAGTCTATTTGCATTTAGCAAATTAACCCCTATATCTCCCACTACCATGCCACTGGGGCACTAGTCTTCCCCCTGATACCAAATGTAGAGATGTTTACCCCCACTGATGCCAGGAAAATGTATACTCTCGCCGGCCACAGTCCGGCTCGCCTAAAGTTTGAAGGACAATAAGCAGGCCCTTTGTTTAAAATGTTTAGAGGCCCCTGTTGTAATGTATGTTGTACTGGAGTGATTATACTCATGGGGCAGATGCTTTTTCCCATTGAGTTGCGCCAGTCCAATCTGTATTTTAGGGCATGGCAGCCCATGTTTATTAAGCAAAATGGAAAATTCAGTTGTCCACACAGGGGTTCTTCCACATCAACTTGAACAGTCAACCGAAAATACCAAACCACCTGGTTCCCTTGTCAGCAGCACCGGTGTTCTTCTTACCAGTCCCACTGACTGTATTGCCCAGCTCTTCTGGTTCACTTGGTTCTGGAACCCCAATGGGAGCTCACCCGACTCCTGGAACAAGACCTACTGACTGCTGGCTGGGGCTCTTCTGACCCCTGGTGGAGATCTTCTGTCACTTGACTGCTCGCTGGGGGTCCTCTGATCCCTGGGTGAGACCTGTGTACTCACACAGGCACCTGGTAAAATCCAGACACAGCATTGAAGGTTGCATCCCATTCAATACACTTTGGAGCCTTCAAGCTCAAGGCCCCAATCCGGGACTACAGAATCCTGAGGAAAACAAAAACACAACTTTCTCCCTCTGTGACATGTATTGAAGACATAGACAGAACATCGTATTAGACCTGAATAGGCTGCCAACATCCCTAATAGGTAAATCGAAAAAGGATATACCCCCCCAATCGGGACTTTAGCGGCAACAACAAAGTAAATAAATAATGAATTTATTAACAAGTTATACAAATATACATAGAAAACTTAAAAACATGAATGATACAAATATGGTTGAATTCCCAAAAGAGGTCCAGAGGGCCCGACGCGTTTCGGGACACTGTACGTCTCTTCGTCAGGGTCTTGTATCCATACGGGATCACACTGTACTATAGAAAGTAAATCATTTTAGAAAGACATATATACACAGAACATTGGTTATCTGTACAAAGAGAGTAGCAGCGTGGTAATCGGATAGGACAAGCATCATACCCAGACGTATCATTGTGAGGATTCATGGTTGGGCCAGCGAGCACCCGGGTGCTTCTCAGCCAATGAGAATGAAGGGGTGTAGACTGTGGAAGGCAAAGTAGAAGCCAAGTACTGGAGTGTGGCTGTGGGGCCCTAGGGCAGATCGGAGCTGGACTTTGTGGAGGATATGATATGACAGGGAGGCTGCTGGGGCCCCCTGGAGCTAGGGTTTGTGACCGCGATTGTGACCCCTGCAACCCCTTATGCTACGCCCATGTCTGTCCATAACACTGTACTTTACTTCCTCATGCTGTGTAATTTTTTAAACCTTTGACATGCACATGACTTCTTCAGAGGCTTACTTAGTTACAATGTCAATGGGCTGCTCTACAAGTTTGCATAAAGGTTATAGTGTGATCTTGTTCAAGAGAGCTAATAATTAAATATTCATTTAAATATTACTGTGGTTATTATTAGTACTATTTTTAGCACTTGCTTTCTTTTCGGAGTCCCTCAGATTTTAGATCTAATATGCATAAAAAGATTGGAGAACCACTGAGTAGTGCCCCGAGTAGTTCATTTGAAATTGAAGGTTAAAAGTTCATTCCCTATACTGCTCTTCCCTGACAACATCTATCCACGGCACTGTTCCGTAGCAGAGATAGGCTTGTGTGTCCTCCAAACTCATCTTTGGCCTAACTCCAAATTTGCACTCTTTTTTTACTCTATTAAACTTGGTCATTCCCAATGTGCTGCTGGAAGGGAAAGTCCCGGGCCCAGATTCAGAAAGGAGATACGATGGCGTATCCCCTTATACGCCGTTGTATCTCTGAGTCCGGCCGTCGTATCTATGCGCCTGATTCATAGAATCAGGTTACTCATAGATATCCCTAAGATCCGACAGGATCTTAGGCTGCAATTCCAGGCCGGCCGCTAGGTGGCGCTTCCGTATTATTACCCAAGGAATATGCAAATGAGGAGTTACGCCGATTCAGAAACGAACGACCGCCCGGCGCTTTTTTTTAACGTCGTTTGCGTTCGGCTTTTTCCGGCGTATAGTTACCCCTGCTATATGAGGCGTAGCTAATGTTAAGTATGGCCGTCGTTCCTGCGCCGAGTTTTGAAATTTTACACCGTTTGCGTAAGTCGTTCGCGAATACGGATGGATGTAATTTACGTTCACGTCGAAAGCATGATGAGTTGCCGACGTAATTTGGAGCATGCGCACTGGGATTCAGTCGCGGCTGGCGCATGCGCAGTTCGTTCGGCACGGGGACACGCATCATTTAAATGATGCTCGCCCCCTACCCGCCGAATTTGAATTCCGCCGGGGGATTTACGTTACTCCGCCGCAACTTTACAGGCAAGTGCTTTGTGAATACAGCACTTGCCTGAAAAACTTGCGGCGGCGTAACGTAAATAAGATACGTTACGACAGCAGAAAGATCCGTGGATCTTTCTGAATCTGGCCCCCGGTCTGCAACTTATTGGATTAAAAAAGAATGTGTTCAGCTACTGAAGATAAAAGTTCAGAGGAGTCCCTAGTAGTGTGCTGGCTATGCTGTCTTGCTGCCTGCCCTTGACTTGGGTATCCTATATGTTAAGATTAATGACATTTTTGTCACACTTGACATTGCCGTGTGCTATAGAGAAAGGTCACCGGGGGGTTCAAAAATGTCACTATGGGGCCCAATGATTTACTGTTACACCACTGGCAAGAAGCATGCCGGTAGGAAGAGAAAGTGGAATCCCTGGAAGATGAGCTTATTCTCTTTTCACTGTCCAGTCACATGCAAGGGGAGAGACAAAACCTGTAAGTGCTTCTAAACGGCCTCGGAGAAACATCAGCTCTCCTGTCCTGCCAGACATGGCTGTACTGTATGGCAGATCATTGTAAATCCAAGAACTTGATGAAAAGAAATGTAAATCCCGGGACAGGTGGAGGTTGTTATCATTGTTCTGTTTTGTTTAAAGGAATGTAGGTGATACATTTTCTTTTGCATTATTATACATCATATATTTCTATTTTGTCTTATCAAAGGTTTAAGCGTTTGCTCCACGTTGAAGCTCACTGTGCCGGCTCCAGTCATCCATGGCATCAAAGGACAGCCGATCATCCTTCCCGTTTCCTATGAAGTCAACCAGTCTGCCTCCAGCGTCCAAATCATCTGGTTGCTGGAGCGGTCCCAGGCCCAGGCCAGGTATCTGATAACTTCTATTAACCAATTGGTGATGCCGGATTTAGAACTTCAACACAAGCTTACATTAAATCCACCCAATGCTTCCCTGCTAATTAATTCACTGCATCTAAGTGACGAGGGGACTTATATTGTGAAGGTGAACCTAAAGGGGAATACGACAGTCTCAGCCACCCAGAAGATTGACGTCACAGTGGATGGTAAGTGGCAGAGCGTCATACAATATCTTCCCTTCCATGTAACTTGCAAACAGAACAGGATGTAATGTGAAAAATTTATTTTTCCAAAAGCAAATAGATTTCCTGAAGTTACATTAATGAGCGAAGAATTGTGATTGGATCCTATGTTATATTATGGAAAGTTGCATCAATCAAAGTACCGTAATCTAAAGATATGTGGTGGGGTATGCTCGGGGCAGCCCTAGGTATTCCTTTTCGATATTGGATTCTACGTGTTATGCATTTGGCCTTAGTTGTAGGCAATATATAGAGAAACCAGCACCAAAGATGGTGATGGAACATACAATACTTCTGTGGTTTGGCTCACAATATATTAGTTATAAAATTACATCTATAAAAAAACAATTACAAAGAAATAATACTTAGTAACCCTTAAAGTGATTGTAAAGACAGAAGGTTTTTTATCTTATTGCATTCTATGTAGTAAGATATAAAGCCTTCTGCGTGTAGCAGCCCCCCTCAGCCCCTCTAATACTTACCTGAGCCCCATCTCTATCAGCGATGTCCACGAGTGACTCATCGGTCCCTCCTGATTGGCTGAGACACAGCAGTGGCACCATTGGCTCCCACTACTGTCAATCAAACTCAGTTAGCCAATCAGGAGAGAGAGAAGGTGGTGCCGAACCGCGGCTCTCTCTCTGAATCTTGCTGTAGGGACACGCCGCATTTAACAGGAGGGAGGGGCCAGGAGCTCCAGACAGGGATCTGAGAAGAGGAGGGTCCGGGCTGCCTTGTGCAAAACCAACTGCACAGAGGAGGTAAGTATAACATATTTGCTATTTTAATAGGGAAAAAAAAGAGACTTTACAATCACTTTAACCTCCAAGAATCCCACTATATCACAAGATGCCCACTATATCACAATTATCACAATACATGCATTGGATATAATGGGGTTGATTTACCAAAGGCAAATAGACTGTGCACTTTGCAAAGTGCACAGTCTATTTGCCTTTAGTGAATCAACTCCAATGTGTCCCTCTCTAGTATAAGAGTTGTCATGCTGTGGTGAATATGGCTGTGAAACCAGGGCTCAAGTCCTGCGAGAACGCGTGGGAACGGCGTCCCTGCACTTTTTTCACAGCAGGAACTCAGTTCCCTTTGCAGGACTAGAGCAGCCGAGCCGCCCGAGCCGCCCGAGCCGCCCGAGCCAATCCTTCACTAAACGGCGATGCCCAACTCGAGTCACTGTCAGGGGCAGGTGAACCTTAGTAATCCTTTATATTACTGGCCGCTTCCTGTATATGGATTCATCGGGTAGTGTGCGGGTATTCCGTCACTTCCTCGATGCCGCAATGTCTCCTGGGAGCTTTTGTCATTGTTCCCAGGAGACATTGCGGAGGTCTGACGCGAGTTATAGCGGGATTTAGAAAGAACTTGCTTAAAAAAAAAAACATGCTGTTTAGTAATTATGCATATGAGCGTATCATTTATTTATTTTTTTGGTGGGGGAGTGGATCTTGGGTGGGAGTTTCCACACTTTTTTCCCCAGGACTTGACCCCTGTGCGAAACCTATAAAAAAAAGTGTAGAAACTTTTTGAAGAAGCCTGGTGTGTATATACTGTATGTATATATATATATATATATATATATATATATATATATATATATATATATATATATATATATATAAATATGAAAAATTTATATTATTATCTTACAGTTCTGTATATTAATATTATTTATGTAAGCAAGAGACACGTTATATCATTGTTCCATGTATTGGTATACTGTCTATATACAGTGTATAGTATGTGTTGTGGTTAAGACATCATCTGACTTAGATGAAGTTGCTGGATGTTCTCCCAATGTTTTTTTATATTTTTAGAATTTTTTTGTTTTCTGTACTTTTAGTCATTGGCAGTCCAGCAGTTCTGTGTATTTTTTTGTACACACTGAAAACTACAAATGTGTTTATTTTTTTCTATTTTTATATGCAGTTGGCTTTGCATGCAAGCTGTGTTTATTTTATTCTATGCCACACATTAATCTTTTTTTTTACTACTTTAAGGAAGTTTGTTGTTCTAATATGATGTGTTTCCAGGCTGGCTGCAGCTTGCAAATCATTTTAGGGCTGCTGTAAAATGATCCGGGTTTGTGGCTTGTCTCATTTGTTTTTCTGGTTTCTGTTATGGTGGCAACATTATACAGGATTTGTTTTTTAAATTAAAATGTATCTAAATCTAACAACACAAATATATTATTAATTTATATATTACTAATGATTCATTAATTATGAATATATTGGAGCTTACTAGTCCTTACATGTGGCGGCTGCATTTGTTTTCTTTGTTAGGGCTTTATTACCTTTATTTTCACCTGGTGATTCTGCTGGTAACACACTTTTTTGCACTCATCAAACAGATATAAATGCAGTGGCGGCTGGTGCTCAATTTTTTTTGGGGGGGGGGGGCGCAAACAAACGAAAAAAAAAAACATCAATTGAAGCCTTCACTTTGGCGTTGTTCCCATCAATTGCCGGCTCACTGTGCCCATCAATTGCCGCCACTGTGCCCATCAATTGCCGCACTGGTGCCCATCAATTGCTGCCACTGTGCCCATCAAACGCAGCCACTGTGCCCATCAAAACGCAGCCACTGTGCCCATAGAACACAGCCACTGTGCCAATCATATGCAGCCACCTGTGCCCATCAAACGCAGCACGTGCTAAAAAAAAATTCTCGCCACCTGTGCCATGCCAAAGGCAGCCACAGTGGCCATGCCATCAAACGCAGGCCACGGTGCCCATCAATTGTTGCCACTGTGGGGGCCATCAATAGTCGCCACTGTGCCCATCAACTGTCGCCACTGTGCCATGCCATTGTCGCCACTGTGCCATGCCATTGTCGCCACTGTGCCCATCAATTGTCGCCACTGAGCCATGCCAAACGCAGCCACTGTGCCATCAATTGTCGCCACTTGCATGCCTTTGTCGCCACTGTGCCATAACACGCACTTTTTTACCCTGAAAATAGAGGGTAAACCATGCCTGCGTGTTATACGCCTATATGAGTTTTTGTTTCCAACAGGGGGCGGGGATCGGGCAGTCCGCCCCGAGTACCACCTATTGGGAGGGTGTCATGACGGCCGCCCTGCCTCTCCTGACCGTGGGACAGCACTGGCAGTAAACTTTAAAGTTCAGAAAACAATACTGCCATATACCGTCATATACCGCTCCTCCTGTGTAACTCTCAATGTAAGCCTCTGAATCCCATAATCAATGCTGCTCGCTGTGGCTGCTCTCCTCCTCCTGCTCCGCCTCCTCCTTGTGCGTAGCTTTTGATTGAAGGAGGAGAGCGGTCACGTGACGTCAATGAAAGAGAGGAGAGCAGTCACATGACCGGGTCCACGAGAGAGAGCCACGTCAATGAAGGTATTCTGAAGCTTTGCTTTACAATAAGAGTTACACAGAATGAGCGGTGTATGAGAAGGGGCTGATAGACTGACAGTGTGAAGTTTTCTTAACTTTTAGAGTATGCTGGCTGGGCTGTCCCTGTCCCAGTGCTGGGAGTGCAGGGGGGGTCTTTATAATGAAAGGAGGCTTTGTTGTTGTACAGGGGGCTTTGTTGTTGTACAGAGGGCTGTTTTGTTATACAGGGGTGTACTATGCAGGGGGTCCATGTTCTATGCAAGGGGTCCGTGTTCTGTGCAGGTGGTCCGTGTTCTATGCAGGGGGGCCGTGTACTATGCAGGGGGGCCGTGTACTATGCTGGGGGGCCGTGTACTATGCAGGGGGCCGTGTCCTATGCTGGGGGGCTGTGTTCTATGCTGGGGGGCCGTGTACTATGCAGGGGGGCCGTGTACTATGCAGGGGGGCCGTGTACTATGCAGGGGGCCGTGTTCTATGCAGGGGGGCCGTGTTCTATTCAGGGGGCCGTGTTCTATGCAGGGGGGCCGTGTTCTATGCAGGGGGGCCGTGTACTATGCTGGGGGGCCGTGTACTATGCAGGGGGCCCGTGTACTATGCAGGTGGTCCGTGTTCTATGCAGGTGGTCCGTGTACTATGCAGGAGGTCCGTATACTATGCAGGGGGGCCGTGTACTATGCAGGGGGGCCGTGTTCTATGCAAGTGGTCCGTGTTCTATGCAGGTGGTCCATGTATTATGCAGGGGGTCCTTGTTCTATGCAGGGGGTCCGTGTTCTATGCAGGGGGTCCGTGTTCTATGCAGGGGGTCCGTGTTCTATGCAGGGGGTCCTTGTTCTATGCAGGGGGTCTGTGTTCTATGCAGGGGGTCCGTGTATTATGCCGGGGGTCTGTGTATTATGCCGGGGGTCCGTGTATTATGCAGGGGTCCATGTATTATGCCGGGGGTCCGTGTATTATGCAGGGGTCCATGTATTATGCAGGGGGGTCCGTGTATTATGCAGGGGGTCCATGTATTATGCAGG